>NW_027397066.1:78066499-78171750 GCF_003265705.2 Callorhinus ursinus
TCTTTCTTTCTTTCTTTCTTTCTTTCTTTCTTTCTTTCTTTCTTTCTTTTTCTTTCTTTTCTTTCCTTTCCTTCCTTCCTTCCTTCCTTCCTTCCTTCCTTCCTTCCTTCCTTCCTTCCTTCCTTCCTTTCTTTCTCTTTCTTTCTTTCTCTTTCTTTCTTTCTTTCTTTTTTTTTCTGTTAAGGCTTACCCTTTTGCTATTTGGCAAAATATTAAAGACCTTCAAGAATAGAAAGAATCAAATCCCAAGCACTAGTTCAAGCTATTCCAGAATGAGAAAGGGCTCAGATATAGAAAATCTGACACAGGGGCGCCTGGGTGGCTCAGATGGTCAAGCGTCTGCCTTTGGCTCAGGTCCTGATCGCCAGGTCCTGGGACTGAGCTCCATGTTGGCCTACCAGCTCAGCGGGGAGTCTGCTTCTCCCTCTCCCTCTGCTTCACCCCTGCTTGTGCTCTCTGTCTCTCTCAAATGAATAAATAAAATCTTTAAAAAAATTAAAAAAAAAGAAAATCCGACACAAAAAGGCAGGCGAAAGCGTGAAAGATAAATATTTAGCTGACATTCTGAACCAGATTTTCTTTTCTCGAGAAAAGGGGAAAATGTATTCATAGATCTTTTTTTAGACAAACTGTTACATGTTCAGTAGTTATGGCAGAATTTAGGGAGACACTACCGGGTGCAGGGTCAAGAGCAAAGGAATCAAAGAGCCCTGGGTTCATACCTTTGCTCTGCCACCTCCTAGCTATGTTGATTTGGGGCACGTTAGTTTCTTTACCTTGCTGAGCCTCAGTACTCTGATTTACAAAAGGAGAATCCCAGAAATTATCTCCTAAGATTGTCGTGGTAACTAAATGACATAATACATGTAAGGCATTTGATATAAAGCTTGGAACTTTTTATTGTTGTTGAGTTGGCCCTACAGATAATATTTTGCTAATGTGAGAATAATTAAAGAGGAGAAGGGAAAATCTCGGGGATTATTAAAATTTCAAACCAACCGAGGTTTTCTAACCTCCCTGCTTTTTTGTAGAGGAGAAATATTTGCTTTTCGATGGTAAATCACAGGTACCATGGAAACAAGGGTTGAAAAGACTTCAAGTAAATAGAAAGCAAGCCCCAAGCCTGAGTTTTTCTTAAAAATATAACCATACAATTTTGAGCAGATCAAAATTTCTATGGAATTCTGAAAGAACATTGATACTTATTACTATATTACCAAATCAAGAGCTTCTGACTATTGAAATTTTCAAAACATCTAATATACTACTTTTCACTTTTTTGTTTCTTATATTACATATTTGCAAGACATGCAAATGTGGTTTAAATGATGGAAGGCAAACATTAACAGTAATAAATGATCTTTATTCAGTACATTTTATCATCAATGGTATAGCTTTGCTCGGGGAGTACAAATCATTGTTTACTTCATAGTACAGAACTGGAGAGTCTATTTAACACCTTCATAATTTAAAAGGAAGAATTTTGTGAGTTGGAGGAGAAATTTTTTTTCCAGTTTTATTGTTTTGCAGTTTTTCAATGTGAAGTTATCTTTGATGAGGGTTTTTGAGAATGTATTTGATTTTTTCAATGTATCTGATTGCTACTGAACATGCTTCCAAATATTGTAATTCTAAGGCAGAGTTATCTATAAAACCAAACTCATTTGTAGTGACTTCTCTCTCTCCTGCATCATCCGAGAACCATTTGATTTTTTAAATGCCAAGAAATTTCTCTGATTTGTAACATACTTTAAGACTTGATGTACTCTAACATTTTTTGCTGTTAAGAACCACTAAACCCCCAATAACACTACAGTCAGACTGTATTAAATGAAGAGTTGAGAACCAAATTTGCAGGTGAATCCAACTTCAGGGAAAAAAAAATCCCCAAAACCATGTATTTCAGTTTCAATTCCATTTATAATGCTTCTGACCTCATGGGAAAGCAAAGAGCTGTAATATAAGAAGCCCACAAATTTTCCCCCAATACTTGTTCAGATTGGAGATTTATGATAACAGGCAAAGAGATGCAATAAAATGGTTTGGACTTTTTTTTCAGGTTTCATTATTTATTATGAAAATAACACATTCACAGGATTGGAAAAAAAAAACAAAATTATAAAAGAAATCTCCTCTCATCCCAGAATTTGAGCTGCCAACTGCTTATTACATATTTCTCCAAAACATCCCAATGCATTGTAAAATATATGTGCATCTTTTACATAATGAGGACATAGTACATGCAGTGATCTGTACTCTGGTTTTCACTTCAAATTTTATGTGAGAGACTTTTCTATAGCCTCACATATAGAGAAACCTCATTATTTTAAAAAGCATCACAATAGTCCATGCAGGGATGAACAGACTCAATCCACCTCTGCAAAAAGGGTGCAAGGAACAACCTTGCATTTCAGTCTTGGTGCTCATTTGGAATTTTAGTTTTAGATCCTAAATTTGCAATTACTGAGTGAAAGGGTATATACTTTTAAATATTGGTAGGTATTCTCAAATTGGCTTTCAAAAAGATTGTACCAGTTTGCAATCTCATCAACAAAGGATGACATATTCCCTATCCCATTCCTTTACCAACACTCTTAACTGTTTGGATCCTGACAATATCTTAAATGCTTATTTACCAATCTGCATTTCTTTTCCTGCATCTTCATGTTCAACCTCTGCTCAAGTTTCCGTTGGGTTGCTGATCTTTTTCTTAAATATACTTTAAAAAGTAGTAATATATTAATTAAACTAATTAATTTCTTTAATTAATTTATTTAATTAATCCAAGGGGATTAATGTATGTCCACAGATATATTGCTGTGTGTGTGTATTTGTCCCTTGGCTTTTGGGGTTTTTGGCTTTGGATATTCAACTTTAAGAATGCTTTCTTATAAGACTTCTTAATTTTGTCTTTATTAAAAAGGCTTTCCCTACCACTGAAACCAGCCAACCAACCAACCAACCAATTGCCAAAATTTTCTCCTAGTGATGTTAGTGATGATGATGGTGGTGGTGGTGGTGATGATGACGACATTAAGACCTAACATCAAGAATTTATTTTATTCTAATAAATGAGATAAAATCCAAGATTTATTTATTTATTCATTATTTACTCTATTTATTTATTATTTATTCATTCATTTATTCATTTAATTTCCAACTGCCTACATTGTGGACTGAAAACCCACCTTAACACATTGTAAAATGCCTTAACTGAGTATTTCCTGGTCCCTATTTTAATCCATTAATCTGTATGTCTTATTCTCTGCTCAGATCAAACTCTTCACTTCTTTAGTTTTGCAATATATTTACAAAGAGCTGGGGTTCCCTCATTATACCACTATGTCAGAATTCTTCCAGCTCTTTTCACAAATTACTTTTCATACAATGTTGGTGACTTACTGATTCATTTATAAGCAGCAAACACTTAAAAATATTGTCTTTCTACATTTTAAGGTTTTCATATTTTACAAAGACTGCAATCTCTGAAACCATCCAGAAGAGACTTTTCTTAAGTTGCAAGATTGTAAAAATATACTGTCTTAGTATCCAATAACAAGGTAAGTTTTTCCACTTGTTTAAATCATTGTATTTTTAATACTCTCTGTAGCATTTAAAGTTTTTCTTTCTAAAATTCTGCAAATTTCTTGTTAACTTTATACATACATATTTACTTTTACATAGTTATTGCAAATGATATCTTTTGTTTCATTATAATTTGAATGGCCATCTGTAAAAGAGAAGTTGATGGGTTATATAAATCTTTTTTCAGCCACTTTTCTGTATTCTCTTGATGTTTTGTCATTTTTTTATTTAAAAATGCACTTTTTCTAGATATACAAAATCATACTATTTGTCAAAAATGATCATTTTTCTGCCTTTTAAAACAATTTTTGTATTTTTCAGTTATTTGTCTTGCCTAATTGCACAGGCTAGCATGTTAAGAACATTCCAGATAGTATTGATATCTGAGGGCATCTTTATTTTTTTTCTAACTTGAAAGGTAATACATTTGTCTGGATGCTGGGTTTCTTGTAAAGTTTTGGATGAACATGAAAGACAACCCAAAGTTACATTGCATTCCACTCCATCCATGAATCTGAGGAGCACTGCGCAAGTGTTGGCGGCTGCCAATTCTGCCCTTAGTCCTCATCTGTCCCATCCTGAAGTTGAAGAGAAACATGCCACATGTTTCCATTTATAAATGCTTTGCAAGGTATTCTTAATAACTGGTATAGGCAATATTAATTAATTTTATGTGGAAATAATAAAAAGTATAATGTTTTAAGAAGGGAAATGTCTTACTAATAGATATATATGTTCACACACGCATACATGTATGTTACCAGCATAGCATGAAGCTGGCAGAGGTGCCCAATATCAGAGCAGTTTAGGTTTTATTCCTAATCTCCCTGTATAGGCATTTTCATTAACTCAGTAAAGAGAAGCCTAAATATGTTTGTGACTTTCATCTTAGCCTTTGTGATGTCTTTCTTTTGCCTCTTACCGTTAAAACTTGTGTGTTCGAAATCTTTACAAGTAAATGAGCTGAAACAAATAAAACTAATTCACTTGAGATTTTGTAGACATCTGGTGGAGTTATTTTCTGAGTAATCAGAACGAGAGGTGGGACAATTCCCTGAAGTAAAGCTACCGTACAGTTGGATACCCAGTTACTTCTACAGCCATCAGATTGCAGGCAGCGAGCATATTGATTCACAAATTGACAAACAATTATGTAGAGCTGACACCTGATTGTCTAAGACCCATTTGTGTTATATCAGTATATGCTTCACATGCTTTTCTAAATGATGCCTTTTCTCTGTGCTCTCACAGTCTGTTCCATTTCTTTATGTCCCATCACCTCAATATGCCCTTCACATTATTAGAGATAAGGAACATAGATCTCCCTCAAGAGCTGCTCTCTGCTCAACCTTGGTTAATCCGACATTTGGATACAAAGATGAATTAATTACAGTTTGGATTTTGAAAACATGTACCTATTTTAGTAGGGAGAGATATTTATGAAAGAAAATAAAGATATTTAAATGTTTCCTATTTAGCTTGGAAATGTTGTTCAGTGAAATCTTTATATTTACGATATATGTCTTAATATTATAAAATCATAGATCTGGAATGGATCTGAAAGTTCCAATTGTTATTCTCATTGTTAGAGAGCAAAAGCACTTAAACCACTGTAGAAAGATACACATCTTTCCAGTTTGTAATAACTGTAGGAGATTACACAACTATCTTAAGTCACCCATCATGGAGTAAAAAGATGCTATCAAGAAAGTTTCCTTTTTAGCCAATCTAAATCCCACAGGTTATTAAAATCTACTTAATCCTCTCTCTGCCTTTAGTATTTTACTGTCAGAGATAATATTTACTGAGCAATAAAGTCAGGCGTTTTCACCATGCCAGGAACAAAGATAATCTGATCAAGACCCACACAGATGGTGGCTACACTCACCCCTTCGCTTCTTCCTGGATCCCACACTATCACTATTCTCAATCACTCTCAATTTAACTTTAGGTAAGAGATAATTAGGATTTATTTTTAAATGTAAGCGAAGGACACAGGATACTTTGAATCTGCAACGTTTACAAACTGTTTAAAAATATAAGGGGAAATTATGCATGTGAATTGACATTTGATAGTCGTAAATAAAAATTACAAACTTATCCTTAGTTGAACATGTTCCCCAATTCCAGGATATTTAGACCAGACACCAGAATTGACACACAAATGAAATTTATCTTTGACTTGGGCACTTGCCATTTATCCCATCTATTCATTTTCCTCATTTATCTTTTTCAGCATGAACTATGTCCATCAGGAATCAAATCAAGACTTATTCATCCCATTTTTCTTTGCAATGCATGGATTGAGACCACCAAATTCTACCCAAACTGAACCAAAACTTTTGCCAAAGGATAATCACTCACAATCGAAAGAACAGTATGACATCATGCCAAAGTAGTGAGTCAGTGAATCCTCAACAGTAGTCCAAATACAGGGAAAACTCACCAGAGGTTTCGTCTACTCTCTCATCTACTATGTGGTCCTTCTGATGAACCCATTCACTATTGCACTTGAAGTAGATCTGGGTGGCGGGGCTGGCTTTACAATACAAGTTCACAGGTTTATTCTTCACAATATAAGCTTCTTCAGGCTCAATAAGAAAATGTGGTAGAGGTTCAGGTGGATCGGATGGAAAGGTTTCTGGGAGTTCATGAAAAAAGTCATCGTCTGGTAAAACAAGAAGAAAGTGGAAAACATTCAAATCATTGTAGCCATTTGCCATTTACTTGCTATTAATTTAAAAATAATGACTCATAGATGATCTGATTAAGGATGTGTGTGCCTGCTATGCACCAGGCAGTACGTTACGTCTCTTGACTGGCTGCCCAATTAATATTTTGGTTATTATTCTCATTTTTACGCATGGCAAAACTCAACATCAGGTAAGGTAAATATCTTGCCCTGAACATGCATGTAGTAAATAGCACAACTGGAATGAGAATCCAGGCTTATCTCACTCAAAAACTGTGATCTTCCCAATATAGTACTACACCTCCCACAACAAAGAGTTCCCTTGAAAGCTAACAAAAACAAAAACAGTTTCCTTACAAAAATTTGTTTGAAAAATATAAGGCTCATAGGTAAACCTTAAGTCTTTGCAAGAAGCCAAGAAGGAACAATAGGAACGTGAAATTAATGATCTTTAAGTTTAGATTCAAACCTATCTTTATTTTCAAAAGATGCCATTGCATGACATATTCATTCATTTATTCACTCATTCAACCAGAAGTATTTATTGAGCTCAGGATTATTCTCAGCACTGGAAATATAGATAATAATATCAAGTCAGTCAATAGTAGATTGATAGTAGAACCTAGAGCCTAGCAATGCTGTTTGGTCTTAGAGAAACTATACCTCAAATATCAGATGTATGATATGACTAGTCAAACCTATTCTCATTAGAATATTACTGAGTATTATCATGAAAAACAATAGTCAATAGTCTCATTTTTTATAGAACTAAAAATTTTCAAATATATTGCTCCCACCCTGCTGTTTCAACACCACCGAATAAACAAAACTCCAAAACCACTTGAAATATTTGTACACTTGGAGGTATGTTTTTCATAACTTGGGTTCTGTATGGTTCCAAATAAAAATAGAAAATAAAAAAAATGCCCTAAAAACCCTATCATCATATTTCACAAAAGTCAAGGTAAAAAGTCCTTCCAATACACTGAAACTAAGTTAGACCTGATAATTTTCTTCCTGTGACAGCTAGTGGAGAGCAAAAGTATTGTTCATTCTGTAAGTTGGTAAAGCACCCCAGGCTAATATGTAAGGTTAAAGGTGTGAGGTCCAAATTAAAAGTTTTTAAAAGTTCTTTAAAAGTATACACATTCAGTAGCAAATACATGAGGTAGTATGGGTAAAGACTGGTTGTTCATATGTTACCTTAAAATTCATTTTATTCCTCATTCAGTTGTTGCCCTGTTTGGGGAGATGGCCATTTGTAAAATGGCCATTTGTTCGCTAAGAAACCTGGCCTGGCACTTTTTCCATCTAGCTCATAGGATAGCTGTCAAACAGTAACCATGTTTGATCTTTGCCAATATGTTCTGCGGTAAAAACTGGCTTCACTTGCATCACAGACACAGCTAGCTTTCAAAGCTCCTCACAGTTATAAATTTCTGACACTGGGATATAGATGATGCTTCCTGTAGCTAGCTTTCTTTCTCACTTTACTTCCTTAATTTGCTATCTTCTGGCAGGGCATTGTTTCTGGTTTTTCCATTGTTGAACATCAAGGATCCAAGCTGTCAGCTAACTAAAGAATAACCTTGGTTCCATCAATTTCAGCTTCTTTGGTCAATATGCAAGATCACTCAAAACTGCTTAAATAAACATAGTTCAGAAAGGCAAAGGAATGGGGGACTGAGGTATTGACAGATCCATTGACATAAGGCTGAGGTCTTGAAGGCCTTATTCACTCCCCCGCCACGCACTGATTGTTATATGTGATGATAGACAGTTCTGATAATCAATAGAGTGCCACAAAATATCAAACTGAAATTCCGTAAAATGTTAGCTGTTCTTTTTAATTATTACTCAAGAAGACAGAATGTCAATTCATTTTTTTCTTTACTATTGGTGTATATTTATACATACCAAAATGTGTATGCATTTTAATGTATTTATTCAGGTTTCCAAAATATAAAAACTTTCAGTCATCATTTTAGAAAGGGAGATTTGTTCCTTTAGAAGGAATGATGATTGCAAAATACCAGATGACTGTTTACTACCTTAGTTTATTCAATCATGTAGCAAAGTACTTATGTATTCACAACCTACAGAAAGATAGGCACTAAAAATTGATTATCCTTCCTTGCCAAAAGCATGTATTTCTTCCTTCTGATTATTTTATTGTAAACTACTGGGAAGACCAAGGGAAGTTGGGAAAGTCACACATATGTTTTCAACGCAAAAGGGGCTCTGTTAAGTGCTGGAAAAAGTAGTAATGATTTAATGATGTCTTTAAAAAATGTATGGACAAACTAATTTTGTATTTCTTTAATTTTGAGTTTTAAGACAAGAGGGTCACTGCCAGTAAAGAGAAATAATTCTATATCTTGCTTTGAAGGTTCATCAAGTGCTGATTTTTCAAAGTGTTCGTTAAATAACACTTAATATGCAGCTTATTAAGGAATGATTTCCATCACTTGAAATATTTTCATTATGTGGTAAATACAATGTTTCTTTTGCATATCATTCTAGTTTCTGCATAAACCCCATCTCTTCAGTTGGATGTAGGGAGATGCCTTAACCAACGACATCATATT
The DNA here is from genome assembly GCF_003265705.2 of Callorhinus ursinus. Classification (NCBI taxonomy): domain Eukaryota; kingdom Metazoa; phylum Chordata; class Mammalia; order Carnivora; family Otariidae; genus Callorhinus; species Callorhinus ursinus. Next base: position 78,075,365 of record NW_027397066.1, read on the forward strand.
ATTTTATTACTATTTCTTATAACACACATACAGCGTTTAAGTCTATGCCTAGATAAATTCACATCAGGCAATGTGGCACATTACTTCTAGTGCTCAATTCAGGGGATGGGAATGGCACATCTAAAGATAATTTTCAAGACCTTGACTCGGTAAGATATGTATAAGGGAGTAGATTTGACAAAATGGGAATGGACTGATTATCGTTGGGCTCATATGCTGCTGGGAACTTCTTCCCTTCTTCATTTGCAACAGGTACCCCGGATACCATGCCCCCCGCCCCATGTAAACTGGCCCAGACAACAACCCCCCACCATCAGGTGAAGTATGCTAAGACAATACTTTCTTTGCTCAAGACAGAAATGGTAAGTCTCAGCATTAATTTCAGAAATTGTCTTTTAACGAAATTTCATCTTAAATTTTTTTCTAGAGTACATTTTGAAAATCAAACAAGCAAGCCAATTCTCTTCAGCCAAAATTATAAAGGAAAACTTCTGAGTATTTAAACATCTAGCATGGTTACATCTATATGTATTTAACAAGGAAAAAAATGACTATCTCCAAATACCATGTGTATTTAACAAGGAAAAAGTAATCATCTCCAAATATCATGTGTATTTAATAAGGAAAAAATGACCATCTTCAAATACCATGTGTATTTAACAAGGAAAAAGTAATCAACTCCAAATACCATGTCTTTAACGAGGGAAAAAACTGATCATCTGCAAATGAGCATCTACAAATACCTTTTTATGAACACTTAGCACCTCTGCACTATGTATGCATCTGCCTTGCACACATATGGTACAATCTACTTTTCAGTTTTGTCAACCAGTTTTATGCAACTATTACCAGTTTTCAAAAGCCAGAAACATATAACAAATGCTTAATGTTAGAATGAAAGCTCTTTTGGAGGCAGGAATTATTGTCATTTTTATTTCTATTTTCCATTAAGTTTAGCACTGTGCCAGGCACATTATAGGAGGTCAATAAAAATCTTACAAAAGCACGAATATTCAACAAATGGCAACTGTGATCATTTGGAAAAGGTTCATGAGGTATTTTAGAGTTCATATTGCCTCAAATGAATTTACAAATACCAGAGGTTGTAACAATAGCAAAATCTACAAACTGGACTGGCTACAAACTTTGTGTGGCCTGGTGCAGTGTGAAGATTTGGGGAATCCTCGTTGTATGAAGAATTCTGGGATGGTGACATGAGCATTAAACCAAGAGTCCTATGTGATAGCGCAGGTCACATACCCATGAAGTCGGTCCTGTCTACAAATGTCAGTTAACTGAGCATTCTATCTACTTCACGGAAAAATCTGAGAATTAAAATTATATCTTTATTAGTGGATTTTTGGTTTAGAACTTGTTTGCTATTGCCCAGCTTCTTATGGTGATTAGATGTTTTCTAGAAGAATCATGGCTTTCCAGAGAGAGAAACTCAGCTTCCAAATAAGTCTCTAAGCAAGTGTGTTTGCAATGGTGTGCAAGGGAAAGTGTGCGATTTTATTTGTTTCTGGCTTTCCCTTTGGATGTACTCCAGTGCCCATTCATGTGTCTGATCAAAAACAAGTAATATCCCTGCCACACTGAGGCTAAGTCTTTCAGGCCACTAGAAGACTCTTAATACATGGATATAATATGGTTTGAGATTTTAAAGTTCAATACATGGAGATAACAAGGTTTGAGATTCTACCTTGAGTTGGTAGACTATTTACTGAGATCAGTTGCTAGCATGCAAATTCATTTTACTATCTAAATAAACCAGCTTTCTGATACTATTAAGGTCATGCTACAAAACTTGAAGCTATAAAAGAACAATTTGTTTTTTCAGCAGGGAGATCAGTGAATGCATCCTATTACTATTTTATTTCTTAATATAAATATCCAAAGAGCCTCGAAGTCTTCAGGGAGATAACAGGAACTCAATTTGTGAACAGCAACTTCAGACAATGAACTTATTTCTGGCAACATGCCACAGTTATCCCAAATTATTATATGTTGTATAAAGGCACACCCCAGATGCCGATACGGATGGCATTGTGGTAATTCGGCCATATGACTTGATTAATAAAATCGCTAAACAAGTTTCCTGCACGTAGTTTGTTCAAATTAACGAAGTAAAATTTCCGAAGTTGGCCTTATTCTGTACATTTAATTCACAATTAGCTTAAAACTATAACTGCCTTTTCAATTTAGATATAATATTATTATTCATTTTACCCTCCTATAATATTTGACTTAATTTTCCACTTTCTACCATTATTCAATATTGATAATTACCATTTTCATCTTGATATCAGGTAAATCTCGATATTTCTTTTTTGTTATCTCATATAGCCTTTGTTTTTTCATTTATATACAAGAAGAGAAAGCTTTGTACCATGTATTATTTTTATAGACTTTCATTCCACCTAAATCTTGACAGGAAAATATTACGCTATGAACATCAATCTAGGAAGCTTAGGTTGCTGGTTTTATTGCTATGTATCAAGCCTTAATTTTCATCAACTTAATACATAAGTTTCTATATTTCTGAATCATAAGACTCAAACTATTATTGCTTATATCATAAAATATAGGACTATTATCTCTTTGTCTGAGACCTGAAGCGTATTCTTCTGAAATGGAATTTACTTCCAAATGATTCAAGAGCAATTTAAAATGAATGACTGCAAAGCTAATTTTATCTGCATTTGGCTGCCCATCCATCAGAGAGATAATTCATGATATATTACAACAAAAGGCAGCTGAAATTAACTATTTGAATGAGACTCTAGCTTATTTTTAATATTTTGATTAAAATATCCTTCAGAAGACAAAGACTATGGTCTATATTTCAAGCAACATATTAATGGATTCATCATTTAAATTTAAGTAGCTGAATATATAATGCCTTAAATGTATTACACAATTTGGAGGTACTGCATGATTCCAACTCCAAAAGAAAAAAAGTTTTTTTTTCTTCTTTTCAAGAAATACTTTCGAAATCATGCTTAGATATGATTAATGGTGACACAGAATCAACATGCTATTGGAGATGCACTTACTTGTGAAAGAGAGGCACATTCTTCTGCCCCAGTTTAAGTCTTTATGATCTCTGAATTTTATTAATATAAAGTCCTCCTGAATGTTTTCCTGACTACAGTCTTTGCCTCTGCCACGGAGTCTATATGGCGCTCTTAGAAAAATGTTTTCAAAAATACATTTACTCCCTTTCTCAATTAATTTAATAAACACAATGTAAACCAAGAGGGTAAGTTTCTTTTTGCTCATCAGATTAGCTAAGATATATTGTATGATTGATGAGGAGTTGAGGAAATGTGACTTTGCATATACTGGCTGTAGTGTAAATTGGCATCACCTTAGAGAAAAATTGACAATAAAAATAAAAATTAAATCTCTGGACACCTCTAAATAGGTTATCCCACTTCTTGGAATACATCTTACAGACATAATGGCATTTCTAGGTGTGTGTGTGTGTATGTATATATGTATGTATGCATATATATGTGTGTGTGTGTGTGTGTGTATGAGGTATATATACCTCATGTGTATATGTGTACATATTTATACATATATATGTGTATATACAATATACGTGTATGTGTATATATAATGTACACACATATATAATATACATATGTATATATGTATGTGTATATATACACATACACACACATACACAAAGATGTTCACTGTAGCACTGTTTATTAAAAAATACATGAGGGGCACCTGGGTGGCTCAGTCAGTTAAGTGTCTGCCTTAGGCTCAGGTCATGATCTCAGGGTCCTGGGATAGAGTCCTGGGATCGAGTCCCGCATCGGGCTCCCTGCTCATCTAGGAGCCTGCTTCTCCCTCTCCCTCTACCATTCCCCCTGCTTGTACTCTCTCTGTGAAGTAAATAAATAAAAATCTTAAAAAAAAGAAAAAATGCATGAAATATTTCAACAAAAGGCAGCTGGAATTAACTATTTGAATGAGAACAACTAATAATCAACTGAGGTATGGTTAGGTAATTATTTATGATATGTCCTTCCAAGAGAATACTGTTTTGCCATAAAAACAAGGAGCAGATTTGTATGTATTAAATCAGAAGGGCATCCATTAGTCAACTAAGCAAATAAAGCAAGTTTTTGGCCAATCTGCATAAATGATGCCACTTTTTGGAAAGAAAGAAAGAAAGGAAGAAAGGAAGAAAGAAAGAAAGAAAGAAAGAAAGAAAGAAAGAAAGAAAGAAAGAAAGAAAGAAAGAAAGAAAGAAAGAAAGAAAGAAAGAAAGAAAAAGGGAGAGAGCAGGGGAGGGAGGGAAGGAAGGAAGGAAGGAAGAAAGAAAGAGAAGAAGAGAAGAGAAAAGAAAAGAGAGAAACAGAGAGGGAGAGGGAGGGAGGGAGAAGTGAGGGAGGGAGGGAGGGAGGGAAGGAGAGACGGAGGGAAGGAGGGAGAAAGAGGGAGCATGCAACACCTAGACGAGTGTTTGAATAACCAGGGACCGCAGCCCTACCAGGGTCAAATCAAACCGGTCATTACACTACCCACAATGTCATCACCCTGTTTCATAACTCTTATTCATTCTTCAGATATCAGACATCCCTTCTTCTGAAGGGCCCCTCACCTCTAAATCCTGGACCTCAGCCCCTGATATCATCTCCCACTGCTCTCTACTCTTCTTGTTCATTATTTCTTCCCCACTAAAAGGCAGGTTCAGAGCTTTAGGAATGGTGCTTATCTTAATTCATTTCTGCATAATCGATACCTAGTCCGGTGCCTGGGAAGGACTTCAGGGTTTCCTTTTGTTGTTTTCCTTTCCATTTCGACTATTGTTCCTAAAGAAGTTCTTATATGAGAAGATAGAAGTATGTAGGAATCACTCCATCAACAGAAATAATGAGAAGAAATCCTTACACAAAATATAACAGAAATATATATGGCAGTCCTTCAGCATTTGTAAGTACAGATCCCGTCTCCCCATTATAAAGTTATATCTATCTCCTATGCAAGTATTAATGTCCTATATCATGAGGTGTACAGCCTTGGACTAAATATATTCCCTCACTAAATAATCAAAGTTGAATCTGTAACATTTTGTGTGTGGAAAATAGTATGATACATTTAAATGACTGTGCTCCCTCAACCTCCTGGCCTCATTTGACGCTTGACTTCATTGCACCACTCCCTCCTTTTTGAAACTTTCTCCTCTCTTGGGAACTGTGCATTAGCACTAGACTGCTTCCCATCCTACTTCTTTGACCTTTCTCTTTGTTCTCTGCAGTTTGAGTACAGTCAGGTTCTTACCAAGGTTCTCTCTTTTAGTCTCTCCCTTGGGCATCTCATCCACAACACTGGCTTCAATTATCAGATCATGTCACACACACCATCTTCTGCTCCACCCCCTTGCTTCTTCAAATCCTTTGATGCCTTTGCATTGACCAACAATGAAATCGGATTATTTACCAAGGCCAGTGGGGACCCACTTGATCTGATCGCTGCTGGCCTCTATGTCTCCTTTCCTACCCTCATGTCCTCATGTCCTTTTCACCATTCTCAAGACAGACAGACTGGTCTTTGTAGCTTTGAACACACCCAAATCAGGCCTACCCCAGGGCATTTGCACAAGCTCTTCATTCCTCTAGAAAAGATCTCTCTCTTTCTTGCCTTTTAGGTTTCAGCTCAAGATGTCTCCTGCACGAAGAGATTCTTGATCTCCCAATCTCAGTCTCTTGATGTGTTTCTTCAAGAACACATCATTCTATTGGATTTCTTCGTATCACCTATCACTCTCAAATCAGCTTGTTTACTAAGTTAGTTGCCTCTTTTCTTTCCCCCTTCCACAAAACTCAAAGCATTACGGGATTAGGCTACTTTATTTTATTCAACACTATCCTCAGCATCAACACCAGATGAACATCTTCTCTCTAAAGCTAGCTTCTCTTTTGACTCAGCTCCTTATTTCTGACTGTAATATCATTGTCACAGTCAGAAGCTTGGAGTCCTGTCTCCCATTCAGGTCCAATTCATCTACGTGTGCAGTGAAGATCAGCTCCATATTGTCTCTCTCACACTTAATCCTTTTTCTCCTTTCTGTTGCCACTGCTCGAACTGAAGTCCACGCCACTTGCAAATGGATTATTACAAGAGTTATGCTACTGGCTAGTTTGCTGCAGACTTGCTCCTGATCTTCCTCACTCGATCCCAGCCGCCCCATGTCTAAATGGAAGGTGGAATCATAACAGCTTCTGCTGGAGACTTTGTGTTCAACAGAACACGGCCAAACATTCACTCAATTTTCAGCTTATTTACTGCCGTTCCACCAAAGCCAAAATTGGTGATACCAAATTCTACGCTAAGTTAGCTTTTGCAATGTTTTCCCATGTGCATGTTAGCTGTGCGTGTGATGCCTTATTTCCTATTGACGCTCCACGGCCTATCTCAGTGCCACTGAGCAATCCCAGAGATAACTGTTCCTTACTGTTCAACCGTAAAAATCCTTTAACGCGATTTGAGAGTCCCAGTCATTTCTGTATTCCTTACTGTAGTCCAGCTCCACCAGATATCCAGTAGGTTCTAAAAGTTTTATTCAACTGAAGTGAACACATCTAAAATTGATTAATTGCTCCAAGAACTATGAAAAGCATGAATTATTTCTCCATTGTAATGTATTATGATAATTCAAATTATCTGGATGTAATCCGTCTATATCCATATACTTATAAAAAAATCTCTGTAGGGGTTCCCGGATGGCTCAGTCGTTAAGCGTCTGCCTTCGGCTCAGGTCATGATCCCAGGGTCCTGGGATCGAGCCCCCCATCGGGCTCCCTGCTCAGAAGGAAGCCTGCTTCTCCCTCTCCCACTCCCCCTGCTTGTGTTCCTGCTCTCGCTGTGGCTCTCTGTCAAATAAATAAATAAAATCTTTAAAAAAATAAAAATAAAAAAACCCCCAAAAATCTGTGTATGTTTTTTAACTTTGATGGGAATTTTCAAGTATATGAAAAATGACAGAACAAAGAATGTAAACACCCATAGCCCAGCTTCTGGGAATTTCAACATTCACTTGTAAGGGAAACTGAACATATCAGAGTGTTACGATGAGATAGCAAAGGAAACAAATGTCACCAAATGAAGAATAAGAATTAAATTCAAAATATTGGAAACAATGAAGATAAAATCTATGGCAATATGCTTCATACATAAAATTAAGACCTAAAAATAATAACGATCAATGATAAGAACACACAATTTATATTTTTCAAACGTGACCACTAAAACACTATAATCTCAGATTTCACACACAAACTAGAAACTCTTTTTAGTGACTGTGGAATGAAGAAATTATCTCTTAAATTTGGTGAAATAATGAATGACACACCTAAAATATACAGTACTCTATAGATCCATAATGAAGTTCATGAATATAGGAAACTTCAAAGTTATAAACCAGGATTCCCCCAAGCCACACAACTAAGAATTAATTGTCTTTGACTTTTCCTCTTTCTCACTTCCAGCATAAAAACAATCAACTGTCCTCCTAATTTTATGGCCCACGTGTTTCTTCAATCTGCCTCTTTTTCTGCTTCTGATTCCACTGCCATTATCATTTCTCACTAGACATTTTCAAAGCCTCGTAGGTGGTATCCTTTGCCTCCTAAGTCACTTCTCTGTTTGAAATCCTAAACTTCATTTCTTAGACGATAAATGCAAGCTCATCAACCTGGCGCACAAGCTCCTCCATGATCTAATGTGTGTGTACAATTGCACTTTCCTTTCTCACCACTCCATTCTCTGTTCTTCCAACACCACAGACCATCTACTGTCCACTGGACGCAACCTGCAGTTTCTATACTTTCTGCTTCAGTCACCCTCCTCTCCTATTTCACCTGCTCCTTCTCATCCTTGAAGCTCCAGCTCAGGCCATGATTTCCTCCAGGAAGTTTTCTCTGCTTTTCCTACCTCTGCCAGCCTAGAACCTACCTCCCCCCAGCCTTACTGTCAACACTGTCAGAGGCTTAAAAATATTTCTTGCACTGCATTTTATAATAACTTTGTAGAGAACGAACTGGCTCTTATTCATCTTTGTATACTTGGTGCTTATTATAGTCTTTGGAACTGAATACATACTTTTTGAATAAATGGATGCAGGGCTTTCTGTATCCAGAGGAGAACACAGACTTCGGGTTCTTGTACCTATGAATTGGGTAATTGCTGTGAAAATTGACTTTGGGACCCCACGGACTTAGATTTACGTCTCAGCACCACCTTTTACTATGTGTGTGACTTTTGGCATTTCACCTAATCTCAGTTTCCATGACTATAAAATGGGTAGGCAGGGGCGCCTGGGTGGCTCAGGCAGTTAAGCATCTGCCTTTGGCTCAGGTCATGATCCCAGGGTCCTGGGATCAAGCCCTCATCGGGCTCCCTGCTGAGCAGGGAGCCTGCTTCTCCCTCTGCCTGAATGATTCAGCATAGAGCTGATTACAGATAAGATCTTCACATAAGATAATTATTTTACTGTTTTCTTGTTGTATTGCTGTTGTGTATACTAACCCTCTCTCATTTTCCTAAACACCCTTGAGCACTAGGATCTCTTTAATCTGTCTTCCTTTCTGACCAGTGCCTAGTAAACTCCTATTCTTCTTTCCAGGTTCATCTTAAATTTTATCCCCTCCAGGAAGTCATTCTAGACTCTTTGAGCATGGGTTTGTTGTTTTCTCTCTGCATCAACACTACACATTATGCGTTCACTTAACACACAGCGATAGGTCACATTGACCTTTTCTGTGCCCCACTACACAGAGAGCTTATTTCGATACAATTATGTGTAATTCATTCATGAATCTGTAACACCCAGCCATATCTGGTACATAGCAGGAGCAAAGGACGATATTTGTTGAGTAAACTGTTGAAAAGATACATAAATTCCTAAAACTGTAAGTTTCCAGATTTTTTCAAATGTAGACACGCGAATACTCTTTATTTTCCCACTTCGTAAAAAATAAAACTTTAGATTTTGTATTAGTGTCCTCATTCTTTCTTGGGGGTATAGAAAATAGTTTTGTCCACCTACAGTTTTCCTCTTTTAAAATTTTGGACATAATTTACAAATAACATGTCAGAATGTGCTTTCTCATTAGTAATCTTCCTATACACAAACACCACTGACCCTATCACTTCTCAAAATGGGTTTACTGTCAGGGACTGACTTGGAGGAGCCAGCAGGAGGTGGTGAGAAGAACACTACTGTAAGCTAGGAACCCGGTGCTGGTCCTCGTCATGCTCTCAATGATCTATTGCTTTTTGTAAGTGTGGTTAAGTAGGTAGGTTGATAAGTAGGCCTGTATGGTACAAACAAAAATCCAAGGTGTGAGTACACCATACACATGAAGAGCAGAGCTTCTAGAATGTGAGAGCACTCTAGAAGTCCTCTAGTCAAGAAGTCCATACTTCCATCATGACTGTGCTCAGGACTGTGGGAGGGAGGCCAGGGGTCCAAAGGTGGGGGAAAAATGCTCAGAGAATTGTTTTATTTCTTTGTGCCCTATCTCCCTGGCTGGGTGCCTGTACAAGAACTGTGGGGTGGGGGAAACATGGGTGAGTATTGCTTGTGGCTGCAGAAAAGTTATTTGTTGTATAGTTAAATATCTACATAGAATTTTGATTCAACTGTCTTATCTTTTCAAAGAGGAAACTGAGGCCCAGAGAGTTGGAGTGACTTGTCTGAGGTTGTGTAGCTATTAAGTGGTGGGAGCAGATGTCCCAGGCCAATCTCTAGGTTTCACATGGCTCTGGTATATACTTTCTGATTATGTAAGCTCTGTAGCACCATTTCAATACCACCTGTGAATTCACATGATAATTTATTTTATCTTTTTATTTTTGAGCTACCCCATACACTATTGCCTTTTTAATGCTGTCACAGGTTTTTAAAAAAATTGCATATTTTAAATTTTATTTATTCCAGTTGCTAAAATTCTATAAAAAAAAACAAATAACAAAAATGGAAATTCACCCCTCAAACTCCCTCCCACTCCCCAGTTCTACCAACTTTTGACACTAGTGTGTTTTGTTCTGGACCTTTCTCTATGCAGTTATTTATGTATGTGCAAATGTGTGTGGATACAGATATAGTAATAAAATATAAAAGGAAATATATATATGCATATGTTTTGTATTGACTCCCGTTGTCTTGGTAAATTCTCTGTCTCATTTGATCTGTCACTTGCCAAAGTTGGTGCTATCATATGCCTACTATGTTCCAACCACTGTCCTACAGTGTTTAGGATAAACTAACATCCAATGTTAAAAATAAAAACATCAACAACTAAAAACTGCTGCATATTTATAGTTTCAGTAATGTTTGCATGACACCAAAATTTCTGCACATGTCTTAAAACAGAAACAAACAAGCATCACAACTTTTATTAATATCTTTGTTATCTTTAGCTCTGGTAATTGAATTCTGGATCCACGTGTGTGTCTTCTTTAAAATTATAGTTTCCAAGTGGCATGTGATATAAATTCACATTTCACGACTTTGCCAGAAAAGAATTAATTCACAGATTCTGGGAGGGTACTTATTATCAGCCAATATCCCCACTTTTTATCCCTTTTGATGGAGCAAATGACATCCTTCCAAAATTTACTGTTTTGAAAGCTGAATACACCCAGGATACTGAAGAAGATAGTAAGGGTATGAATCACCCCTAGCAAGGTACAGGGTTGGTTAATGTTTCACATTTTCACCTCCCCTGCCACTGGAAATCACAACACTTGACACTGGGTCACAAAATTATTAAACCTTAAAGTAGCAACACTTCCTTCTCCATGTGAGACCTCACTTCTCCTTGATACTTTACTCCTAAAATCCCTCTAGGCTCCTGGCCTTTTCTCTCTGCCTTTAACCCCCGTAACTAATTAAATCTGGACAAGTCTTTGGTGAAAATAGTTTTCCTTCAAAGTTATTCATTCAACGTTCCCCTTAAGGCATTCTTTGTCACTTTAGCCTAGCCTACCATCTTCACATGAAGTTGGAAGAGGTAAACTATTTTTATAGAATAAAAACTCATTCAAGATCTAAGTCTACCTTGATGTTTCAGAGAAAGACTAGCTGCTGAAATATGACAAATACTTCAACATTGTTAGAAGTTTACAAGTAAACAAAAAGTTCCAAAGACTCTGGTCTCATTTAAAGACAATTAAACTTTAAAAAAAAATATGCACTATTATATTTGGAAGTACTTTTCTTGGGGTCTATAACTAAATTCTTTGACAAAAATGGAAAAGGATTAACCAACCAGTACAGCTGAACTTACGCCAGATAAATTTGTTTTGGGAATCATACTGGAACTCTGAATTAAGCAGCACTGTTAATATTGTCATGTATTTAGAAGAAAACAAAGGTGAAAATCAAAGGAAATAAGGAGATAAGCCCGGAAATACAGCACTGCTAAGGGATTTTCTCTTCTAAGATCAAGTTAAAACTCCCACAGTGCCAATTACTTTAAACATACTTCTACATTTTACAAATAAACAGAAAATATTACTTTTATTTTGTTTAAAAATGTAAAAATCAGACACATATCATTTGTTGTTGATACAGAGTACTCAGCTCTAGGGCAAACGAATGAATGAGATTTAATGACGGACTCTACCCATCCTTTGCTTAAAGCCAGAGACTGTGTCTAAGAAGATGTGAAGGAAGTTTTCTTTATGACATCATTTTTTAAAATTATTTAATGATATTCTATTGCCATCTCATTTTTTAGCTACCCTATGGATGCAACTTTCGTAATAAGCTCCTTATGTTTTTCATAGACAAAAACTTGGGTTTTGAAAGTTTGAGTGTGTTTCCCAAGACCATCCATCCGATGAATGGAAGAGCTGGGAAAGGAATCCAGGTACTCCTGATTTGGTAAGCCTGAGTGATGCTGCCTTCTGTAGCATGAAAACTTGGGGGATTCTCTTGCAGTATTATTGTTAGGGACAACATCAAAACAACTATAAAAATAATAAATACAAAGCACTTATAAAGGCCAGGTACCCCACTAAGTACTTCAGATTTATTCCCTCACGTAGGTCTCACAACACCATGGGTGATACTGTTATTTCCATTACTTTAAAAGATGAAAAAGGGGCGCCTGGGTGGCTCAGTCGTTAAGCGTCTGCCTTCGGCTCAGGTCATGATCCTAGGGTCCTGGGATCGAGCCCTGCATCGGGCTCCCTGCTCTGCGGGAAGCCTGCTTCTCCCTCTCCCACTCCCCCTGCTTGTGTTCCCTCTCTCGCTGTGTCTCTCTCTGTTAAATAAAGAAAATCTTAAAAAAAAAAGATGAAAAAGCAGGGGCACAAAGAAGCCAACTAGCTTGCCCAAGGTCCATCCAGCTCCTAGTAGCAGTAATTTCCTTTGAAGAACATTCAACACACAGACTTAGAGAATCATCTGATGAAGAATCAGCTTTGTGGAACTTCTCAAGGAGGTACCGACTTCTATTTATTATAGGTCAAAATGGGAAACATACAAATGCTACCTTTTTAATATAATTTTATACATGCTCTATCTGCTAGTCTCTTATCAGATCACAATGATATGTTCTTATTGCTCTTTTATTTGGTTTACTTTCTAATTTATTCAACCAACATATTCATAATAACTGCTTTATATCACCTAGAAAAGCTATTGTCTAAGTTAAAGGACACAGACTTAGCAAATCTTTGTCTACAATATGGAGAGGAATAATAAAACACAATAGGCACAGAATATGTGTAAGCAATTTGGAAATTGTTAACTGCCGCACAAAGTGAGGCATTAGCGCTGTTAAAATTACTGTCAAATAAGTAATAACAAGCCAAGACAATCTGTAAAAAGATGTAAGGAAAATACTCGAAGATATATAATGCAACTCTGCTGCAAAATAAAACAACACCTAGTTGTTATTCTTGAGCCAGAAGTATCTTCAGTTGCATTTTCTCCACCTCTAAAGTGCTTCTTCAGAATATCTATAATACAAATAATGATTATGAACTAATGTAAACTGAGGCAAAGGAGGGTTATTTGTGGAAAGGTAGGGTACAGCTGAGGGGCACTGAGGATACAGCTTTGGCCTCTTTCGTTACAGGAGGTGGATTTCTTTGAACGGTATCCATTTTCCTTTCTCCAGGGCCTCTGTTTTATGAAACCTCCAAAAAAGAAATAAGAGTTGACAATCTTTACAAATATAAAGGAGGCAAACGATTTGTGGAAAGGAAGAATAACAAGGTTTCCCCATGTTAAGAAGGTGTTTTATCAGAAATGCACTCATGCCTGGAAAATCTAGGTCTTTGAGCACATGTGGTTATTTTCAGAAAGGCATACCCGCTCTGTCTTCCACTTCAGTAAACTCAGGGAGTGAAAAACCATTCTGTGAAGGCAGCTAGTTCATTGACATTAGCAGCATATCATTTTCCCAAAGTTTGAGAGAGCAATGGATTGATTTCAGGGTTCACAGTGGGGCAGGGCAAGGCAGCACGGCTCACATAGAGCTTTCGGAAACAATATAAGTTCATAGAGCTATTTCAAGGTTTCATGAAGACGTGATAAACTACTGGATTGGGTTACACGTTTCCTCCTGCAGGGACTATTTCATCCACTCCTCTTAGATAAGTCAGGCTGATTTGTTGTTTTCATGCTCTGTTTTTCTTTAAATCTACTTAAATAAGCAGGTTGATTTCAAGGCAGACCCCTAACTCCCTCTTCCTCTGTACGGGTTCAACTCAAGTTCTTGTGAAATCATTATCCTTTTCATACCTTCCAGACTGACTGCTACAAAAAGTGAATCAAAAAGTAAGTAAAACTAAACTAACATAAATGTGGGCATCAAAGATAATGCTGTTTTGTGCAAATGTGGATGCAGAATCAGGCAGTATTTGTAAAAATGTCTCCAAGGCAGTGTGGGCTGTGGTCAAATCCAATGCCTCTGATTCTCTAGAACGCACGCATGTCCCTCAGGCCAAAGTGCCGCTTCACTCTCACCAAAACCAGAACCACATCCAAATCAAAGCAAATAAAATCCTTCAAATAGTTAGGGAAACAGACGAATGAGGAAGCTATCTGAACTTGATTGTTTCTGTTGCAATCACTGCCAGTACCTCAGGGAAAACTTCCACGTGTATGGTCTGTCAGGAAAATCAAGGGGCCTTTTTCATAAATTGGGAAATCAAGTTGAATCCCACTGAAACAAAGACTCAAAACAATAGTCTCATGCCTCTGACTTTCAGTTTACCCATTCACTGCTTCCAGTTCTTCACTATTCTCAGAGTCCCGTGCTACGAGTCTGAAAAAAAAGTCCTTACTTTGATTCCCTACTCACCTGATAATGTTACAGGAATGACTGCATAAGTGAGAGAGAATGTGCAAAACATACTGGACTCAGTGCCAGGAGACCCACGTTGTCAAGACAATATCGTCTCTAAGCCTTAGTTTCATCACCTGTTAAACGGAGGATAATGTCATGGAAACACGTTTTTCTTTGCCCATCATCCACTTCCTCTTGTTTTGTGACAGAAACGTTTCCTACACGCTCAGGCCAAATGGTTCAGTTTCCCATTCACTTCGCCGCCACCCCATCAGAGATTCCAATCCTGGGACCACAATTACTGGTCCCAGGTGAGCCGATGACCTAAGGCAGTGCCATCAAAATGGAATCTGGGATTTTGCTCCCACAGAAGGAAAAAGACTGCTGAAAGGACTGTTTGCTAGCATGACAGGGCTAGTGGCCATCTCGATGGGGGATGGGAAAAGAAGGCGTGAATGAAGCCCACACAGAGAAAGGCAGAACTGAGAGATGTAGAGAGAATGCCCTGAGGTCATCTTTCGGGTCAGTGGATCTGGATTGAAGTCAGATGGATCTGGCTCTGGGATGTCTGTTATGTGAACCACTAAATTCTGTTTTTTCTTTCGACCTTAAGCATGTTTGATTTGGTTCTCTTTCACTTGTCTCCTGAAGATTCTTAACAATTACAGTGTGAAGACTGAGCTGACATACCAATATGAATAACACTTGTAAGAAGTTCTTATGTGTTTAAACACAAAAGCTAAAATTCTTGGCTTTACGAAATATGTTTTCACTTTTATTCGATTAAATGAAGAAGCTTAAAAAAAAGTTTCCTAAGCCATGGGCACGGCACTCTGCCACAGTTTGGCAACATGAAAAATAACAAAATAAAACCTGTTCTGTAGGAGTTCAGAGGCAAGCAGGGACACAGCGTGTTAAGTAATAATAGGCTACTGTAAAAAAAGTAAAAACTGGGGACTATATAAAATCCAGAGCTAGCACATCACACAACGCTAGGGGGCACCATTCACACCACACTTATGTAAATGTAATCCCCTAGAGTAACGCACAGAAACCCTAACTCTACACCTCTTGTCAGCTGATACAGTGGGCCAGTCAAACATTTGCACCAATAGATATTTGCAATGTTCATGAGAGTCCTTGGCTGTTGCATTTTTTAATGAACAGATTACTGGCTACTCTGTTTGAGTTTTTAAGGGGAGTTTGTGACAGACAGCTGGAACCCCAGGTTTACCATTACACAAACCAGATGCAAATCCCACTGGCCTTCCTTGGCTGTGCTATCATTTGTTAGCCATCAGCTGGCAGAGGCCCCACTAAATCAAGCATCTGTAAACATAAAACGTCACATCTCAGGATGACAAAGGTCTCTGGGCAGTGGGAGAGTCGTTGAACATCAGATTAATTATTTGGCAAAACAAGTGCAGCTTTCATGGCTCAAAGGTCGTTTACAACAATATACTTTCACGCTGTTGCCTCAGCGATAACACTTCATTTTAAGTGGCAAAATCAAACTAGAAGTAAATTAGTATCCAAATTAATCCAACAGCTGCATGTTTTGATAGTGATTAATATGCACTGAATAAAAGAGGTTTTGCTTCTCTCTTGTTCTCAGTTACAAGAGAGAGAGAGAAAATAGTTCTTTGATATAATGCCCCTTCAGAAACACTGCCAAGGTAGTTCATTGTTTAGTTGCAACACCACCACCACCACCACCAACCACAACAAATCTGGGAGACCTTCGGGAGATGCTGCTTTTCTTTTCTGTTCTAGGAAAATAACAGCCACAGCTCCCCTGGCCACTCTAAGTCAGCTCGCCTGATGCTTCAGTGCTGGACTCAAACTCAGAGCAGGCCGCCTCTCCTTTACAGGACAAGACGCTTCAGCCCCTGGGCTTGGGTGGATTACTTTACTTTAATATTGAACCTCACTCTTTTGGAAGAAGTGATTGCAATCTGGCTTTTGAGCGTGCTGGCCAAACTCTTTCCATGAAGTGCTGCGATGCCAAATCCATACACATCCACATCAGTATTTATCAACATATTAAGATCTGCCCCTAACTTGGCTGCATGCTCAAAATTACCCAGCTCCATTGTCCCCGGCCCAGTCCGACCTTCTGCTGCATTCCTAACCCACGATTTGAAGCTCTCTGAAGTACTCTCTGGCCTGCGTGTCACAAAACACAGAACATCTGGAGGCCGAAAAGTTGAGCTCCCAGCTGAGTTGGCCAAGTACAGTTGTGCTTACCTGGCTCTTACTAATTTGCTGATGCTCAGAGGTGTGGATACTTTCAAGAGTTATATTGCATTATTGATACAGGTGCATAATTTAAGTCTCATTATGATTCAGTATATAGTGTAGTGAGGCAGTTTCAAGTATGTCTATCAAGTATTCCATTTTTTAATTCCCCCGGATGACTGATTTCTTTTTTTAACCTATAGACACTATGACTGTATTTGCAGCTTTGGTTTAGCTGTTGAAAGGCTTAGAACCAAACCTGTGGGATTCTGTAAAGACTCTGTTATTCTACATGCTGGTTTTACAGAGAAGGAAGTGGAGCCCAGTGACCCTGAAGGCCAGGTGCAGGTTTCGAACACGGGTTCTGCCTCTCTAGCACTGTGACTTGGGACGTGTACCTTAGTGCTTTTTCTTCATCTGTAAGCTGTTCCAACAGCTAGGTTAATGTGGGGATGAAATGAGTTTCTGCATGAAAAGTATTCACAGTAGTGCCTGGCATTGAGTATACACTGAATAAACATCATTATCATAAGTTCATTATCATCATTGCTTTGATAATTTTCCTGCCCTACCAATTTCCTCAGTGATTTATCTTATTCATTGTAGCTTATGTATTTTTCTAGGCATTGCCAAATTCTTTATCAAGCACAGCACAGTATAAATAAAACAAACAGTATAAATAACTTATTCTTCTAATTTTCTAGCAGAAATAGTAGCCCGCTTTGCTTTGATAAGTACATCCCCATTGAAAATTTTATTTCATAATACTGTTTCAAGATTTTAGTCCATAATGCTACTTCTAGTGGCTTAGACTATATTTAAAAGTGTTCTTCTCAGCACTCAAATATATGCTGGAATGTCAAGTGATCTTTTCAAAAAGATCAATTTCTAACATACATTGAGTTAAAACTACACAAGCCCTAAATATCAATGCGTATGAAAAGTTATTGAGAATAAACAACATAAAAGGCAAGTGGGATAATGAGACCCAGGCTGTCTGGGATGACTGGTCATTTTTAAAGGTCTGAGCTTTGGCATTTATCTATAGAGCAATATCTTCCTTGTTTTCCAGGATCTAACTTTAATCCAAGTAACTCTTCCCCTGGAATTTCTCCACTCTAAAGAATTGTCTGAGAAGAAAATTTTTTATATCCAAACTATAAGTGATAACATATATATATATATATTTTTTTTTTAAGAAATAAAATTTGGTCCTGTGGAATACTGTGGAGCAAAGGTGCTGCAAACCCACTATCTGGTCCTATCACAAAATAGACCTGGAATTACTTACTTTTCAAAAGAGAAAATTACGAGTTTATAATTTTTAAGAAATGAAGTCAAGGTAAGCCTTGTTTTATATTAAAAACATATATGTGATGTTGAAAGCACTAATCAACTTTCAAATTACCTCTGACCCAAAATTTACTATAAGAGATGAGTCACTATTTCCATTTATCTTAAGCCTCTTGAGGAATCTAAACTATCCGAGTGTCCAACAATAACAAAGACAACATAATTAAAACCTCAGTTTTTTTTCCCCTGGATTCTTTTAAGGCTCTCAAAATTGCTTCATGGTCTAAAATCTCCCATTTAAATAAAAAATCAAATACTAAACTAGTCATACAATTCATTGTAAAATGTAACAAGAAGCTAATACTGGTATGAACTTTGTTAATATAAAATGCTAGCGGGAAACCTAATTGTAAAATGATGTGCAAAGGAATTCCATATTAAAACCCCCCGTGATCATCTGATGAAGTCCAGTCGAACCTGTGTATTTTTTAATTATTAAACTTATCTTTGTCACATTAAACAGCAGGGTTGAGCACTGAGTTTGTCATTTGAAAGTAACAGTAACTTCTCTGTGTAAGGCAGTTTATGCCAAAACATTTCTATTTGTGCACAAGTATAATTTGCGATGATATCAGGTCTATAAGCAGCTGAGGAAAGCAGAGAAACATTACAAGACTTTAAAGGAATTTAGGAAGTTAAGTTCATATTAATGTCCTGCATTTGACTAGTCATTTAAAGTTCAGAAAACCCGTCACAAACCTACCTCATCTACCTTTGCTAAGACCTTGTAGATCAGGCAGGGAAGGGTTTATTAATCCCTGTTTTACATATGATAATACTGAGGCTCAGAAAGCCCAAAGACATATCCCCAAACTGTACCTTTGGCCAATGGGAGGGCAGAACTAGAAACCGGGTCTTCTCACTTCTTTTCCTGTTCTTTTTTAGCACTGTGACTTGTGCCACTTTATTTGAATTTAGATGTTAGATTTTTTTCAAACATTCTACATATTAAATATCTATACTTACGTTCTAAATTTTTATCTCCTCACCTCACAAACCTTATTGGTTCCTCCTGGAATATATTAGGATTAATTATGTTTTCCTGATTATATCCAGATGTTTGAACACTATTATTTATTATACTAATTCATCTTTTTTTGTTCTGATGTTTAAACTTTTCACATAGGTTAATTTGGGTGATTCATGTAGATTTTAGTTGTTTCAGGAAAATGGATTACATGGCCTACCATGCTTAGCCCACAGTAGGTATTTAAGAAATTCTTTTTGAATTGACCAGCTTCTGCTTAAGGAGAACTTTATACATTGTGTTGGCAATGGAATACAAATAGGATATTCAGAAAATTATTTTACATTATCATCTCTAGAAATGGATGACAAATTCATTCTGATGAAAGACAGATATGGTGCAATGAATAGATGCTTTCACAGAAACATTAAAGCCCATGAAAATAACCCAGACACAGTCTAAATTAGCCTCTGGTGTGCTGACAGCCTGTTCGGCATAGTATATGAATACCCCTTTCATGATTTAAAAACATTTTGACGTCTAAAATAACATTAAACCTAGTTACCTGTGATGTATAAAATTATAATATATCATAACTGAGTAGTTCAATTGAACACTGAGGTATTTGGAAAAGCAAATTCAATAAGATAATAAGTCTATGTTTTTCTCCCTATACCCATGGAAACTAAGTAAAACAACTTGTGTTTTTATAGTATCTTTTTTTTTTTAAACTGTCAATTTCAAAACTCTTTACAAATCATAGACTAACTACTACATTTCAGGTCACTTTATGGCATTGGTAAGAGTTATGAATTGACTTAAAATACAAATACATGAAATTAAAGAAAAACAGAAACAAAACAGGCAAAAATATTTCATAGAGCAATCCATTGAAAGTAGGCCAGCTCTGATGACTGCTAATGTTTATTTATGATGCACTTCATTAAAACCTTTGACTTTTCCAAAGGCTACCTGTAAATCAGTTATGATTTGTAGGTCTTAGGAATGTGTTCAATCCTCAGTCATTATTCTCCAAACCAGGTGTCTGAGACATTTCCCAACCCCAGATAAGTTTAAGGACCTAAGCCAGAGCTACCCAATACAAATATAATGCAAACCACGTAGGAATTTAAAACCTTCTAATAGCTACATTACAAAAAGTAAAAAGAAACAAATGGGATTAATTTTAATAATATATTTTCTTTAACCCAATATATTAAAAATATTGTCACTGTAACATATAGTCAACAGAAAAATTTATTGATATTTCACATTTTTTTTTGCACTAAGCCCATGAAATCCAGTGTATATTTTATTTATAACTTAGCAATCTCAACCTGACAGCTAAATTTTCACTAATTCCAGTGATTTGAATTTGGTTGAATTCACTAATTCCAGTTGATTTGAATTTGGTTTTTATGAAATGTATAGTTCAATAGCTACGGGTAGAGTTAAGCATCCAAAATATTCCAAACATACTTAAATATTTTCTTTCTTTTAAGATTTTATTTATTTGACAGAGAGAGAGACAGCGAGAGAGGGAACACAAGCAGGGGGAGTGGGAGAGGGAGAAACAGGCTTCCCATCAAGCAGAGAGCCCGATGCGGGGCTTGATCTCAGGACCCTGGGATCACGACCTGAGCCAAAGGCAGATGCTTAACGACTGAGCCACCCAGGTGCCCCTAAACATACTTACATATTTTCTAATAACTGACTCCAATATCAGTTTTAAATTTAAATTAATGAAAATTAAATAAAATGAAGAATTCAATTCCTCAGTCATACTAGCAATGTTGTTTTTTTTTTTATAAGTTTACTGGATTTTTTTTTAAGATTTTATTTATTTTTTGACACAGAGAGAGACAGCGAGAGAGGGAACACAAGCAGGGGGATGGGGAGAGGGAGAAGCAGGCTCCCTGCTCAGCAGGGAGCTCAGTGCGGGGCTCGATGTGGGGCTCGATGTGGGGCTCGATCCCAGGACCCTGGGATCATGACCTGAGCGAAAGGCAGATGCTTAACCATCTGAGCCACCCAGGTGCCCCTATACTAGCAATATTTTAAGTCCTTGATCATTCAATGTAGCTGGAGTTTTGTATTAAATAGCCCAAATCTAAGCAAATTAAACAACACAAAATAAGAGGAAATGAGGATGGTATTCTAGAGGAAGAAAACAAGTAGAATGACAAGTATGGATAAAGCTGCTTTTTGTAAGCCTAATTAAAAAAATAATTGTTTCCAAGATTCTTCTGTCATTTTTTTGGTTTCCAGAATAGTCTTGACATTTGTTTATTTGCTGGCCACAAGATGATACAGGACACAGTTTTAAGGTTAGAATGGAGCTCATGAGCATCCATTTCAAATCCTTTCTGTAAGAAAAGTTTAGTCTACAGTTCAACTATCCAATGCATTGGCCACTAGCCATATATGGCTATTAGGCATTTAAAACATGGCTAGTCCAAACTGAGACATGGTATAAGTATAAAATCCACATTGGATTTTAAAGACTTGGCACAAACAAAGATAAAATGTCTTACTAAAATGTTTTAAGACTGAATACATGTTACAATGATTCTATTTTGGATGTATTAGATTATATAATTATTAAACTTAATTTTACCTCTTTTTATTTTTTCTTTTTAAAAAGAATTTATTTATTTATTTATTTATTTATTTATTTATTTATTTAAGAAAGAGAGCACGCGCACATGTGCACTAGTTAGGGGGAGGGTCAAGGGAGACGGAGACAAGCAGACTCCCCACTGAGCAGGGAGCCCGACAGGGACCTCCATCCCAGGACCCTGAAGCTATAACCTGAGCTGAAGGCAGACGCTCAACAACTGAGCTACCCAGGCATTCCTCTTTTTATTTTTTAATAGAGCTACTAGAAATTTAAAATTTCATATGTGGTCACATTATTTTTTTATTGGACAACACTGTCTAGAAAGAGAACTTGCATTTTCTTGTACCACAGAGTTGACCGCTGAGGCTGCCTTGCTTGGTTTTTGGTTGACTCTGAGCATGTGATTTCTGATTTTCAGAGTTCCTCTTTACCAATATGCTGCCAAACAAAAGCTGCATATTCTTGGCCACAGTGGGGCTTATGACCTGGTTTCCTGTCGCTGGCTTTTGCAAGCAAAGTTAGGGTGGACTCCAGGGCCTCCATGAAAAGGAGGGTTTATCTGTTCTCATTTTCAGCTAATTGCTGTTTTGTTCTGTTAACCTTCTTTTGCTCACTTATGTTTGGCAGCTTGATTTGTGCTTTTCATTCTTCAGGAGTTGCAAAAGTAGCAAACTACACCACCCATTGTGGGCGACTGCATGCAATTACTGCATGCAGTTTTACATTTTTATCACAGTAGGACAAAGGCATTATAAGAAAAGCGCTACATGAATAATTATATGAATAAAATAATCACCAGGTTGTTCAAAAGAGTATGTAATTCAAAAGAACATGCAGTTCAAAGTGGGCATCATTTTATTAATAGACAGCCAGTCTGTGGAAGGAAAGCTATAGTTTTATTTGTCTCAGTCTTTACATTGCCTATCTGGTTAGCATATATGCAGCACAGCCCTGAGGTTGTCAAGGAAGTTGAAAAGGTGTTGGACCTCTGCTGCTGCCTGTTCTGTCTACTACACTCTTGGTAGCAAGAAGGACAGAAAAATAGCCTCCATGGTGTTACACCCAGAGATGCTAAGGATTACTTGGATCTGTGTTGCTTAGGTTGTACACATACTGCGGGGGATCTGGAAACTTCGGTTTGGTGAACCTATAAAGTGGCATTATCACTTCAAGCTTCTCAGAACCTTCCTGGCATAAGTAACTCAACCATGTCTGGCCTCAGCACTTCGTCTAGGCACGTGGTGCTGTCACCAATGCCTCAGTGCAAAGGGACACCAAGGGTGCTTGCTCATTTTGCTGAGGTAGTGACACCACGTCTGATGCCCACTGTTCTTCGTGAATTTTCCTGACACCTTTGCTGATAGAGAAAGGCTGCTTCTGCACCACAAACTCCCTGTGTTTGGCCCTTGAAAAACATTTCGCCTGTAGCTCCAGGGCTCTACTACAGCACACTTTTGCATGGCTCATAGAAGGAAGAGCAAACTTCTATACTGTCTTGTAACACTGTAGTAATGTAATGTGCCTCGAAGGATCCCCCGAAGAGAGCCCTTAGAACATGAAACAGTCAAACCTCATTAAAACACACCATTCAATAACACCATTTACAAGCACAGACTTTCAACGGGAAACATAAAAGGACTGAGCTATAAAGAATGATTGCCTACTAGAGGTCCATCAAGTTCAGCACTTCCTTTTAAAGGGTTAATAAAGTTGCTTATATGACTGAAAACGGAAAAATAGCTAATATAATTCACCTTTTTAAATGTTCATCTTGCTGATAGACTGAGAAGTGGAATGGCAGTTTATATAAACATTGACTTAGCACCCCATGTGTATTTCAAATGCATATAACAACACATTCTCTAGTTTTAAGAAATAATTCCTTTTCTAATTACTAATTCCAGTGAATTTCTAGATGAGTCAAGCTAGGATATTAATTACCTAGTATCTGCCTTTTTCTCTCAGAATTATTTACCTGAAACCTCAATTATAAATAGAAGAGGCATATTCTTGGGAACAGAACACCAAAGGCACTGGATTTTGATAGACTTGTTTTTCTAATAAAAATTTAGCAAGTGTTGGTAGAGGTGGACGGAAAAAGAAGGAATACACTCAGAGGACTGACTATGCCTAACATTTGTCAATTAATTTATGGCTTCAATAACATAGAGTTGACATCATTACATATTTGACATGAATTCTTTGTTGTTATGGCCAATATCTACTACCTTTCATTCACTTAGTTGTCATTCCTTTCTCCAGAAGAATTTCCGAGACTCCGAATTAAATAATATTATGTTTGTTGAGAGCCTACTGTGTTCAGGTACCGTACTTGACACTTAACCAACATGGCCTCCTTAATGCTTACAATAATCAGTTCAAGTATGAGCTTTATGGCTAGATGAGGAAACCAAGAGTAAGTGAGGGCAGGTTCCCTAAGGTCAGGTGACTTGTATGTGGCTCTATAGAAAACTGAATACTGTTCTGCCTTGCAACAGAGCCTGAGGCTTTCCATTAAGCTACACCACTACCATGAAAGGAGTTATGCAACAATAAATATGAAATTTTAGAGATAATGTTACTACTCGTTACCAAAGGACAGAGTATTAATCCAGGAATTCTGCCTGCAGATGTCCTCACAATGGTTTTCTCATGATAGAAAATAATGTGAAACCTCTCTGGTGATAGACAAAAGCCTATTTCTCGGTCTTCCCTTCCAGAATTTACGAGATGAAGAATCACAGATATGATTCCAAGACTCATCTGAAGATTTAATGTCCTAACTTCTATCACTAAACCTAGTGTTGCTCATTTCTATAGTGATAGACTGTCTCTATGTTGGAAAAGATTCACCTGAGTTAAAGTTGTGTGACTTACTGACTAGCATGACTGTGGCAAGTATCCATGAGTGACTGTTGAGGCTGGATTTTCCAACTTGGTGATATTATGATTTTTTTTAATTGCTTGAGATAGCATCTAGATTAAATTTAGGATTGATTTTAGTGAACTGAAATTTTTAGACTGAATAATGCTTACAGTAACTGTTTATCAATAAACAACTAAGTCTTTAATCTCTGAGTCCTTGGCCTTACCTTTTGTTTAAATAATGTTCTAAATATAGATGGATAAGGAAAGAACCAATAAAGAAACCGCCACGTTTTCAGTCATATAGAGCACAATAGTTCTATATTTTAGTAATATTTAATAAAGCAACAAAATTTTTATTCATAACTCACTCTCCAACTGTTAACACTAATTTTAAGCAATTTGCAAATAGGTTATCCTAATTATGCAACAGAACAATCTTTGAATCAGTCAGGCAAGAAATGGCATATGGCTGACATTAACTTGCCATCACTTCAGTCTTCCGTCTGATAACAAACTGAAACACAATTCAGTGAATAACTTTCTATCTAAATGTTGAATTCTCCAAGTTTAGAGCCCTCTAAAGGAAATGCTATAATTCTAGTAATTCATAATTCTGTATGTATATGTCTCTATGTGTATATGTGTGTACATTACATATTATATATTATATGTATATATATGTATATATATTTACTACACTCTTCAGGTAACATGAGAGGGCATTACAAGGGAAAAAGCAAGTTTTATTTAAGATTATTAAGTTAAAATAAGGGAAAGAGTGAACGTTTGTAGTTTATCTCTCTGTCTCAGTTATTGTTTTGAACAGATCATAGACGAGCTAGAAAAGAAGAAATTAAAAAAAAAGTTTCATAACAAAAGAATGCTAAATGCTCAGAACTGTGAGATTTCATGTGTTTGGTAGCCTAGTATATATGGTATATAACAGGCTGTCAAGGAAAATTATTGAAAAGGTAGGAAAAGTAATGCTATTTCTTCAATCAAATCAAAGACTTGAAATTTGAATTAACATTACAATTCTTGTGATTATTTGGCTTCTTTTCCCTTTCTCTCCCTGCATAGTCTTATTCTCTTCTCTGACTTTAGTTCCATAACTCATAAATCTGCATCTCTAGACCTTTATGGGTCAAGTGCAAGTTGCCATCTTGCTAGACACGTTCACATAAATATATGCAAGTTGCATTTTCAAATTCAACATGTCCAAGGTGGGGAGAAGTGAAGGTGTTAAGAAAGTTGACACTTTTATGCCCCTACTGGGAGCAAGGTGATTTACGCGCATACAAGTTTTATCTGATGACCACCGTTCTGATTGTCGTCCTGTGTTCCTTAGCTCAAAGACAGAAAATTAAGTATAACTTCTCTCTTAAATTAGAAACCTAGGAATCGTTTAATTCTTCCCTCTGCCTCCTCACAACTACTTCATTTTCAAGTCATATCAGCTGAACTTCTGACATGTTTATGAATTCCATCCTGTTTTCCTTTCCCACAAGCTTTTAGTAGGATCCTCACTAGCCTTACCCCGAACCACCCGTCTGTTCTTGCCAGGAAAAAAACCAAACAAAACAAAACACCATATTACATTTCCTTGTTTATTTGTTTCTCTAAAATGCAATCCAATCATATTTCCAACTTTCTCCAAAATCTTTTCATGTTTCTCCTTTATCTCTAGCATTAAAGTCAATCATCTTTTATCTGTCTTCAAAGGCCTTTATAATATAGCTCTGGTCTACTTTTCTAGCCTCATCTGACATTTCCCTACCCTACTCTGATCATATAGGACTTCTATTCTTGGCCTTAATCCTTAATTCTTGCCCTCTCATTCTTATCTTTAGTCTTCATTGAACTTACAAGTGCAACCTTCCCTCCCCATCCACGTCCGATTCCTCTTACACATTCCCACCCCCCCCACAACAACTCTCCCTTCCAACATTTACTCATTTCTCTGTTTACTGTAAATTTCTATCTCACTGGAATTCAGGCCCCACCAGAACAGGGGTTTTTGTCTGTTTTGTCCATCTATGTATTTATCATTGAAAATGACTAAAACAGTTTCTAAACCTAGTGAGTATTCAATAAATATCTGCTGGATGAAAGAATAAATTCCCTGAAAGACATTGTTATATTTTCTCTTTCCGAGGCACCCATGTCCCTTGCCTAATTATTCATCCTTCAGCTAGCAAAAAATCTCACCTATCTGTAAACTCACAGGTCTAATATTGCCTTCTTTTTGAGGGTTTTCTTGATTCCTTAGGTATATTAATCAATACTCATTCCATGACTCCATAGCACTTAACCCAGTCTAACTTGGGTTATGATTTGCTATCTCTGTATTACCAAAATGAGAACAATGTATCTTGTCATCCATCCTGCCTTGCAAACAGTAGGAGCTTAATACATGTTCAGTAAACTGATTGTTTAAACAAAGCTGTAGATGAGACATAAACTGAGAAAATAAAACACGTGTTTGTCAACTGGAGTTATAGTAAGGCTACTATTTTAGTTGGAAAACAGCAAAAGCAAAGGGAGACAAGGTGCAATTTCTTAAACCTGTATTGACTCTTCAGGCAGAAAGAACTAGGAGAGATTGAATGACCAGCAGTAAGCCAATAACAGGAACTTTGGAGACTCTTTATCATCTAATACCTCCAGAACAGTTGACATTAATTTTGAATAGACCTAAAAGGACAAATGCCATCTATATAAGCAAGACTTCTAGAGCATTAAACAGTCCTCAGTGTTTTTTTTTCCAACTCCCTTTGTCTATCACAGCTTAGCTTAAAAGATCTAACAAAATCACAGCAGAGGAATTTGCTTCAGGCCACTAGTGAATTCTTTGTGCTTGAAGACACTACATGGTATGTCAAATGTTAATTAGACAATGAAACAAACCAGAGGTGGCATGAGAAAATAGGCAGGCATTGATTTTCTTTTCACTTTTTATTTATTAAAATGCTATAGAGCAAACAGATAAACTTTCTTGGCTCGATATTTATAACCAATTTCCTTGTTTTAACAGGGAAATACGAGTGCCTTCAGAGGTGAATTGAAAGCCTGTCTGTTTCTAGTAATGCTTTGGTTAAGCAGCTTTTCCCCGGGTACAATTGGTTCCTCACTATAATGCCATTTGGTAAGTTTTTTTGCATGGGTTATAACTTGACAGACATAATGTCATAAAATAACTAGGAACTGTAAAAAATGAGAAAATCCAGACTACTTTAAAAAATATGCAAACACACTGTGCATAAGACAGACTTGTCATTATGCTTCAACATTTGCTGAGCCTATAGTTAAAAGAAAGAAAGATACTTCTTAAGATTTTTTATGGTGAAATTGAATGGGATTGGGATTAGACTTGGGGAAAATCAAGTCCTTTCATTATCCTAAGGAATACGGAAGCTGCAGCATAATCTGTAAATTAAGAGCCACCCATCTGCATCCACATTGCCTGAGTTCACTATTTAATGCCTGTGTGAATTTGAGCGGATTACTTAACCTCTCTGTTCCTCTCTTTTTTCATTTGAGAATTGGGGATAATTTTATTGCCAACTTCAAAGCATTGTTATGTAGGTTAAGTCAGTTAATATTTATAAAGCACTGGGAACACAGGGACTATATAGTGTTTGTTAAATAAAATAGTTTTTCATAGAAGGAAGCAAGCTCAGAACCCCACAGTATAGAGCATACAGACATTTGAGAAGCAATAAATCCAATGGGCATTTAATTCAAATTTTCACCCAGCATAACATCTGTTCTCTTCCAAATAAAACATGAAAATGCAATAACCCTTACTAACCTTTGACAATTTATTTATAAACACCATGTTCTGAATTTCTGGGGAAAGGTTTTCAAGGTATGCATATTTCTGGTTTCTAGATTATAATGCAACCAGCACTAGAGCCTGGACAATTACCCTTTTTAATCAACTACCTCTTCAATGCAATGCCTCCTGAAACCATTTCCTAAAACATGTAACAATCATATCACATAATTGTGTAAAACCCAAGATACCCAGGCCTGTTGTTTAATGCTAATTTCCTTGAGCTTTTTATGAAGAATTGCTATTGACTACTTTCATTAGAAAACTATTGACCCTCCTCCAGTGGAGCATCCTGAGAAGAAATTCACTAAACATGCCTCATATTTCATCTCTTGAATATCAAGGTGCAATAGGCACGCTGAAGGATATGGTTTATTTAATCCAAAATTAAAATTTTATAGGCTACATTACCTAAAGTAAATTGCTTAATACATTTAGAAGAACAGCTGTGTTCTAAGTGTTTGGCATCCTGTACTTGAGGCCTAAATTAGGTGAACCGCTACAGACACAAGGGCAGACAATGGTCTCCATGATATTTCAGATGTCAAATCCTGCCCTCCCTCCCCAACCACATACACAAAAACAATTTTCAAACAGGAAAGATCTGCTCTATTAGGTACCTTTGATGCCAAAGAGATTTTGTAATCTTTCCTCTCCCTTTCTTAGTCTACAAAATTGAGAAACAGTCAAAACTATTTTACAAGAATAAACGGCCTGATTTTCAATTTCTTCAGCTTTGTTTGGGTGCTACTCCATTTTTTATTTAAAGTATTCATGCTGTATTCAAAAATAGATCCAAGGCACCTTACAATAAAAACAGATATAAAACACAGCACTTAAAATAAAGCTGGAACTGGTGTGTGGCTGGAGGTTCGTGAACACAAGGGAGACGTTCTCACTTGGCTTCTAAGCAAAGTATTCAGAAATCATTCTATAGTGCTCAGAGGGTGAAAATATAATAAAAGAGTACAATCTAGATTTCTTACAGTTGAGTGGAAGAGATGGCACCAGACTTTAGGCCCTTAGGAAGCTATACTACCACATGAGAGGACAGGCGGTAAGAAAAAGGTAGCGGGATTCTGCCGGCACTCCTTTAAGCTAGGAGTTGCTGAGAGCTGATTTCTGCAAAACTAGATATACCCCAGTTCAACTATCTCCTGCAGTATCCTCTGCTACCAATAAAGTACAAGCCACCATATTTTTTTGTCCTTTACTACCATATCCTCCTCAAAGCTCTCCCTTACTTTGACTTGAAACTCTTAAATAGGACCACCCTCCAACGCCAGAGTGGTATCTTAAAAATATAAATGGACACATGCCACAATACTGCTCACAACCTCCTTTTGGCTTTTACTGTCGCCTAGAATGCCTTATATTTACACAACCTGACACTAGCTGCCCATCCTTCCTACCACACTCTCCCTCCTCACTCTGTTCCAGCCACTCAGGCTTTTTTGGTGTTCCTCTGAGCACCTGCCAGCAATCTCTGGCTTCAGAATCATTTGTGGTTCCTGATGGAACCTGATGGGGCATTTCTCCTTCTGCTCCGCTCTCTCAACTCATTCGGGACCCCTCTCTACTATCACTTCTCCCAGAAGCCTGTTGTCTCCATTCTCTGTCTCCTTATTTACTACTCATTCTTCTTTGTGGCCTTTACCTTCACCCAATATTATGGCCTATGTTGATTTGTTAATATGCTTTTTATCGAAGTCCTCCTTCTAACTCTCCTAAGTGTTTATTTCACTGCTGTATCCACAGCACAAGCACAGTGACAGGTACGTAGTAGGTATCCAACAAATGACTACTGAATAAGTGAATGGACCTCCAGTTTTAGGAAATAAATGGCTTAGCTGTTAGTCTATGGGAGAGGGAATGAAAGACACTGACTGTTTTTACAAATGTGGCAAAAGTGTGGAATACTTCCATTAATTCCTTTTTGGCTATTAAACTATGTTGGGCTTCAAAATAAGAAAATAAGAGTAAATACATTATTTCTTCTTGGTTTGTGAAGCAATTCTAAATATAATGAAGCCGTTTTGATGACAATCTCTAATCAAATCACCATAGATAAGGTCTGATCTCTGGCTGGTCTCCAATTGTCATTATTTGGTAAATCTGAAGAATGGATTTGAATTAGCCCTTCAATTATATTGTAAGCAGGTTTACATCCCAACACAAATTTGGGGAGTGTGCACTCTAATGTTAAGAAAAGAGAAAGAAAATGTCAAAGCAGCATCCCTCAAGGACTGCTCTGAATGAATGAGAAAACTAATCCAAGAAAACAAAGGAAAATAATATGTCAACACAGACCTTCCCCCAACATTTGCAGGACTAAGGACAAGAGTGCAAATGGAGGCCCACATACTGTATGTCTAAATATTTCAAGGTTATTAATCAAGCTAACTATTAAATAAAATATTTGTCATCCCTAATCTTGATAAATACACCTTCCAGGGATTTACTATATGACTAAATTCTACATTATCATTCTTTATGGGCTCTGAGTTCCATGTTGAGGCCCTTGGGAGCCTGGGAAGAGCAGATGCATTCTCTTTCCACTCCTGGATCCCTTAGTTGCCATGAGCTCCCTTGTAGGTACCCTCCCATGTGGCCATCCCCATATACCTGCAGAAGCTCTGTCCACAATCCTTACAAACAGTTGCCCCTTGGCCACCCCTTAGACCTAGGAATTTACATACTGGCAGCAAGGTTTGCCTTTGAGAGGACAGACCCAGGGACATGGTGTGTGTGTGTGTATATATATATATATATATATATATATATATATATATATATATATGCCTTAGAATCAAGCAAAAGCCATTTGAGCAGAGAATACTGAAGTCCTGGGTACTCACTGCAAACCTAGACTGGGAGGTGTGTGAGGAGGGGCATAGAAGAGCCACAGTGGGGACCCCCTAGAGTGCAAGGGCCAGAACAGTTAAGCCTCTAAAGCAGGCTTATGGGTGGTATGGTCAGTACCAGTCAGAGTCTTTCTACAAAACAGGAAAAGAAGGAAGTAGAGAAGTATGGATCAAACACAGTACACGGGTCATATAAAGTAAATACAAAGTTCAGGAAAAAAAATCACATTATTAATCTTCAGGTAGTTAAAAATGTCTTGAGAGCTTAATTATAATAATACAATAGACTGAATTATAGTAGTAAATATTTAAATTAGCACTTCAAGCATTTAAAAGTAGAAATGACATGGCAAATAATAAATTGGAGTAACATACCCTGAAAATACTTAACAGAGACTGAGAAGTGAACATTTTATCTTATTTGTCTTTCCCTCACCCACCTTGTCTAGTGGCTTGTCATGTAGTTGACCCTCAATTAACATTTGGGTAAGAAGTGGATGAACAAATAAAAAATTAAATTAAAAAAATATGAGAGAAGCTGACAGACATAGAAAGTAAATAATCAGGGTTTTGAATCAACGTAAAAATAAATTAGAATTAGTCATTAAGGACATAATTGAAGAAAATATTTTAAAATGTAGTTAAAATTAATACGAAGAAACCATTATCAAAGTAGCTTCTCTTAAGGTTATTTAATCTCAGATAAAAATAAATTTTCTACACTGTCACACGGGGCAACAAAAACAACAGATTATTTTAAATGAAACCATTTTCAAGAAATGTATAGATATTCTTTCTGCAATGAAGAAGAAACAGAACGATACAATGGTAGGAATGCAAAGGTGATTGTTATAAAGAAAATGCGTTAATTTAATGGGCTTATCTGAACAACCAAAACATCATATAATTAATTCGAGCCAAAAAGATATTTGATAACCTTAAACACTCACTCCTAATAAAACAACCAAAAATAAGATTAGGAGGAAAATTTTCTAATAGTAAAGTACCTATTTTACAATGAAAAGCAATGCTCTCAGTGGCAAACTCCTTAAGAGAGTCCCTTCAAATCCAGGAACAAAAGAAGAGTGCTCACTATTTAACATTATTTTATGTTTAAAAGGCAATAAACATAAAAGATATTTGATTCATTAAGTCATTTTTATGAATACCCTTGAGATTTAGATAAATCTTTTTTTAAAAATTTGCCTTTGAGATATAGATATATGTCATAAATATAGGCACACACACTTTTTCAGTGAAAGATGTTCGCTCTGCGTCTTGTATTGTTGACCTATAAGGTGATTTGTATTTTCTACTCAATGAAACAGGTTATCTGGTATTAGAGAATAAAAGGAAATAGACTGTTTGTAAATATTGAGATTGTTCCCATATTCTACAGGAAAAAGTAGATATGCAGGTGTACCAATATTTGTGTTGGTTTAAAACAGCGTCAGCTTGAAAACCAGTAATCTATTATATTTTTAGAAGTTTTCTTTTTAAAAAATAAAATAGATTTTCTCTATTTTTTATTATAACTAAGTTACGAATGTATCATTCTAAAAGAAATTACAGTCCTTGACATTAGATTAAACTTAACACAAAATAAGGGTAATCTGCAACTCTTTGATTTGCTTTTCCAAATTTTCCTTTTTCCTTAAGTATTTTCAAGTTACTTTTCAAATAAATTAATGCCATTGTGTATAATACGCCATACATCCATTATTTCATTGCTAGAAATTCAAGCTTGATCATTTAAGTAAGGCTTTTCTGGAAACTACAGTTGCTTTTTACAAATTAAAGGAAGAGTCAGCATAGCTGGATGGGATGCTTAGTGCCCCCAGACAACAGTTTTGGTGGTCTGTCTCTTCCCTGGTGTTTTAGGCTAAACCCAATGAAGTGCTAATATCATTCCCTACTCAGGCCTCAGCTCTGCAGGATTGTTTAACATTATACAGAATTTGTATAAGCAAATCACAATTTGTAATATTCAGGGAACGTAATCAGTTGCTTGATTATATTTTGGAACGCACCCACGGAAAAAAGTCAATCAAACATCTATGACAAAAAGTAAGTAAGAAGGCTTTGTTGTGGGGGGAAGATTGTCTTTAATATTCTTATTTTAAAATCACTCTTTTAAATTTTCTGCTTTATAATGAACTACAGCCAATTACTTCCCATCAACACTGATAAAAAGAGCTGTCCAACTGTTCAACATTTGCTCTACTAATTGAATGATCAATTATTCAAATAAATGATTCTCCCTATCAAGCTCCAAGAAAAGTCTTGGTCGTTGCTCCAGCCCCAGATATAACACAGTGTGGAGCAACAAAGAGACCAAATCCAGATAGAATTCTGAATTGTTAAAGAGAAAATCCCTCTAATTGGGCTAAGATTTATGGCACTAGAAACTGCTTTGGCATCTCATGGATTCTGATCTTTTCTGAGACTGCTAATCTCACCTTCTCATAGTCTGTTTTGCTGATTAATTCATTGGCAAGTATCACTATGTTTCTTAAGAACATGCACTTTGTTAGGTAATGGATTTTAATGATTAGTCTAAATGCACTCCTTCCTTGCCAGCAAAGAAAGACTTCTCCCTAAGTTATCTCAGCCCCAAGAGGACTCTGCAGGGAGTCGGGGGGAGTGGGGGTCTGGGCAGTGGCAGGGGAATTCTCAGCTGACAGATGGCAGATGTGTTCTGCATTCACGCCCTACATTTAGATGGATTAATAGTAGCTGAAGGTCGTTCTGTGGATTTGCTCTTTTAAATAAAACAAAATAACTTTTAAAAGACTCAGACTGCCTGGGTAAGCAGATACTATCCCTAGTGTTCAGAGTGTTCAGAAGGATTCCTTCTCAGTGACAAACTTTAAAGATAAAGACATGCATCCAAGCAAGGAGCGCTCACACCAATGGGAACAGATCTCCCCCCCCATAATTACTTTCACACACGAGTCACACACTACTTTCACCCATGTCTAAAAGCTACCTAGTTCACAGAAACACAAGATTTGGTAGTTTATAGAGTGAGTGGCTCAACTTCCAATTGCAGGTCTCCTTCCTCCCCAAATTAAGAATATGCTGATGGGAATGAAAATTATAGGTTTTTCTCCTTTCAGTTTTATTGAGCTATAATTGACATAGAGCACTATATATATTTAAGGTGTACAGCATAATGACCTGAGAGGAAATACAGCTTTTAGAATTCAGGTTAGTTGGCAACTGAATCATCTAAAGTGTACAGTAAATGCAAAGTATAACCCACTTTCAGAATAGCGGCTAAGAATCAGATTCTCAGAGATATCATCTATTAATGGGAGGAACATCTAAACTGGGCAGAATTTTATCTCAAATCAGGCTAGATTAAAGTGCTGATAAAAGTCCATGTAACTAACTATTTTTATGATATCCTAAGGCTACTATGATGATCATTTCAGGAGCTAAAAAAGTCAAACTTTTTGCAGGTCCAAACAAACATGGGATATGTAAATTCCAGTTAATAATAGCTTCATGCAGAGAGCTTAGGAGGGATCATTGAAATATGAGCAGTGTGGAGTCAGGACTTTGTTCCAGGGCCTGCTAGTGACTAGCACACCCATAGGTCTCGAACAGATATTTATTGAATGACTGAATGAAAGACCCCAGGTAGCTCTTACTACTTCAAACTTCATTTAATTATTCTTCCATAGTAAATTTGAGAGAAAGCATCTGACTTCAAAATCTTACTAGGTTAGATTAAAAACCACGACTTGCAAATTTTACCTTACTGACTTCCTATAGATACCAAACATGATAATTTCAGGTTATTTAAGGTTACTTAGAAATAGGTGACTCACTGACTTTGTATTGTATTTCTAGAGAAAACGCTAAATTTCCTTCATAAAACATAAGAATGTTCACCTAATATTTTACTAGTATGTTAAGACTTAACCCGATTGGCCACATGATTGTGCTCGTGGTTTAAGAACTTTAAAATCATTACTCGTTTTGAAAGTAGGAATAAATGTTCATACTGAGGGTAATTTATTGGTTCTGATACACATCATTTAAAGACTATCAGTGAATAGGGGAAAAAGGATAACTGGGGCACAGAATAGAGAGACAATAAAGAAATACAGTCTGATCAATAATAAATAGGATACTAAGAAACACCCCAGAGACTCCATGCCTCCAAGTTCACTTAAGTCTTAACGTACTTTACATTTCAAATCATATCTCACAGAACAAGTGATAGGATTACACTGCTAAATCCATAAGCATTGATTTTTGTCTCAGTCACAGATGCATGCTGTGCACTATTGGAAAATTTGCTAAAATAGGTTTGTGCCATATAGTGACTAGCATGTAGTGAGTGCTATTTCTATAAACTTGCTGAAGTCTTTAATAAGCAATCATCTAAGCTTTAGAAACATCAACAACATTAAATTATGCAGAATCCTCTGAACCTGCTCGTGGATCTTTCTCGATTCTATCATTTTTCATTGTTGTGGAGGCCTTCCTATTCCCCAAGCGGAGTATCCTGCTTTCTAAAAATCACAGCACACATGTGTGAGCTTTCAAAGTGTTTTTAGGAAATATCCCCAGTGGACTCTGGAGAGCCTGCCTTCCGGTCAGAGAAAGAAGCAGCGCTCAAATGGGCTATTATTTTCACTGATAGGTTGACCCCATTCCTTGTGGAATTTTGGATTTAGTTTCACATGATTTAGTTTCACTTGGTGGTAGATCAGTGCTCAGCAGCCGTCAGAGTAACAACCACTTGGTTCTTGTGAGGCAGGATAAGGAATCTTGGGAGAAGAGAGGCTTAAGATAAGGAGGTGACAAGATGCCAGTGACGCCTCATGCCTTTGTGGGCTCTGTCAACTACTCCTGGGGAAGAGTTGTTCAAGACTAGGCTAGGAAATGGATAAGAGCCACAAATAGTCCCTGGAAGACTTGTGGCTTGACGACATAAAGACGGGGGGCGGGTATTATTATGGCATTTGTTGCTTTTATCACTTTGCTCATTCTCCATTAGAGAGCCTTCTGAAACATCCTCTTTGTTTTGAAATTTTTCTTTGTTCTTTACTTTGTTTTCATGCCCTCTACGTTGACTTAACTCTCTTTGATGGAAAGCAATCATATTTGGTCCCATTTTCTCATGCTCCAATTTTTATTTTAGCTACATTCTCATATCAAGTTTCTTTCCATGTACTTTAAGTGTATCTTCAAAATATTTTGATTTTAGTGTTTAAAATAATATAGAACATTTAAATTTATTTAAAAATAAAAATCAAGGTTATCAATTTACATTTTATATCTCATTAACATGGTCACATTTGGATGGAATGTAAGTAACACATTATAAAGAACATTTAACATCACTAGCATAATTGTAAACACAAATTACTGTTTTTCCTGATATCTAAGACTTCTATATTCCTTATGTGACCATCTTCAATATAACTTCTTAAAATTAGTCATTAATTTAAAAAATAAAAGCTTGTAAACCAAATCTCCAGATTTGCTGTGATGCTATTTTTCTCATCTTTTTTCCTATGGTGACGAACAACTCTTTTTAGTGAATATGCTGGAGTAAGACCACACTATTTATTCAGAATTCATTGAACGATCATCTCTAATTTCTATGATTAAGCATTTAGCTTCAGATTTTGCATGTAGCTAATAGCACTGAGCCCACTTTAATTAACTTAACCTCATTAAGGAAAGGCGCTCTCTCCTGGGGACCACGTGACAAGTAAAATGTGAAAGTTTGTATTTTGTTCAATTTTACCATACTGATTTAAAACTTTCATTGTAATGAATATTTGTTAAGTATGCAACATGTACTAAAGAGAATTTTTATAGAATATACAAGAAAAGGAAACAAGATACTTAGAATTCAAATATTTTAAAATTCTAATCCCTAACATTATTATTGTTCTTATATAAATAGATTAATGAGCTTTTTATTTTAGAGTCATACGTTTTTGAAAAAAAAATTACTGCACTATCATCAAACCACAGGAAACAACTTGAATTTCTTACAGGCACAGAATGAGATGTATGCTTTGCTTCTGAGTATGAACACTCATCATTATCGAACATCCATAGTGATTCTAAAAGAGCCACTTTGAAGACCTACATCATGGAGCTGGATGTGTTGATTGTATATTTCTGTGAAATCATTCATGAAGGTGCTTGAAGTTCACAGCAGATTTGCTGTGAAAAGAAAGTATGTGTCTGTGTGTGGGTGCCATGGCACTGAAAGAAAATGGAAATAGAAAGAGTGTAAAAGAACCACCCCTATTCTTCTATCTTCTTATTTAGTTTTTCAAATAAACACGTCTTCTCTGGCTTTCCCCAAAAGGAAAACACCACCACCATATATGCCTATCTATGAGACAGTAACTTTGAGTAGTGTTAACTTTAACAAAAATTATTAAATTTTGAATATGTCTAAAGTTTAGATATTAGAATGCCAAATTAAATTGGACAACTTAATTATTTGATACGTTACTTCTAACGTTTAAGTGTTTTATTAATAATGGGGATTTGGAAATATTGTCTAAAATATTGCATATACATTTACCAATGACCTAAACGACAATCTAAGTGACTAGACATTAAAAAAAAAATCAAAACCCTGCTAAAACATTAGATGAAAATTATAGATTGCCAAGGCTACTAGGATATTCAGACAATGGGGTCTTCTCACGCCTCATGGTATCAGTTTAACAGTGACTGGCTGCTGACCACAGTGCTGGAATGTAGGTAAGAATGTACATGTGTGTGTGAAGGTCAGTTGGTCGGTAGCAGCTGTTACTAGAAGAAAAGAGCAAAGCCCAGTGCTAGGGTTACTAAAGCAGCCACCTGCAAGCTCAGGAGCCCGAGATGATACTCAGTGAGAATTTGGTGGCCAGGTTTCTCAGTCACACTGCAAGTGACACTAATGAGTTGGTTCAGGTCACAGCCGGCCTGTTTCACAGTCCGGTGTCTGGACCTAGCAAACATAAAGTCCTCTTTACCAACATCATCATTCCTGACCTGCATGAATATGTCCAGGTTCTGTGGGACCTGAAGCTTAAAGAATTTGGGAGGCCATGTTAAGAAGAATAATCCAAAATCATGTATAAAAACTTAAATGCAAAATATTTTATTTAAAATGAGAAAAGAAGTCATAAAAAATTAAGAATCTGAAAAAAAGACAAGAACTGCAAGCACCACAAAATTCAGAAACATAACATTTTTTTCTTCTTCACTGCTTGTCACACTTCCATAATGCTTTTTTTTTTTCTTTGCATTTGTTCTGCTTCCCACTCTTTATGGCTTTTCCATGTGACAAAGGTCTTGCATTTAGCATGTATTAACTGACTTGTCTCACTTCCCTGGGTGCTAATGAGGTCCCATAATTGCAAGCTTGTAGTCCGTTGCCATGTTGGTCTTTGAAACATTTTTCAATGCTGCTTCCCTTTAACTTCTTACTCCTAAGCACAGGTGATTGGCTCTGCTTTGGATGGCATGCCAGCTCTGGTCTGGTTAGTACACTGTTACAGTGAATCACTCTTCTCCTGGTCACACTACCCAGCAGATATGACAATGGGTTTGGCTTCGTGGCCACCACTGGCTTCTCCCTGTCACAGCTTTGCTAGCTCTCTTGGCTTCACTGTCACTGGCATCTCTGATCTTTCTTTACTGCAAGTTGTGATAATGGGGTGGGGATCTTGAACCCGAAACCTTTTCTTAAACAGAAAAGAATAGGTGATAAGTGTAGGATATGGGAAATAACTCTGTGTCCTTTGCCTAAATTAAAAAAAAAAAAACAAACATAAAAAGTTCGCATTCAAAGAAGTGCTCTCCTCATTTGGGAATTGCAGGCATCTTTATTCCTTTTTAATCTTTTAACACTCTCTGGCCCACTATACAAGATGAACTTCCACACATAAATCTAAGGTACATGTTCGCCAAAGATCTTTTGCTTTGATGTCACAAACATCATCTTTCATATTTGATTACTTCTAGTACACTGAATGAGAGAGAATGTTCAACTACCCTGTGTCATTTTGTATAAACCAATCTTTTGGCAACAGATTAGCTTTCAGTCACACTTATTAATATATGAGCAAACTGGCACTCGAAAGGAATTCATAAGGCATAGATGACCCAGCCCCTAATTTGGATAAGTACATAGTATAGTGTCCCCAGGTGGAGTAATCTCCTATCTGCCTGTATCTACCCTTTTGGCAATGGGATAAATAGCTTTGCCATCAATTGATTCTAAATTGATTCTCCCACTTAGCCACTGCTTTATCAATCCTTGGCTGAATGTAAAGCTGGAAGTGAGCGACTTCCTCAGGGTGCACTGCTTTTGATGGGTTAGCTGTCAAACGCTCCATTGTCCAAATTACACCGCTACTGTAGATTTCCTGCTAAGAAACAATTTACTGTAGCATAGGGCTATCAGTCTTGTGGGCTGTGTTAGTTTTGGGGGATCAAAATCTGATTAACTTACTGCAGATACACAGCAGTTCCCCCTGTTGCTTTCCCCAAATTTCCATTTACTGTATTGTTAGCACGATATGATAATAGAGGCCCTATACGGAAGCATTGCTAGGATAAACAGTAAGCAATGTTGCCAAAGCCGCGTGCAATATCAAAGCCGAAGATAAGCGTGAAAACAACAAATAAAAAAGAGAAGAGGATGAAAAAAAGAAGCTAAATCATCAGTATGTTCTCATATTTTTCTTCCCAAAAAAAGAAAATGTAAATTGTCTGAGATATATTATCTAGCATAATACAATAATTATTGGAAGTATATTAAAATGTATTAGAGTATATTAAAAGTAACTTATATATAATATACATTATGTGTATACATACACACATATACATATATGTGTATGTATACATATATGTATACATATATACACATATACATTATGTGTATGTATACACACACACATATATTACTTTTAGCCAGACACCTTTTCCAAACTGATGAACAGCTTTAAAGGGATAAGTACTCCAAACGCTATGTGCATGGATTTTCTTTACTGTTGTTGTTAAATACATAAAAAAAAAAAATAGAACGTTACAAACAAATCTCTTTTGGTGACTTAATGTTTTCTCCTTTTAAAAAACTATTCCCATAACAGTCATCCTCAAGATTTCTGTTTGGTAATATTAAGACTCAATTATTGCTTTACTGATTCAATACAACAACTTAATGATGAGTCTGTTTACCTTTTCTACCAACTTATTTATATAAATACCAAACAACAGCATACCAAGGAGATTTCTGTGATGAGCAAAATGCCAGGCTCTTTACTCCTTTTATTCAATAGGAGGGAGTCAAATACTAGACTTAATAAGCACATTCAAGACAAGACCAAACATCAGTTCTAATATTGCATTTGTGATAATATTGACATCCGTATTTGCTAACTTAATTGAAGCACGACAACTAGCTTTAATATAAACTTCCCAAGTTTTAATAAGCCGAGACACGGACATTCTCATTACTCCGGCAAATAAGGGCACATGTCACCCTTTCATCTTCTCAAGAAGACCTACTCCCACTGCCTCTTCTCATCAGGATACTCAGATTTGTCTCTGTCATATTTCACTTAAAAAAGACATTATTCTACTTTAGTACACCAAACACTTTTATCAATAGCATTCACTGATCTACCTCATAAAGGGTCATTTATTAAATTAGTAGCAGAGTGTGAAAAAATGTTTTACACTAAAATAAAGTAACTAGAACAGTCCATTTCAAACCCAAATATTTTATTATACATAAATACAGCTAATTATATATATCTCAAATATATATGTAACATATATATGCACATGTGGAAATATTTATAGTTGAAATATAGTTGAAATATTTATAGTTGAAATTTATAGTTGAAATTATATGAAACCTTGTCAGTGTAGGGCTAAGAAGAGAACTGATCATTGTCCCAACTTTATTTTTTTATTTATTTTATTATTATTATTTTTTTATTTATTTGACAGAGAGGGACACAGCAAGAGAGGGACACAAGCAGGAGGGAGTGAGGGAGGGAGAAGCAGGCCTCCCGCTGAGCAGGGAGCCCGATGTGGGACTCGATTCCAGGACCCTGGGATCGTGACCCGAGCCGAAGGCAGTTGCTTAACCAACCGAGCCACCCAGGCGCCCCTGTCCTAACTTTAAGCTCATCTCTGCCTCCTCTTCAACTTCATGTGGGAAATATTTCTTGAATAACTATTACGTACTAGGTTCTACGCTTGGCTTGCAAATCCAATGTGCATATAAATAGTTTCTGTCCTTAAAGAAGTCACTGTAATAGAGACAAAAATTGAAAAATTATAAATACAGGAATAATAGATAGAGGTATAAAGCAAAGAGAATAAATTGTGCATGCAAGGGAAGAGGTCAGAGGAGAGCATATTTTAGTAGAATCTTGACAGACGACCTGGTTCGGTGGGCAAGTGGGTAAAGGGTACACTTGCCATGCTACAGAAGCGGGGTCCAAGAGAGCAGCTGTGAAGAAGCACAAGAAGTTTGGTAGAGCTGGAACAGAGGCCACACGTACCTGAGTGTGGATAAAGGCTGGAGAGACGGTAAGGGCCTGGCAGGTAGAAGCAAGAAACTTGAATGAATCCTGGCAAGAAGCCATTAAAGAGTTTTTCAGGAAATAGTAACAGGTTCCAATTTCCAATTAAAAATAATTACTCCATACCCTATGACCCAGCAATTGCACTACTGGGTATTTACCCCAAAAATACAAATATAGTGATCCAAAGGGGCACCTGCACCTCAGTGTTTATAGCAGCAATGTCCACAATAGCCAAACTATGGAAAGAGCCCTGATGCCCATATATAACATATACATATATATATATGATGGAATATTATGCAGCCATCAAGAAATGAAATCTTGCCATTTGCAACGACGTGGATAGAACTAGAGGATATTAATGCTAAGTGAAATAAGTCAATCAGAGAAAGAAAATTATCATATAATCTCACTGATATGTGGAATTTAAGAAATAAGGCCGAGGATCATAAGGGAAGAGAGGAAAAAAATAAAACAAGATGAAATCAGAGAGGGAGACAAACCATAAAAGACTCTTAATCATAGGAAAGAAACTGAGGGTTGCTGGAGGGGAGGAGGTAGAGGTATGGGGTAACTGGGTCATGGACATTAAGGGTGGCATGTGATGTAATAAGACTGATGAATCACATGCCTGTACTTCTGAAACCAATAATACATTATGTTAATTAACTGAATTTAAAATAAAAAAATGTTTAAAAAATAAAATGTATCTATTGAGCAAAAAATAAAAATAAAAATAATTACTTCAGTAGCTGTGTGGAAAAGGAATTCGAAGAGGTGGAAGACAGAAAAGGGGATGAGTACGTAGGAGAGCATTGCAAATCTGCTGATATTATGGAGCCTGTACCAAAACTGTGGTTTTGGGAAAGATGAGAAAGAAAATGTAAAAGATCCTTCAAGGCTCAATTGAGAAGATGAGGTCTTTGGTTGGATATGGGTAACTGAGGAGAGGGATAAGTTAAGAATGAAGTGTCTGACTTGGCTGACTGGTGCCACCAATAAAGGACAGAGTTTAAAAAGGGGGAGAATGGCGATGAGTTTCCTGACGTTACATCTGTGCCCTGATGGAGGACTGGAGACCTTTTGGCATTGTCAGTGGGAGATCTCCCAGAGTGAGGCAAAATGTCTTCAACTGCTGGAACAAGTATGGATTCCCTGTTTATATCATCTATTCCCTTAGTGCTTTGTAATTAAAGAAAAAAAGAACTTTCATCCTCATAAAGACCTCATTTTATTTCAAACATGCTTTGGAAATACAACTGTGCTTTTTTATGATTTTTCCCTATTGTACAGATATGTTGAATTGCTCATATTATAAAAAATTGCAGATTACAATTTGTAAAAAGAGAACATTCAATGTTGGACTGCTCAATTTCATTTTATTCTCGTAAAGAATTTATATTTTCATTAAAATTCATTTTTATCATCACTAAACAAGTAAGAAATAAAGCCAAAGGATTTTCAGTGATGTTTCATAGAACTATAAAACATAGAAAGATGGTTTTTAATAGCACAGGGTATTATATTCCAGGGTTCTGCAATTAAAAGTGTCAGAAGTTCCCATTGCTATTGGTAGCACCGAATTGAGTTGATGGTTCTTACATTATTAAAAGGAGGAAACAAAAATGTCCTTATTAACTTGCAAATCTTCATATTACAACAAAATCATTATTTCTCCTGATGGCTTGCCACACTTTACCTGTGTTGGCCAGTGGCTGAAGGCACGGTCCCATGATGACAACTTCCACTAGGCAACCTTCCTGGATATCCTCCTGGGACCTCAAATTACATGCATTCAGAAAAGCACCTCCTTAGTTTTATTATCTACTTACCTTTTTGAGCTCTGATATGTTCAGAGTTCTTTTATTTGGCTATATTTTAGTAATGAGCTGAGAAAAAAATCAGGCTCTAAAAGGATGATGATTGTTGCAAAAGCCCAAATCTAAAAGTTGCTTAGAGGCTGAACCACATTGATACAAAGTTGAAACATTAAAAATCCTCAGTCCTCTCTAAACAACGTTCTCTCTATATAAAGCTTCTGATTATGGTGTCACTGTTATTGCTGGTACCCACTCTGAAATTTGTCTTGATTCATTTCTAATCATCCATTATAACCTGCAGTGTCTCTTCCTATAATTTC
This sequence comes from Callorhinus ursinus, assembly GCF_003265705.2. Taxonomy (NCBI): domain Eukaryota; kingdom Metazoa; phylum Chordata; class Mammalia; order Carnivora; family Otariidae; genus Callorhinus; species Callorhinus ursinus. The sequence continues at coordinate 78,119,157 of NW_027397066.1, forward strand.
TCTAATGTTTCTCCCATGTATTTCTTCAACCACCGTCCGCCACCCTCGCCCCCACTCTTGTATTATTACAACCAATTTCTAGCTGGTCTCTGACACCACTATTATGCCTTGATACAGTTTCTGCATATACTGTTGGCTAAGCATTCACATGTCCACATTTTTTTCAGTCTTACCTTCTTTCCTACAACACTGATCTTTCAAATACTTCTGTCTTCTGAGCACACAGCACAGCTGCATGATTTGGACATCAGTGCCTTTGATTTTTCTGAAGCTCACTGTGCTTCTCTATCTGCTGCCTGCTTATCCTTTGAGATGCAGATGATTTCTCAGTCTCCCTGATGCTGACGTTCTCCCTAACAAACACAGACAAACTTCTGCTAGCTGTGCTTTGCTAGTCTGTCTTGAGGACAAGAACGTTGACAGCTGGAGACACCAGCGCCACATCCTTGCCTATTTGGGAAGGACGGATGTTGGATCTGTTCTCACTTTCCACCAAAAAGGCCCTTGTCTTGTGCTCCTCTTATGCTTAATTTTTTAAATTAAATTAAATTAAGTTTTTATTTATTTATTTTTTATTTTATTATGTTAATTACCGTATATTACATCATTAGTTTTTGATGCAGTGTTCCATGATTCATTGTTTGCGTAGAACACCCAGTGCTCCATGCAGAACGTGCCCTCTTTAATACCCATCACCAGGCTAGCCCATCCCCTCAACCCCCCTCCCCTCTAGAACCCTCAGTTTGTTTCTCTTATGCTTAATCTAATGTGGTAAAGTACTTTTTTTTTTTCTGTGAGGATCTTCTTGTGGATCTTAGTGGATACTCATATGGGTTATAATCCAAGATTAGAAACCTATACAAGATGTCAGCAAAATAAAGGGTATTGGACATGTGCAATGCTTGGACATGTATGGCAATGCTTAAATATAAACTCTGGTCTTCTACATATGCTTCTCTTTCCCTCCACAGAAATAAAATGTGAGATTTAAAGAATGTAAGTTCAAATCTGGAAGAAAAAAATATATATTCCAGCTCATTAAGAAATAATATTTTAAAAATACACTCATGTTTTATGTGACCCTGTGTCCTATTTGTCTGAATTCAAAATATTTAAAAATAAACAGCCATGCCTCAAATAAAATATCCTGACATTTCTAATTTTGTGCCAATTTCTGCCCTAGTTCTACTTTTAAAATGTAAAAAAAGTAAGTGCTCTGAAATTCCATCCACAGGCAGAGCTAACAATATTAATGGTTTTAAAAATGATGTCAAATATTTCTAAAATCCTGAGTTTCTGTCATGGCTGACCCAACTATGAACCTCTGTAACTAGCTTTGTTAAAGAAAAAAGTAAGGTGGTTTTTTTTTTTTTTTTTTTTTGCCTGTGATAATGCATCTTAAACATCACTTCAGTATAGGTTTTTACTTAGCTGACAGAGACCCCCCTTCCTAAAATATTTTTACTTGTAATAACTCGATTATCTCAAGGAGTTTGCTGTTTAGTGGAAACTGCCTAAATGATTGACTGCTTCCCAAAAGTACGCTAAAGATTTCTAAGCCATATTTCCAAGGCAGTTAGGTAGATAAGCAAAGCCCATAAGAACTCTGTTCAAGAGATGGATAGTTCTACATTTGTTCCAGAGGGATATTTTTCACATTCAATGAGTAAGCACATTTGCTTTAATACTGAAAATTACCTACCAGAGATGATCTATTCTTATGCAAACACTATAAACATTACGCATGCCACATTAATAATAATCATACAGAAAAGGGATCTGAGAAATAGGAGTCCAGGAACATGAAGAATAATGTAAATTAAAAAAAACAACCAACAACAACAATTATAAGACAGCAAAAAAGTACAGTAATTTACCAATCTGGCACTACATAAAGTAGCAAATGTACTTTATGATGTTTATCTTTGCTATAATTTTCAGAACATAAAACCATACCTTGATTACAAGTCTGATCTATTATTCACAGAATCGTTTTAGAGAATTTGTTTATAAAGTCTCGTTTCAAAACAGATGCAAATTAGTTATCTTGGAATAGGAAGGAAAAGCACAATTCTCACACAACTGATCAACAATTGCTTTTGCTTCTTGACAGAAAGACCCTGCACACTAATTAAAACAAAAAGAAACCGGGGTGCCTGGCTGGCTCAGTTAGAAGAGCATGCGACTCTTCATCTTGGGGTCATGAACCTGAACACCATGTTGGGTGTTAGCACTTACTAAAAAATAAATAAACTTTAAAAAAAGAAACAAATAATAAACAAAACAAAATGAAAAAGAAACTGGAGAAGAGGTCTCTGACTCTCCACTGTTCAGGTTTCTACACTTTGACTTTATTTCATCATAGTCATGTAGGGCATTTGCTTTTTCTCTTCTTAACTCTTGGAGATGGAATTAAAGTGTGGCCTATAGTTCTAACAGTCTTGTATAAGAATATTTCATATTCTGAGCCCTTACTCTGTGCCAGGCATAGGGCTGAGGATATATTCTCATTTAATTCTTTAACATCCCTATTAAGTAGGTCCTATTCCTATCTCCATTCTAGAGTGAGGAAACAGATTTGAAAAGGTAGAGTAATTTTGCATAAATTCTCATAATTTATAAGTGGTGAAATCATGATATAAATACAGCCAGTCTGACTCCTGAACCATGCTTTCAATTTCTTTGCTATACTCTCTATATGACCCAGGACATTTGCTTTTTTTTTTTTTAATTAATGGTAACAAATAAGCATATCTGTTAGCTAAATAAGTATTTTCTAGAATCTGCCAGTTAAGAATCCATCATGCAACTGAACATTTTTTTCTAAAAATGTTTTGCCAGGTAAAGGAAACGTTGCTAAAAGCTGCCCTAAACATATTCCACAGATCTCCCAGTTGGCAATTTGATAGGCCTGTTATTATTCAAACACACTTGTCCTTAACCATACTAGAGCAATCAAGTGAAACAAAGCAGGTTACACTGAAAGTACTTATAAAGCTGGGCACATGGTTATACAAACCCACAAAGCATTCAAAGCTGTTGGAAAGGAAATCTGGTCAATTCAAATACTAACAATCACAGTTAAGGCAATTTCCCAACATTTATCTTCCCATCGGTTCTTATAATGGATGTTTTACTATTTGGTTTGAAAAGAAAAATCTAAGTATTTACTACAGAAGGTATGTGAGAGATGTTTGCATAATAAAATAGAGCATTAGTCAATGAAATGAAATAAAACAGATTGTTAGATGGATTTTTGCCCCCCTTTTCTCCCACATGCATAAGGATAAGCTAAAACATGAGCATTGCATGGTCTTCTAGAACTGTGCTATCCTACACAATAGTGGCCACATGTGTCTATTAGGCACTTGAAATCTGGCTAAACAATTGATGAAGTAAACTTTAAATTTGTATTTCTATTAATTGATTTAAATGTAAAATTGATTGAAACTCAATTCAGTTACTGGAAAATTTTTAAGTATCTTTAGTGTAACTCAGGTAGATAAATTTACTTTTTCAAATGCAAATTCTATGAAATCAAATACAGATCATGTATTTCCAATGAAAATTTAGCATCTGAGTTGAGATGTGCTGTGAATATAAAATACACACTGGGTTTCAAAAACATTAAAAAAGAGAATGTGAAATATCTCATCAATAGTTTTTAAATATTGATTACATGTTAAAATGATATGTTGGATGTACTGAGTTGAAAATAATGTTAACATTAATTTTACCTGATTCTTTTTATTTTTGTAAAGTGTAATAAGAAAATTCAAAATTACATAAGCAGTGCCCATTATAGCTGTATTGGCTATTATTCTAGATAGTTCTATTGTTTTAGAATTTGAAAGTTCACTGCTTATCTTGAAAATAGTTTAAAAGTGCACCCCAAAACCTATGAAAATGACAATACTATTTCTTAATCAAAATCTCCATTCCCACAGTTGGATAGTAAGAAGTATCATTCTGATTCTTTATTAAGTAGACTCAGCAAAAGATAAATCACTCAAATAAAAAGGGACACTGAGAGATCCTTTGGGGTGCCTTACTCCATTTCTCCAGACCCCACTGGTGTGTTAAAACCAGGATTTGATAAATGACTAACTGAAAACTGGCCAGGTGACTTATGCAAGGTCCATTTCTAACAGGTTCCAAAACAGGCACATTCCCTAGAACTTCTAAACAGGGGAGTTTGCAACTAAAGAAATCTACAGCATTCTCATTCTTGGCTTCTACATTTTCAAAAGAGATAAAGTTACAACCCTATGCCTCTTACTGATCCCAATGGTATTTATCGTTTGGGCTACCCTCTAAAGGTAAATATACCCAAACCAAGCAAATAAACACACAAGTAAACAAATAAGATGGCTCAGTGTGTCCAGAGATCTGAATTGAGGGTCAAGTCCTATGTGACAGAGAGCAAAGGTCACTACCTCCCCTTGGCCTGTTCCCTTATTTCCCAAATGGAAACAGGGAGATTCATGATATCCAAAGGTTTCTTCTAGCTCTAAAAGTTGGTGATTCTAAATGGGTTCTAAGAAGCTAACTCTTACAGAATGTTTTCCATTTTCCATATTTAATTCACAACAACCTGGTGACAGGCTTCTTAACCCCCTTTAATCAAGGAGAAATCTTAGATGCAAAGAGGCTAAATGACCTCCAAATTGACACAGTTTTAGAAACTGGGTAGCCCGGGACTACAACTAATCTAAATTATTTTCCCATATATTATAATGATTGTCATTTTCTGACAGTTGCAGAAAACATGCTGAACAATTTTCATACATTAAGTCATCTACAAAAGATGGGCTAGACAGATAACTGTCATTTCTTTCTAATATATCTAACACTCTTTCTTTTTCTTTCACTGCCAAACCACTGATTTTAAATGTGAACTCTTAGAACTCAGTGAGAATATCTATTAAAGATGGACAAAATGTATTTACTAGATAGTGTCATAACTATCTTGATGACAAATCTCAACTTTTTTCAACTATAGTGTTGTACAAATTATGAAATGAGCTATGTTCTCTTTGTGGGGGGAAAAAGGTATTTTTGGATCAGTACTCATAATATTTTTTAATGTAGGTTGAAAAATAAATTAAGATTTTTTTAACGGAAATATATCTTTGAGGCCTAAAAGGACTAAATAGCTGAAAAATTTACTCAATTCTCAGCCAAGAACCCCCTCCCCCCAAAAACTTGGTTCATTATTGAGTAATTAATAGTTATTTCTTCTGTGAGTCAGTAGAAAACAATTATATAACAGATAACATTTTTAGGCCAAGAGAAAGCATTCCAGTTAAAATGATTAGTCGTTAATTAATCCAAAATGTTACATTTTGGGGGCATATTTTAAACAATTGGCAGAGCAATTTTTAAGAGAGTTGATTATATAAACACGTTACTAATAGACGACTATAGAAATCTTATCGCTGCAAAATGATTTAAAGTGTCACAAGATGGAAAATAAGAGAATTTTAATTTATCAGATGTTTTATAAACCAATTCAGCTAAACATATATTACTGGTTCAGAAGGACAGGACTGAGGCCATATTGATTTAACTGTGACTTATCTAGAAGTAAAAATCTCCCAGGAGACCATAAATAAGATATATACATCAACCATTCCCTCAGGGAAATTCCTTCAGATCAGCATGCTCAGAATTAGATGTCCACAAATGCACCCTTTAACCTGGAAACAAAAGAGAAAAGAAACAGAAGGGATTTCTACACTTGGGGAAACACAGCAGCCATTGGCTTAGATTTATTGTATTCTGCTCTGCTATGTGTCACTTCATGACGCAGTGTACGGTGGGAGTAGGAGAGATGGAGGAGTTAGGTGGTTCAGAGGGAATCTCAAAGTCACGTCTGTGGACTGCAATGATACCTTCCCCACCAGTGTATTAGGAGTCATTATTTTAAAGAGATCATAGAGTAAAACAAAATGTTGAGTAAATGTAAGTCGAATTTTCCAAGATGGAACCTTGGTGGCCGGATCATTCTAACTGGCTGTAGAGCACTGTTAGAGGAATCAATGGGTAAGTATCAAGAAAGGAGGTAAGAGACTCCTCCTGGTAAAATGCTCATAGCACACATGCTATGTGGGCTGGATTGATAATCCACAGGAGACTTACTATATCTTAAGGTTCTCCTGGAGTATTTTCTAAATTAGAATCATTCCAACTGGCTCTCCGGACTTGATTAGGAAGTTCTATTGAGTACCACTAACATTTCCAAATATTTTTTTCTTCTAAATATTGAATGAAGATATTATTTCTGCAGTCTAATTACCAACCTCCCACCTGTGAAATATGGATATGGGTGTAGTTTTACCAGGTTTATGTGGAGAATATTTAGCATACTGATATTTCCTTCCTGTGATCATTTCATTTGAAATTAAAAACCAAAAATGGGCATTTTTCTGATATTTTATTATAGCCAGTGGTTCCATAAATTACAAAGTTGCTTGTTTTCAAAACAGAATTCAAAAAGCAATTTTATACAACCTGCTTTTTTCAAGATAGTTTACTATATGTCTCTCCTTTAGGCATCAACCCTGGGAGACGCTTTTGCATGTAAATAAGATTAAAGTTATGATAATGGTACTCAGTTTTGAAAACCTATTCTCTAATAGTTTTATTAAGGAATAGAAAAAACAAACGAAGATGCCTGGCTGGGTAGCTAAGGACATCTTATCTACAAACCTGCACTCAGTACTGTTAATGCATTGCCCTTAGTGGTGCTTTTGATGTACAGAAGCTCGTACTCTGATACCATAAAATAAATCTACTATTTTCTGCAGTATTGATACTCCATTTGTCTTATTTTAAGAGTTAGCTAAGCTTAACTTCTGTATGCAGCTGCTTTCTAGCTATCTGACTCCCTTCCCCTCCTGAGGCTTCATGAATAATTTGTGAAGGCAACTTCAATCCTACTAAAGCAATTTTTGAAAGGCAGTAATGAAACCCCACAAACTGGGGGAGCTAACTGTGCCATCTGCCCCCCACCCCCTGCCACACACACTATTAATAAAATGTCTCTACTTGGAAAACTCCTTGTGGTAGAACAGGGATTGACCTATCCTGACTGCCAAAGGATGATAACAGTAAGTTAAATTAAAGAAATAAATAATGTAGTAAACAGAGTTCACTTGAGCAGCAAGAACTATAAAGTAATATATATATATTTTTGTTGACTTCCAGGGACAGGTAAGGAGTTAGGCCTGAAAAGTTCAATGGTGGGACAAGTGCCTCCCCAAAGATTACTTTACATAAATCAGAGGGGATGACAAAATACACAGTCATAATTTTGAAAAGGTATTTGTTTATATATATATATATATTTTTTTGTTTTTTTTCCTCATCTGTCATTATCTGGGATTATTTTCATCTTTTGTTAGTGTTATCCCACTGTTTGCCAGAAAGTAGGCTCTGGAGCAAGATGCTGGTTTCAAAGCAATTCAGCAGCACAAGCAGCACTAGAAGAATTGATGAAAAAAATGGAATAGGAACCGAGAAAAAAACCTCACTCTCTTCTATTACTGACACCTAAAACAACAGGCTGTGAAAATGATTTCATTAAAAAATAACAAGCTTACGCTCACCAGGGGATAGATCGGGGCAAACTGAATCAAAAATTCCTCAATCATTGCTCAAGTAGGTCAACTAGAATTAATTCACAGGGCAAAGATTCATAGTGAGCCCCTATTTCCCACCGGTCTGCTTCTTTAGCCCTCCTCCCCGACCACGAGGTGAATGGTTGGAAGGAGCCCTCCATGATGGGTATGTCTTTTGGCCAGGTCTTTCTTTACATCAGTATAAAAGTGGCCCCTTGACTCTTAACTATAGAGAACAAACAGATGGTGACCAGAGGGGAGGTGGATGGGGGAATGAGTGAATTGGTGAAGGGGATTAAGAATTCACTTATCATGGAAATGAACACTGAGTAATGTATAGAATTGTTGAATCACTATATTGTACACCTGAAACTAATATAACACTGTTAACTATACTGGAATTAAAAAAATAAAAAGTGGCCCCTTGCCCTGTAGACTATTAGTTTGAGCTCTGCAAGTTGTCTACTTTGAAATGCTAACAAGACTGCTAATTAGATCCAAAGTTATTTGCCCTTTAGCAATGTGCTTCTGTGTTTTGTTGTTGTTGTTGTTGTTGTTTTGTTTTTGCTTTGTTTTTTACCTTACTTTTCCAATAGAGCCATTAATTCAGTTGGATGGTTAAATGCTGGTCTTCATCATGGTGAAGCTATCTTAGGGTCCTCTAAGACCTAAGGGTATAGCTACCCCAAAGCAGGCCTTCTCCCTTTCGCTGGCATTGCAAAGCTAAGGAACTCTCTTCCTAAATAAAATGCATATGCTGGTCTGAAGGAAACACAGTTCTCATTGTACTGACTGAGGGTTTTACAGTCCCGAGTTTTGCTATTCAAATCATCTCACTTCCTCCCATGCAAAGCAGATCCAAAGTTTCCTGAGGGCCCAAGGATTTACCATAAGGATCCACTGCTTCTATGTGAGACTGACAAGATAATTTTTTAAGGCCAAGAGGTCATAAAATGTGGAATTTCCCTGTTCAAAACATACTAAAAATTTCAAGAAAGCAGCAGCCACAGGGGTGCATTAAACTAAGCATGGGGCCTCGTAAGGGCCACAAGGCTTCCTGGTGCCTACCTGGGGACCACCGTTTCAGTCTCCCACTGGGCTGAAAGGAGCACGGGGGCAGCTTTCAGAGCAGGAGTTTCTCTGACCTCATCATGAAGTAACTTCTCTACTTTTTTTATCATCAGCCACTGTGTTATGAGACATAGGAAATGATATGCAGACTATGATAGACAGATAACTGATGACCAGGATAAGGAATTTCAGCTTAGGATAAACCCACAAGATATTAATCGTGGGGTCTGTGCCTACAGGATCTTGGGAAGCTTCAGAGAAGCTTTCTACTGCATAGAAAACATGTGCTGACCCTTCAGTTACCAGAACACTTGGATTCAGGATCTGGTGCTCATTAACTGGCTATGTGAGCTTGTGTAAGATATTCTAGCTCTCTGGATCTCCTTTTTCTCACTTGTAAAATAAAGGTGTTGGATACATGATCCCGAGGGGCCCTGGAATATTTATTAAGTGTCCGAGATGAGAAAAAAAGAGAGATGACCTATATTTTCTTTTCTCAAGGAGGGAAACATCTCTACTTTTAATGGGCATTTAAATTTTATAGAATGATGATGATGATGATGATGATGATGATGGTACTATACGTTAAGCTCTGTTTAAGTACTTTACATGTTACATTTGACTAATTTAGTTTACATTTAGCTCATCTAATTTTCATAAACACTCTATGAAGTAGGTACTATGACTATTATATAGGCAAGGGAGCTGAGGTCCAAAGGGCTTAAACACACTGATATTTACTAAGCTTCTACCATGTGCTAGGATCTACGGCAGAGCCGATTGGATCAATGCATTTAGGCTCAGGGAAGCCAGGAGCCTGACCACCAGAGAATGGGCAAGAGAAAAAAGAAAGGCACAAAGTTCTGTGCATGTTGTCTGGGGACCCCAACGAGGAGTAGAGTACAGAAGGGAAAAGTAGGGGTTTGACAAAGGGAAAGAAAGAAGAATTATCCTGAACATAAAATAGATTCCATTCATGTTTCTGAGACATACACGTGCTTTACACAAAGTGAGAAAGTTCAACCAATTCCAAGGTTAATAAAATGATGCATTTAAACCTTTGCCAATCTGTTATATATTTTCAACTAAGCAAGCATGCATATGAGAACTCACATTTGTTTTTCTTCCACCAAATGATTTTTAAGTAGTAACATTAGAGAAAAGTTAGTAAGAAAACACTTAGGCACCTATAGGAATTAGTTAATTATGCCCTAGACAAAGAACCTGTTTCTTTATATCCCCAATTTTTTATTAGATATTATAACAATTAGTTTTCAAATAAATACCAAATAGAGCCTTCCCTAATAGGAAAAAAAAAAGTACATTGGGCAGGATATACTGTGAATAGAAACTTACATAGCTTTTTTGATATATTTAGTCTGTGTCATTAGCTGCCCACGACATAAATGTACCCAATGGGGCCAGTATCATCCTTAAAACTCAGTTCCTTGGACAAACGTCCATATACAGAAGAAATAATGTATGAGTTTTTACTGCTTTTCAGAATTTTAGACACAGACCTCAGGGAATAAAGCACATTTAAATTAGCTGTGCAAAGCAGAATAGAGATCATCTCATTTTACAACATCGAGACAACTATCAAAAACATTTCTTTAAAACTCTCATCTATATTTTAGAGCAGCAGTATTATTAATTGTCTGCATTCTGCTCCATCTTCATAATTCAATGTGTCCACGTCTACATCTGTTTCATAAAATTGGCATCTTTATTGTACCCTTGGGACACAATTTCCCAATAAGAACTAGCCAAATGTAGCTTTTTTTGCTTTCTATGTAAAATGCTACAGTGGGTAACATACATCCTTGCTCTCAAAGGGCAGAAAGAAAATTTATATCACTAACCATATGCAAATTGAAACAAAGAGTTTCATGGCTATAATCAAAACCATTTACCTGGGTCATCAAAATGACATGGGCAATCAGAAGAAATTATTTCCCCAGAATTTTAATGAAAGGTATCCTGTACTTCTGAGTAATTGGATCTATTCTGCATTTTACTTGTTGCAACCAAAAAACCATCATCCCCAATAGTGACACCAGTCCTGCCCAATTCTGGTGGCCATTCTCTGCAAACTGGCCACCTAATTAGTGGTAATAATAGCTGCAATTCAGAAGTCTAACTTCATATAATCACTCATTATTCATTCATTCAGCAATTATTTGAGTGTCAACTAAGCAACAGGCAATCAGTAATGTTCTACCATAGCAGAGAATTCTCCCTATTGAGTGTTTGGATCACTCTAACTATTGTTGACTTGCTAAAACTGTCCATCTGAAAATAAAAGCTTGCATTTTAATTACTAGTTTAGACAAAGCAATAAATACACACCTCCTCTTTCTTGTTTCTGTTGTGTATTATGTATTTCTAGAAGACAATAGGGTATTGATTTTCAACCACAAGTAAACAAGGCATCTGGACTTTGTCTTAATGAGATAAAATTTAGTCTGTGCTTTCTCAGTGGGATGGTTTTTGCTATTTAATTGGTAGCAAAAATCTTCAGCAGCGTGTCCTTTTTCTGCCAACAGTGAATTCTATGTGGGAATGAGGTTGCTGCAGAAGGCTTTCAGATATAAATGCAGCTTTAGAACTAATTAGATAAAAATCACAGGAAAAACACCGGTTATTACTTGAGCAGAAACTGAAAACATTATTTTTCTCCATGAATTCCCTGAATAACACAGGAAAAAATATAGCGCTTCACTGGAACCTTCCAAAATAAGGTCAATTTACTTATAACATGCTATTTATATCAAAGGTCTTTCTAATATCTTAGGCAAAATTAGGATAACAAATATGAAAAGAAGTATGTTACCTGCAATGTTATGTTCCTAAAATAAAAATATAATCACTAAAAAATAAGGGAAAAAAAGCAACACAAGACACACAAATTACCAGGCCAAAAACAATATTCTAAAAATGTTAGCTGAGACATGATTAAGTACCAATTACTTTGACTTAAGCAGGGCCTTCCCCAGAGACTACCAAGGAAACCTTGTCAACAACTTCACAAAAAAAGTATTGTATAGCATACAGCAGGCGAGAAACCTTTTATGTCACTGAGGATAAAAAAATGCAAAATATTTTTTCTCCATTAGTGTTTTCAAACCGGATCATGCCACTTCCCTGCTGAATACCCCTCAGTGGATTCCCACTGCATTTAGAATAAATGTAAAATCTTCAACATGGCCTGTAGCTCCTTTCTACCTCTCCATCTTCATCTGTTTACACTGCATCTCTTACAGGTACACTAGACTTCTTCCAGTCTCTCAGATAGGCTTAGTCTTTCCTGCCACAGGGCCTTTGAACTTACATTCTTCCTACCTAAAGTTCCCTCTCTTCCTTCCCAGATAGCTACTAGGCATCCTCTAGGCGGTCAAATGACATTTCTTTAGGGAAACATGCCATATCAAATCTAGAGTACATTTTTGTTGTTATCCTCTCTAACACCCAAGTGGGTTTCCCTCATTAATCTTTTTTCTTAACCCTGCTCCTTTGCAGTACTTATAAGGAACTATAATTATGTATGGGAGTAAGATTTTTGTTTGTCTTTAATATATTAGTCTTCCCTATTAGAGTATATGTTCCTCCACTATAGGGACTGTGTCTCCATTGTTTATCCCTAGCATGATGCCTCCATATATTCACATATATTTCCTAAAATAAAAGTTAACTCCTCAATCATCGGTCTTGGTTCCTAACATTGCTACAGAGAAAAGTAACCAATCTTTTACATATAAATAAACTCTAATAGGCAAAACTGTTGTAGGAAACATATGCTAAATGGATCCCAGTGAGTAATTCCTTGTGTAATCCCCTTTCCTTGAGTACAGAAGAAACCTGTGACTTGCTTCTAACTAACTAATGGCATATGGTCAAGGGGATGGACTGTCATTCCCTTGATTAGGTTACATGACTTAAGACTCCGTCTTAGCAGACAGAGACTCCCTACGTTGGCTTTGATGAAGCAGGCTACCATGGTCTGAGAGGGGCATATGGCAAGTAGCTATAGGGACACTGGAGGAACTCAGGGCAGACCTCACCAACAGCAGCAAGAAAATGTGGCCCTTAGTGCTACAGCCACAAGGAAATGAATTATTCCAACCACCTGAGGTAGCCAAGAAGTGGATCTTTCCCCCCTCCACCCACCTCCGGCACTGACCCCATCGAGCCTCTGATGAAAACACACACCTGCCCTGCAGCCTGCTCAGGGTGAGACCCTGAGCAGAAAATCCAGGTCAACAGTGCTTTGACTCCTCACTTGCACAAACCATGAGGTAATACATGGGTGCCTTTTAAACTGCTAATTATGTGGTAATTTGTTATACAGCAATAGAAAACTAATCCAACTGCCAAACTGGATCACCTCCAAAGCCACATTGCCATCAAATGCCCTTTTCTTCTTTTTTTATTCTGATTTTATCAACTGAGTTTTGGATGGTAGGGTGTTTTCTTTCCTTTTTTTTTTTTTTGAGATGATTTCTCACTTAAAAAAAAAAATCCTTTCTCTTCCCCCACTCCCGAGATAGAATCTTAGAAGTAATTTTCTTTTCTTTTCAACATACCTAAAGAATTTTGTTTATAAACTAAGTGCCTACCATGTGCACTGCAGGATATATAAGTTGGAGTACACTTTTTGGGGGGCATACGGATAAAACATAAAGTCCAATAATATAATACAGACCAAATAATAATACAAAGAACTCAATATACTCATTCAGTGCCTCTTCATGATATTTTTATTCCGGCCTCATCCCTCAGAGGCTGGGGTGGAGCTGCTGCTGAACTCAGGGACAGAATAAGCAGCAAGAGCCCAAGAAAAGTGAGGTTGATTGGCCCTTAGCACTTCATGTCTGATATACTCCCCTCCCATATGAGGCCAGGAACGATATTTTCTTCACCTGTGTATTCCCCAGACGCATAGCTGACATTCAAGAAGCACTAATTTTTAATTTAAAGCCCCAAAGATACCGGATAATATGATGGCGCATGTCAAGGACAGCTTCTTGACAGTGGTCTTATGTTGGTTCTTAAAGATGGAGACAGCCATTATCAGCAGGGAGTGGAGGAAAGCTCTTCACCTGTCTTTCTGCAATTTCAGGTAGGAGTTACCTAGTTTTTTCCTAAAAGCTGTTTCTAAAAATATATCACTTGTAGTTTTATTCATTTTGTGACATGTAATGCTACTAATGCAACATCTTCACTCAATTTCATTTCTACATACTTGTAATTTTGTTTTAGAATGCTTTCTAATCAATACTGTTATGCCACTCAAAGAGATCATCTATGTTTCACTAAGCTGGTTATAATTTTTAAATGACTCCTACCCCTGTATAACCTCCATCAGATGTGCATTTCCGGGTTTCTCTCTTCTGCTGGGCCTGCTGTCCTCATACCCCGGAGGCCTTGACAAGGAAGAAAGAGCTCTGGGCATGGATAAAGAAGACCTGTGTTTAAGTCTGAGCCTTGTGATCAGGCGCACTTCTCTCAGGGACTTATTTTGTATAATGGACATAATCATTCTCCATTTGTTTATTTCTTGAAGAGCTGCTTAGCCTTGAGGGGAATAAAAGTGCACAAAAATGGTGCCTCCTGTCTCTGATCACACAAGACCAATAGGGGAGAGGAATAAATAGGTAATCTCAGAGGGTCTTAAAGGGTTATAGTACCTAAGTGTTCCAGGGTGGTTTTAAAGACAAAGATAATATATATAAAATGATTTGCAAGCTATAAAAACCCTCTATCACCATATAACTATAGTATAACAAATATTTACTATTTCATGACTGTACCCTACGTTTTCCTTCTCTCCAGTTCAGTTAGGCTACTTCTCTAGACTATTAACTCCACTTAGCTAAATCTTTCTAAACCTATTTGAAATTCTGGTTTCTTGGCAGCAATGTCTCTAGAATTCCTTAGACTACAGAGATTGCTCCTTTCTTCTAAAGTTAGAAACAAATCTAAAATCTCTTTGAGACAGGTCTTCTGTGGTCCTAATACTGATTAAATTTTGGGTTATTTATTTTCATGTTTTATTTTTTTAATTTAATTTAATTTTATTATGTTACATTAGTCACCATACAATACATCATTCGTTTTTGATGTAGTGGGGAGAACATAGGCAGTAGCCTCTTTGACATCAGCCACAGCAACTTCTTTCAAGATACATCTCCAAATGCTAGTGAAACAAAAGCAAAAATAAACTTTTGGGACTTCATCAAGATAAAAAGCTTCTGCACAGCAAAGGAAACAATCAACAAAACAAAGAGGCAACCCACAGAATGGGAGAAGATATTTGCAAATGACACTACAGATAAAGGGCTGGTATCCAAGATCTATAAAGAACTTCTCAAACTCAACACCCAAAAAACAAATACTCGAGTCAAAAAATGGGCAGAAGACCTGAACAAACACTTCTCCAAAGAAGACATACAAATGGCTAAAAGACACATGAAAAAATGTTCAGCATCATTAGCCACCAAGGAAATTCAAATCAAAACCACATCGAGATACCACCTTACACCAGTTAGAATGGCAAAAATGGACAGGGAAAGAAACAGCAAATGTTGGAGAGGTTGTGGAGAAAGGGGAACCCTCTTCCACTGTTGGTGGGAATGCAAGTTGGTACAGCCACTTTGGAAAACAGTGTGGAGGTACCTCAAAAAATTAAAAATAGAGCTACCCTATGACCCAGCAATTGCACTACTGGGTATTTACGCCAAAGACACAGATGTAGTGAAAAGAAGAGCCATATGCACCCCAATGTTCATAGCAGCAATGTCCGCCATAGCCAAACTGTGGAAAGAGCCGAGATGTCCTTCAACAGACGAACGGATAAAGAAGATGTGGTCCATATATACAATGGAATATTACTCAGCCATCAGGAAGGATGAATACCCAACTTTTACATCAACACGGATGGGACTGGAGGAGATTATTCTAAGTGAAATAAGTCAAGCAGAGAAAGTCAATTATCATATGGTTTCACTTATTTGTGGAACATGAGGAATAGCACGGAGGACATTAGGAGAAGGAAGGGAAAAATGAAGGAGGGGGGAGTCGGAGGGAGAGATGAGCCATGAAGGACTGTGGACTCTGAAAAACAAACTGAGGGTTCTAGAGGGGAGGGGGGAGGAGGGATGGGTTAGCCCGGTGATGGGTATTGAGGAGGGCATGTACTGCACGGAGCACTGGGTGTTATAGTTTTTTCATGTTTTAGATACCAATTCTTTAAAATACACTGTAAGGGGTGCCTGGGTGGCTCAGTTGGCTAAGCGGCCATGATCCCAGGGTTCTGGGATTGAGTCCGGCATAGGTTTCCCTGCTCAGCAGGGAGTCTGCTTCTCCCTCTCCCCTCTGCCCCACCCCCCCACCCCGCCGGCTCGTGCTTTCTCTCTGTCTCTCAAATAAATAAATAAAATCTTTAAAAAACTTAAAAAAATTAAAAAATTAAAATACACTGTAAGGCGTTTAATATAACTTTTCAATTTGGTGGTATAAATTCCTTCTACGCACAGGAAGATGTCAAGAACTTCACAGTCTTGGAGCAAGAAAGAGGAAGTTGTAGACAACTGTGGCAATAATTACTAAATGGAACAGGAGTAAGTGCAGGAGGCATTAAAGATGAAAGAAGAGCAAAAGTTTGCATCTGGCTGGGGGCGTCAGGTAAGGCTTCTCAGAGTAAGGCCTTGAAATAAGCCTGTCGGTATTACTAAAATTTCCAAAGGCAGAGACTAGGAGTCAGCTGGGAAGAAAACACCTGAGGAAACAGCACCAGCACAAATGTGTTGATAGAGCAACACTGAACCTGTTCTTGAACACGTCCACTTAGCTGAAATACAGCCCCCGCGCGGGGAGAAGCTCATCCCCGTGTGGAGATGAAGAGAAGACATTTAATTTGACAGACAGTGGGAAGCCATCCAAAGCTTCTGTGCAGCAAAGTCAACAGTGCTCAGTAAGTATGTACTAAGATTTTTTTCTAAATTTCTACTACCTTGCAAAGCCTTGTTTCCCTTCAGGACCCCTTGTGAATATTTTAGATACAATACTTTTGTTGCAGAAACAAAGTAAATATGTTTTCCATATGCATAGTCCGCTGCAGATCGATCACTATTTCCCAAGTCCCTTTCTTCTGGTCCAAGTCCATCCCCTTCTATTTCCCTCAATCTCCATGTCACTGTCCTGTTCTCTTCTTTGCTGTTCTATGGATCCCGGGCTTCAGTGATTTGCTTTAGGTCGTAATTAAATAAGGAAACACTGGTAGTTTTCCTTGGTAGTGTTTCTTGAGTCATCTTTTAAAGTTTTTTCTTTTAATCAATAGGAGGATATTTCCAAAGAAGCCAGCGTGGCTCACAGATGGATCGCTTTCCAGACATAGAAAGCTACCTTGGGGGAAGGAAACTACTTAGCCTCCTGTGTCGCGAGTACATTAGACATATATAACGCGATAATTAAATTGATGAACAGTCAATAGACTCTAAAGGACTGGGAGGAAAAAACAAACAAGAAAATCCCACCACATAAACATTCCCCTTCTCTATTTTTAAGAATAGCTTTTATTTTACATCACCAACTAGAAAAACAAATAAATAATGCAACTGTTTACAATTCTGAAGTAGTTTATAATGTCTGCTAATGTCTATAATGTTTCTCCTGGAAGGGGTCTGATTATACCCCATATTTCATTTAGATGTAACCACTAAAGGGAGAATATGTATTTTTGGTCAAAACTACCCAGAGTATGTCCCAGAAAAAATTAGTAGCATTGAGTTATTTTTATTAGCTGCTGGTATTGATGAAGAAGGGCACATGATTCTTTAAGTGCATACTCAGCTAAGCCTTGTTTCATTTCTGTGTTAGATGTAAAAAATTTCAGCATTCAGGCATGGCCTTCACTTCTTACAAGCACAAGTTTGAGAAAATCATATCACAAGACCATAATGATATCATATGAAGAGGATCAAAGTGGATCCAAGGATCCAAGTAGTTATTTGCCCCTAACTACTCAGCTCTATGATAATGAGCCTCATAAGTTTTCTGGGACACTTTAATTTTCTCATTTATTAAGTGAGGGTTTAGCAGTGGGTATTTGTCTTTATGTTCACCAAGGGTACTACCACCTCTAAAATTCTATGAAACAAAGTTAGTCTATTCTTTAGTAATTCCTCTGTTCCTTACTGATGGCTATCATTAGCTGCTTCAAAATTTTTCACTACCCCCAACTGTATCAAACCAAAAACAACATATATATATATATATACAGGGTAAACTGTATATATATATATAATGTATGAATGTATGCCAGGAAAAAAATCCTTGAAATCTAAAAATTTAAGAAATACGAGGGGTTCACCATAAGATATCTGGTCCAGATTTTCATTTTAGATGGAGAAGTTAGATGACTTGCCCATGTCATATGTTTGCTATGATGGGTAGAGACAAAGTGCGCCTTCCATGTTCTGGCCCTGTGGCAGAGTTTGCTAAATCTCATTTGCATGGGCTCCATGTTCACGATTTGATATATTTGCTCACTGTTTATTATCTGTGAATTTTTTACTGAAATCAATTTATGTTTTTACTTGAGTATATTTATTACAAGAGAAATCTGCCTATCATCACAGTAAACAGAAACCAGTATCAACTGCCATCAATAGAAGGTTACCATAAGATGTAAAAGGAACACAAAGCAATGCTTCATCACTTAGTTAGATACTTTTACTTGCCATAGGCCTGGGGCCTAAGGCAGCCTCTGTTTGTTAAAAATGTGGATTAGCAAATGTTAGGCTAAGTCAGCCAACCAGCAAAAAACTGACTCTCAGCTTAATGGAATGAGGTCCAAAAAATAAAAACAACTTTACCTTCATGCTAGATCAAGGTAGGATTCCAAGATTACCTGCCTTCCCGATATCTTGACTTCCGACTCAACGCCCACATGAACAATTTGCTAGTTCTATTTCCCATTTCTCTGCTTTCCAACACTCTGCTGCCTATTAGTAGGAATATATCATGCATATCCATGTTAAGTTAGTTGGACAAGAACTTGCCTGCTTCTAGTTAAACTACTGCATTATCTAGCACAAGCTTCTTGGTGACAATGCCATGATCCCCAGAACTGCATCAGGCTTTTCAAAGACTTTGAAATCATCTGAAAAGTTATTGTTTGATTCCATGAGGGCCAGCCCTGATCTCATTCTCTAAAGTGAAACCTGACAACTCTAGTTTAGGCAAGGCTTATACACGATGCAACTAGAGCACACTTGATTATAGTCCAAATTTTCAGAATGCGGCAAAAAAAAAAAAATAGGTTATATAACAAAAAATAGGTCATAACCTCTGACTTCTTTTACTCTTAGTCCTTTCAGTGACTCTACTTCGTTAACAAAGTTTATTCATTTCCATGTTTAAATTTCTGAGTATAATTTATAAAGCAACTCAAACATTGAGAAATAAAGTGACAAGCTCCTAGAGAATGAAAGTAAAATTCAAACTTTAATGCTTAAAATTGTTAAGTAAAAGTAATTTGTATATTGTTCAAAAGATGTTTCACTCCAAACTACATTTCAGCTATTTCATTATTTAAAAAATATGCCCATTCCAAAAAGTAAACATTTGCTTTTAAAATCAAAATAATTCAATGATTATAAGTGGCAAATCTAACAAAAATGATGTTATATGGGCATATTTTAGGGGTTTCATGAAGGAGGTGCAACTTATTATTTACACGTGAATGACTGTAACTTGTTCCTGAAATTCCTAATTCCAGTAAGGCAAGAGAAAAGCTACAAACACGCAAGAACAAAGAGAATGGGAGAGTAGACAATAGCAGATGAAGGCTGTAACAAAAGAAATGAAATATGGAAATAAGAGGATGAATTATTAAAAGCTAAGGTGTTAGATAATAAAGTTCTTATCCAGAATTCTATATGCAATGCAGTATCAATTGACTATCTGAAGAGAACAAAGATATTTTCAGATACACAGAGGGAACTACAATTGCATCTTTCACACTTTTGTATTCTTAGGAAGATACTAAAGTGTGTGTTTCAGCGATACTGCAGGGTAAACCATACAAGAGGATGTGAGGTATTTTCCAGAGGCAGAGTACCCAGCAAAAGTGAGAGGTAGAGGGTTATTTCCAGGGCAACAGGCAGGAAAATCTCAAGTAGACAGCTTTTAAGCAAGCCTGGTGTGAACCAAGAAAGTTGGAGCTGGGGTGGAGGACATTGAGCTCCGAAACAATTGGGTCCAAGGGACAACAGATAGGTTACATAATGCATTTGGCTTTGATGGGAGGAATTTTAGAATTTGGTGGAAGCATTTGAGGATACGTTAACGTTAGTACTTAGAAATTTAAGGAGACAGGAACAAAGACAGAGAGAGGTGCAGAGAGCCAAACATTAATTTCAATAAAAACAGAAAATTGTTCAAGAAAATAGATTCATATGATGATATTTACAAATTATGAGGCTATAAACAAAATTAACTTAACCCCAGTATTATATTGCTATATTGGAGACCCAAGGGAGGGGAACATATGAGGTGGAAAAAGGAGTTATAATAGAGCTAAATTGAGATTTGCAATAGTTAGTTATAAGTCAGTCATAGATGGCTAAGGTTGTTATGAAATAATAGAATAAACAGTTCAGGAAAAAATATGTAAAAACCGAAAGAAACAATTAAAAGAGTCAAAAGTGGTTGGCTCAAAGGTTTGAGAGGAATGGATAAAGAATCATTTAACTTTTAAAAATGTCATCTTTGACTATTACTCTAACAATGTATTACATATTTAATTAATCTGCAAATTAAAATAAACGCCTCTACATTGTTAAATGAATTGTTAAACACATTTATTATTAAACAGACTGTTAATTTCTGTAAATATCTCAAAGTAGATATTTTATACCACTGAATGCAAAACTGTAGCAAGAATATTTCAGTCATAGAATATTCATGTTCTTCTAAATATGCATATTTTTCTAATTGCTGTTTTAAATGGTTTAAGGTGTTTTTGAGACTTCTGAAGAATAAAAATGTTTCCTGTTGTCTGTATAACATTCTGTATACAAGATACAAAGGATTTTCACCTGCAATTTTTCTTCTTTGTTCTTTATCATACAAATGTATTCAGCCTGTTTTCATTAATGCTTTTGCCACTGGAGTGACTCACTCTCAATTGAAAATATTAAAGACAGGGTAAACTGTAAGAACTTCTTTGAATTGCTGATTTTCTGTACCCTAGAATTCTAAAGGACATCTTGCCTCTCTCAATAGCAAACCATTTGTTACCGAACATAAAAAGAAGCACAGTCAATATTATTTGAAATACACTAATTGAACACTGAACTGTTTAATAAAAAGGGGGATCAAGCTTGGCTATTTAACACAATGAAACATCAGTGCTTTAGCACACTGAGATATTCCTCATACAGAAAATTATCCGGAAATGTCTCTCCAAGATGCCATGGTATATAAGGGGATGTATAAAGGAGAAGAAAAAGAAACATATCTAGCTACTTCAAATATGAGAAAGGGTCAAACTTCTTTCATAATATTTAAGTCGGCTACACTGTACAACCTCCCTAAAGATGGGAGGGTTGAGGGTAATAATCCCTTTCCTTCTTGAGCCCATGACTTGACCCACATTCACATCATTTAGAGAAATGGACACAGGCTAAAGCAGCTGATGCCAACAGAGTTCCTCAAGATATTAATCCTGGAAAAGGCATGTGAAGTGGGTAGTTTGACAAAGTACTTTTCAAAACAACTGAATTGTATTCTAGATTATTAGAATTCCTTATTGCTAATACTTGTGTCTTTTCACAGTTTGAAATGCTTTGCAAGAACTTTCCTATCTGTCAGATTAGTTCAACCTCACACAGTCATGAAGAGGTTAAATGACAGATGTTATTACCCTCATTCTAATAGTGAGGAAACAGACTCAAAAAAGTTAAGTGGCTTCTTTGCTCTTTGTTTAGTTTTTGAAAAAGGAGAAAATAGGCCTCAGGTCTCCTTTCTTTTTTGCTATTGTTTGTTTGTTTGTTTGTTTATTTAATTTCTCACTCCATCTGTGATTCCCAACCCGCTGGTCTCAAGATACCTAAGGGATTCAGAATAATTTTAAAGTGTCTAAATCCTCAGATCCAAAGGCAAACCTGGCATTATCTTCAGAAGAATCAATAACACGTCCTACATATCTGTACACTTCTACCTTTCAAATGTGCATTGGTGTCACTCTGATAAATAAAACATACATTTGTGTGAAAGCTTTTTACTGAATTCACAATAGCCTTTTATCTTTGTGTATTCTCAAGTCAATGGAAATTAAAAGTACAACGACTTATTCCGTGGAGCGCGTCAAGCCTGTATGCATAAACTTGGAAAGCCCCCTTTCTCTCACAATGCTCTCAGAGAGACCCTCCTTGATCAGCGGAACTAAACTAAGCGCCCACTCCACCCACTCTGCTCTGTCTCGGCCCCCTTTTCCCTTCATTGCACTCCTCACACTCTCAAGCATTCATTCCCTTTATCTTTTGACTTGTGCTGGAGTCAGCTCCAATCCACTCCTCACTTGCCACAAGAGGGTGCAGTCCCTGGGGACGGAGCCAGTGTCCCTCTTAAGGTACTGTGGTGTGTCCCTACTGTTGGCCTGGAACAAAAGAGGGGCCCCATCCAGCTCTGGGGACTTCATATGGAAGGGATGTTGCTGCACTCACCTGACTTGCGGTTCTACCCTCTGAGAGCAGATGATCACAGCGTCAGTTAAAAAACAAACAAATGAACAAACAAAAAAACCCCCAAAAAACCAAAACACCAAAAAAACAACTCTGCCAGTGAAAAGGGTGACTCCTGTTGGTGGGTTTGGGCTATTTGGGCCTGACACCACGTCAGTTCCTTACATACGTTTTGTATTTGCTTCCTCATCTGTAAGAAGGGTGTCGTCACCTCCACCTTGCAGACAACACAACTGGTTCTCAGAGGAGGCAGGCACGGGACCCTGAGCCACACCAACAGGTGCCGATGTAGCTCTTAGTGGTCTATGCATGTGCCTAACAACTGTCCTAATCCAGTGGGTCGTACTGCCCCTGGTATCACTCCAAAGGCATGACAGCCCATACTAGGTCACAGCCTCATTAATAAAAAAGAGAAGACCAACAGATTCCATCGGAGGGGCTACCTGTGCTTTCTTACGTTTGTGCATTCATTAAAAGCTCAACTCCTTCTTTAGGATTCAACAGATGTTACGGCATCAACTAAAATCCCCTATTATATTTTCAACTCCTGGAGGAGGGGGGAGAAGAGGGAAGAGAGGCGAGATGTTCACAAAGGGAAGTCTGTGCTACTCAATCAGCCTTAGAGCTGAAGCGCAGGCAGGAGGATGCTGCCACCACCCAGCGCACATGAAAGAGCCACTTTGTTAGTAATGGGGGACAGTGTTAGGGGACGCACCGTTTAGCTAGAAGAAAGTCAAGCCTCAGGCAGAAATCAGGGCAATTATTGCACAAATCTGGGGGCATCACATTCACTCGGAACACTAAAGAGATGATGGCCTTCTGTTCAGAGCCAAATGACAGCATTCAAATGTGTGTCCCACCCAAATTCTGCCCCCACCCCCTTTACCCAGTGTGAAGAAATCAAAGGGAGTTCTCAGTTCAGCCACGCTTTGCCTCGGGGTTGACAAATGTGAGATCAGCCCCTCCTCATCACCACCTGGCTCCCTCTGGACCATCTAATGGTTCAGAGGGCAGAGGAATAATGCAATTTGTCAGGAAAGGGACAAATGCAGCAATAACAATGTCCACGTAAACCGAGCAAATGCTTGGTTTAATTGTCTCTACAAGTCAACCTTGTAGGAGTTCAGCTGGGAAAACTGATGATCCAAAAGAAATTATTTTCTTATCTTTTATTGAAAATTTCAAGGAAAACACATGCCACAGCCCCTCGGGATAAGCCAGAGAATTGCTGGACAGGGAAGATGGATGTCTTCCAATGTCCTAACACATCTAACTTTAAGATATTGAGGATACTATCATAACTTTCTGCCTTAAATGTCTTTATTAGAGAAACAAGATTTATGCTTTTGGTCTAGGGGGCAAAAAAAACTTGGATGTCCATAAAGGGTCCTGTGTCAGTCACTCAGCCTATCTGCTTAGGGGCACATAGGGCAGAATTTTAAAGAGAAAGTTATCTTCCTTTGGGTGGCCAGGTTTCTCTTCCTCGCAATTTACTTTTATACATTCCCTTGAGCTTTCTGGCACATGACTTTTTTTGTTTGTTTGTTTCTGTTAAGCGTTCTTGCAGGAAATAGTAACGCTTCCAGTTTCCTGATTTTCAAAAATTAAACACACGTATGTTTAACATCAGGCTCCCTCATATCCACCCATAAATCCGCACACTAGAGGAAAAATACATATATTTTCAATAATTCACATAACGCACATGAACTCGTATTACACTGAAGGAAATCAGGCAAATGAAAAAGTCACAATTAAATTGGATCTCAATCTCTTCTCTTTATTCATAAGTTTTAAATCCTCCTAGCTGGCTAAGTGATGTCTGGGAGAACAGAGCTGGTTATTAAGTTGGATCTTTTCTGATGGCTTTCAGCAGGGCGATCATGGATCCTGGACCCAGTCATTATTTTCCCTCCAACTGGTCCCCTCCTGCTTATATCTACGGGTCTTGCCTTCATTAAGGGCCTTACCGTTCCTTGCTTAAGAACTTCAAGACCCTCCTAACTGGCTTCCCCTGGCCTCTTTTCCTAATCTCTCCCACCAGTTCTCCATACTGCTGTGGAATGTTCTCCGAAGCACAATTCTAATCATGTCTTAACTGTTTCCTCGCGCCTTCAGGATGCAGATGCCAGTCGCACAGATTGGTATAGGGTCCTGCGGGAGCTTCTTCCGTCTCCTCTCTTGTGGTTACCCTTCTCTCTCCCAACAGCTCATGGTTAAGTCATGCCAAGTGACTTGCAATTCTTCACAAGGACGGTGCTGTTTTAAGCCTCTTTCTATTCACACATTTCCTACTTCTAAAGACTGCCCTTCTCAATCCTCTTTACCAGGTTAACATCGCTCCTCTATATGCTATTCAACTCAGCCGTCTCATCAGGGGATTTCATAGGGATCTGCTTTTCTTCCCTCACACTTGATTGTAATCTTAGGTTAGCTTTCCCCCACCCCTTTTTTGGACTGTAAGCTTCTTGAAGGAACTGACCTTTAGCTTGCAGTTGTTTTTCAAGTCCCAAGAGTTGTGCCTGGCATGCCTTAGAAGACGCTTGACAAATGTGTGCTGGATAAATGAATATAATAAGAGTATATTGAGTTGAAAGTCACCATATTTGGTATAATATGAGAAACACTGGAGAGTCAAACATCTCCACAGATATACAAAAAGTACCGATGCCTGAAAATCTACCATTCATGATTTATTCCATAAATGATTTATTGCCTTATTCCTGGGAGACTGTTAAAATGTAAATACTCATGTGAGAGTTAGCACAATGAGTCACCAACTCCTGACCTTGAATAGGTTTTTAGGGTCCCACTGTCACCAGACAGAACTGAGAGCACAAGACTGCAAAATAGAGGTGGTAAGAAAACAGGCAGATGGCAGAAGGGTGAGGTCAGGTTACACAGGGAGCAGAGAGGAGGAACAAAAGTAAATTTATCGGTTTCATAATTTTCCTTGGCACCAACTCTCACCTTCCATCTACACGGCCAGGATTCTCCCTATTTCTTTCATTTATGGGAACTGAACACAAGTGCATGGACAGTTTTTCTATCATGAGTACAACAGATCTTGGTAAAGAATGGAAGAATCCCGTGGGACCCTCTATTAAACCCACTTTCCTTTTCCACACACTCAGTTCCCCAAATGATATCCCAATGCCCTTTGCCATATTGTAGCCTCCTGGTCTTACACTTCCTTGATTTTTTGGAGTTATTACTTATTTTAATATACCTGAGGCATCTCCTCTTCAGTGTTTTTTTGTTTTGTTTTGTTTTGTTTTTGTATGGCCTCTCCTATGCTTCCAATATCTCTCATAACACCACTTTTTGTAACCTAAATGGCCTTTTGCTTGTGCCCTTTATTTCTCTGCCTACCTTGTCAGCCCTTCTCTCCCAAGGGCCACCCACGGTGGAGCCTGGCCTCCAACATTTTCCCACAGAGGGCTCCACTCCTTTCCAGAATTGCTACTTATCAACCTCATCATTCAGATTGGATCTAACATCTAATTATTCTGATTATACCACATTTATGTGGAGGGTCTTATTACCTTTCCACTTTATTGAAGACAATGAGATCCAGAATCATCATAACTGAATTCATTCTCCCAATGGGGGGAGACTAAGGTCTTAAAGCTACACAGTTTGGGGAAAGTGTCTTCTAGCACTATCATATATCTCATTTTTGCTTTAGTAACAATGATAATTTCTGCATTAAAAACATGTTTCTTCCAAAGAGTTGAAAACCTTTCTTCCTAGCCCACTTGTGAGTCTATACAACAGCCAATGAAGCAGAAAATCATAAATTTCCTGTCCCTGAGTTGTTCTACTCCACAGCTCCCCACTGCAAACCCTGCAAATGTACAAGTTTTCGATGAACCACAGAATGGCTCCCTGGTTGTCCTTTTAATACAAGAGACACAGCCTGCAAATGGGAAGGATGAGTCCTCACCCTCAGAAGAAAGCGGTTTTCTAATTTGCACTCAGGCCCAAATGCACTGTCAAATTTCTCTATACCTTATTAAATAGTGGAGGCACATTAGACAAATGCCAATTTCTTTTGGTCAGATCTATGCATCACCACAAATAGCACACCAAGTTAATTTACTGAAGAGCCCATAGGATTGTTAAGAATTCTGAAATTAAGGAAAGATGCTTCTATCAGTTCTTTAGAATCCCCTGAAATTTCTTGTTTCAGCTTATACCTCTCCCCTCCCCCACCGCCCCCACCCTCAGAATATAGGCCTTTTTGGAGAGAAAAAGTTACCAAATAAATAAATAAATAAATAGAGAGAGAGAGAGAGAGAGAGAGAGAGAGAGAGAAGATGAAACAATAGAGGGTCATACAAAGAAATCAGGCAAGTATCCAAAGGTCTACCCTACCTGCAAAGTCGACTCTATGTCCCCAATACCTCCATGACTGCTCATGAGTTTCCCAATACACAAGCCAAGTATGGAACTCAACCAGCTTTGCCATGAAGACTATCAGCAGTGATTTGAATTCTGTGAGTCAAAGGGAGGTCTTACTTGAATTTATTGGCAGATGATGGCAAAAAGCAGAATATAAAAAAACTAAGCAACTATGGTACTTAGATCCAACTGTTTTTGTATTAAACATGAATGTGGATTTTATTACTGTTTAACCATGTGATTACACTTCTGGGATGTCAGTTTTTTCTAATCCCGAGTCCACATTTCTATTCTAATAAAATATATCATGTAAAAGATAATTTAATTATCTTTCTATAATAATCTATCTCTGTATGAGAATATCAATGCCTATGACCTTATCTACATGATGTACATGGGCAGGTAGAAATTCCTGACCTAATATTTTAAGGTAATTTTTTTCAGATTCAGTAAAATGCCTTTGAACTAACACATTTTCTTCAAGGAGGTTATAAAGTGCAGTGAAGGAGAAGAAATGATCTGGATAATTATGCTGAAAATATAAAGAAAAGAATTTTGGAGATTATTGTGACCTTTCTTTTGCGAGTGGGAAATAAAATAAAGCCCAAATCTCCAGTACAATAATATTTACTCATCATATTAAATTCATATAACCTTAAGCCTCTCCCTTGATTATAAATCCATTTGAGCCCTGGCCACCACAGCTAAGAATTTCTCTTTTCTTATCCTTCTGTTACTTTAGCCTGAGCTGTGACAGATCCCATTAACTCTTAAAGGTTGTGCCAGGAGCGGGAATGTAAAGAAACCAAGCAAAGAATTGTTTTAGGGGCGCCTGGGTGGCTCAGATGCTTAAGCGTCTGCCTTCAGGTCAGGTCATGGTCCCAGGGTCCTGGGATCAACCTCCAGCATCAGGCTCCCTGCTCTGCGGGAAGCCTGCTTCTCCTTTTCCTTTTCCTGCTCCCCCTGCTTGTGCTTTCTCACTCTGTCAAAGAAATAAATAAAATCCTTTAAAAAATAATTGTTTTAAAATACTAGGAATACAGAAGTTTCATTAGCCATTAATATTTGTCTCAGGCTGGTCTACCTGTCCTTAATACCCTACCTCATTTTTAAAGTCACAACTTTTTAGTTCAAAGTTACCAAATACATTTCAACGATCATCCCCAAATTACTTGACAAAAGGAATCACCGAAAATGTCAAACCTGTAGCTTCCATTCTTAAACTTGACTTTCAGAAGCCAAACCTCAGATGGGGCTGAGCACACAGATGATTTATGACAAACACCCTGAGTTTCTCTCAAAACACAGATTTCTAAGAAAAGCAAACATGCAAAAAAAGCAAGTCAATGAAAAACAGAATAAATATGCCAAACTGATTATTCATTGATGGAGTTGATATTTATTGAGGGTCTCTTATGTGCAGGTCACTCTTCTAGTCCCTGGGCATTATTTATACACTATGTATAAGATCAATTGCCCGGTTTTAATAAGTTCAGTGCCTCATTATCCTTAAGGCAAAGCAGATTATTTTTAAAATAAGGCTTTTATATGTATCATAACTTATTACCAAAACAACCTCAATGATGAACAACTTTGACCGGTGTCCATTGTAAGTAATCAGAAAGTATGGGATGAAAAGGGTGGGTTTATTGTTTTGAGTTCAGGAAATGCAGGTGCTACAAGGCACCTAAGTGCCTTGTGTGTGATAACATCACACCCCTAAGTGTGATGTTATCATTCTGAAAAGAAAAGCTTTGAGCCCAGTTTTCAAGTGCTTCGAAAATCACTTTAAAATTCTTGCATTTTCCTCTGGCAATCACTGAAAGATAATAACATCCCTTCTCCCTCCTGTCCCTAACCTCAACTTCATCAGACTATGTAAAAACATTCCTGGAGTGGACATGTGAAGATTAAAATAGGATAAATCAAGTGAGAGAAAGGGGTCGTTAGAAAAAATTTATTTGTGAATGTCCAGGGGGCAGAAATAGAGCGGAAGTTAGAAAGATTTAAGTCAATATAAGGAAGAACTTCTAAGCACTTATTTTATGGAATGGACTGGCTCACCAGCGGACACAAGAGAACCATCTGTCAGTGTTTCTGGGGGCAGCACTCAGACTACAGGTTTTAAAGATTAGAGCCTAACTATGAGTTTTTAGAGAGAGGAAGCGCTTGAAATGGTGGCGTGCACTGTATCTTCCCTAAAGAATTAGAAAGTTTAATTTAAGAAAAGTCTGCTTATCAGTCCATCCTTGAACTGTGTCTGCTTTTAAGAACCAAGTGGGACACCAAATAATGAGACACTATCCCAGGGACAGTGATTTACACAAACAAACAAACAAACAAAAATGAGTAGAGAAGGGTGCAGATATGATGCAAATTCTCTGCTGTCATGTATAAGTGCTACCAAATTCCATGGCTCTAAGGGACAGAAAGAAAATGTGCAAAAATTAAAAAGAGATATAATTCGATTCAGGATAAATGGGATTTTTCTGGCCATAGGAATAATAAAGTGCAGTTTGCTTAAATATGCCTAAGATGCTTAAATATCAGCATTTCAAAAATATACTTTCACTTTCAAAACTTCTATGACATTAGTATCATAATGTCCATATGCCATGTCCAAGTCACAGGGCAACAGAACAAAATATCTGACATAATTAAACAGCTTTTGCTTCTTAAAAAAAGTGAGCGTTAGGAGTGCCTGACTACACCTAGCAGAGTACCTGCCACAAGGTAAACACTCAATAAAGTTGTATGGAGCACACTTATGAGAACTACATGAGTGTAATATTAGCTCAAAGTCCTGTTCTGGGAACTTAAGGAGTATTTAATCTATTGTTTCATTCATTTCTTAGAAGAGCCCTATGACGTAGATTCTATGACACCTCTCTTACTGGTGACAAACTGAGGCCAAGTAACTTGCTCAAGGTAACTGCTAGAAACAAAAACCCAAGTCTGTTTAATGCCAGAAACCGTGCACTTAATCACCAGTAAGTCTGAGCTGAGTGATCTCCATATACTCCTTCTGCTCTAATATATTGTTCTTTTTTTTTTTTTTTAAGATTTTATTTATTTGAGACAGAGGGCGCGAGTGAACAGGAGCAATGGGAAGGGGCAGAGACAGAGGGAGAGAAGTAGGCTCCCCACTGAGCAAGGAGGATACAGGGCTCGATCCCAGGACCCTGGGATCATGACCTGAGCCCAAGGCAGAGTCTTAACCCACTGAACGACCCAGGTATGACCCTAGTATACTGTTCTTTATACATTTTAGAATGAGCCCCGTCAGGACCTCTGTAGTATGAAGAAACTATAGCTCTAATGGCACACAGAAAAAGAAATTGTATATGAAAATGACTTGCCAGGTGAGATTTAATACATCGTTTTACATAAATTAGCACTGTAAGTCCTGAATGTGCATAAAGTTGAATCATTTGTTTTAAATGTGTCTCCCACCACACACAGCTCTTTGACCTATATTCTGCTATTTTCATTATTAATAAACTCCCAATGTTTGACATCATGTACTTGTTGCATAGTGATTTTCACATTTAGTGAGCAGAAAAAAATCATCCTCTTGATGACCATTTTGTAATTCTCCCTCAAAATGCTTCCTCAGGATGTTGTTTAGATTGATTAAAACTAATTTAGAGGAAAAAGGAGGTAAGCATCCTCAGTTCCTAAGCTAATTAGCATCATATGAAGTCTATAATTGACATAACATTTCTTAGTTGTATTTCATCATTCATATGGTGATTATTCACAAAGTAGAGCCAAGGCAGGAAGGAAATGGGGACAGCATAAAGGGAGTGAGTAGGTGAATATGCATAATATACATGCATAGGACTGAGTGTACGCCTCTGGCATTATGACAAGTCCAAAAAAAAGATATCTGCCATTTTGTCCCCACCACACTAGTTACTTCTTCTCCCCTAACCTGTTAACAAGCACAATTAAAACAACTATATATGGGGGCGCCTGGATGGCTTAGTCAGTTAAGCATCTGCCTTGGGCTCAGATCATGATCTCAGGGTCCGGCGATCCAGCCCTGCTTCTCCCTCCCAGCTCGTGCTCTCTGTTGCTCTCTCTGTCTCTCTCTCAAATAAATGAATAAAATCTTTTAAAAAATAATAAATAAATAAACCAAGTATATATGAACACAGGAAATGCAAAGTGAATGAGACAGTCCTTAAAAATTCAAGCATGCTCTATCAGTTTTATGTAAAGCACTGTGTGTAATGTGAACATGTTGGAATAAGCCATGCCTGTTTTGTCTTCCATAACACCAACTGCAAAAGATTAGAGATATACATTCAAACATACCCTAAGTAAATACCTACGGTTTATCTATGAAGTTAGCTAAAGGCTTTCCGAGTCTAAATGTTTAGCTTTATCTCCTCAAGAATTATAATCTTCTACTTAACCTAGTATTTCACTTTACTTGATTTAAATGCATCTCTCTCTCCTCCAAACTTCTTAGAATGTTTCCAAATGCCAGAATTTCACAAAATGCACTTATATTCTTGCGATGGGGTCAATTCTTGGGGAAAGTTAAGGCAACCGAAATTTGTCTTCCCGTGTTTTCTCGTCTGCAACTTCACTCCTCCTTCTAGGCTGTCTCTCCCTCCACGCACTCAATAGTCTCTGGTGGCTTCGTCTCCCCCCCAAAAAAATAATTTACTGATATTTAATTCTCATGCAAAGTGATTAGAAACTTTATTATTGCTCCTTCTTTAGTGCAGAGAAGTGGTAATTTAGGAATATGCAAGAAGTCAGCAGAGAACTGTGTTCTGAATGGGCTGCCTGCTCCAAAATCATGTCATGGCCAGTTCCTCCAGTGAGGGGCCGGAGAGGTAAGGACCCAACCCACCTGCCCATGATTGGAGACTGATTGTAAGCTTCAGTCTTGCTATAGTGAATGATTTACATGCTTCAAAAACAACTGTGTCCTCCTTTGAAATATCAGTCTGAGGTTACTGTCCTTTTTCAGAATTTAATTCTAAAACTCTACAAGAGTGACCAGAAATGCCACGACAAGAGGTTTTCACTTTGATTTGTGGATGGTTTTTGAAACAAGGAAGAGGTTTTTGTTTTTTATTTTTTTAAGATTTGTATTTATTTGACAGAGAGAGAGAGAGAGAGAGCACAGCAGGGGGAGTGGGAGAGAGAGAAGCAAGCTCCCCGATGAACAGGGAGCCTGATGCGGGGCTCGATTCCAGGATCCCGGGATCATGACCTCAGCCGAAGGCAGACTCTTAACCCACTGAGCCACCCAAATGAGGAAGAGTTTTATGTGATCTTTTAAGCAATTTTCTGAATAAACCTAGTTGGGGATTTCAAGAAACACAAAATGAAGAAAGAAACGATGAAAAGAAAATGCATTACAAATAAGCATGCCGTGATCGAAAATGTGTATCTGAATAGGGATAGCAGGCTGCGTAATGGGAAGTACGCCTCCGTAACCTGAGGCCTGTCTTCTGCTACAAAAACGGGAATATTCCTCACTGGACAAGCACCAGCTGCCCATGGCTCTGACTCCTGACTATTTAGAACGAGAAAAAGCCAGCATTATGGAGAAATAGCAGTTTGGTGCTAATAAGAGGAAATCGGACTTTCCATAGAAAGATGAGCAATGATTACAGAACAATTACAGGCCAACCCCAGGTGAATATGTGCAACTAACTCCCCTCTTTTCCCGCCCGCTGCCTTCTATGGCTTCAGAATGTTTTAGTGCTGCTCACTCTGTATCACTGCCCTTAGTTTATTTGGGGAGTACCCATCTCCTTCGGTGAGACAAAATAATCTCATTGTTTTGGACATCCTTTACTTTTTTTTTCTTATAGAGAGCTATTTGGGATTGAGATAATATAAACAAAAATACAGTCTTCCTTAAACTCAGTATGCTGACAGCTGAAACATTTAAGATATCAAATTTGTGAAAAATGATTGATGGTGATAAACTATATCCCGGTGGTTTATTGGTTGGTTTTGAAATATTCCCTCAAGCTCACCCAGTTTTATAGGAAGGAAATTCAGATGACAAAGTAAACTTACCATTATATAAACATACAGAGAGAGAAAGTAATTAATTTCTTTACAGTGATGAAAATCACTAAAAGCTCAAATAATTATCTAAAATCCTCGTATTTTACTCCATTGGCCTTTTTGCCCATAGATTCTTTTTTTTTAATATTTTATTTATTTTTTTGACAGAGAGAGACACAGCAAGAGAGGGAACACAAGCAGGGGGAGAGGGAGAGGGAGAAGCAGGCTTCCCGCTGAGCAGGGAGTCCAATGCGGAGCTCGATCCCAGGACCCTGAGATCATGACCTGAGCCGAAGGCAGACACTTAATGACTGAGCCACAAGGTGCCCCCTGCCCATAGATTCTTTATGATACTATGCATTTCTTTTCTATTAAGCCATTTTATCAGTGATCAGAACGAAATCATAATGGGTCTCACAGCTTGAGTCTCTCCTTTGAGCAAAGGCAGATACTAAAAAGAGGAGGTTGTATTCCCTCCAAGTCCAGGGAGAATATGTTATGTGGTTCTCTGCAGCCCTAATGCAGCTGGCTGCCAGCAAAGGATTTCTGGGAAATGCTATACATGCCCACTCAATTAAAGTCAACGGATCTTTATTGAGCGCCACTGTACATAAGAGTATGGCGGTAATGTGGTAATGCAGTCACCACCTCACTACCCTAAAGACCCTCAAACTTTTCTGTGTTCAGAGCTCTGCACCCAGGGAAGTCATTCCTTGAATGGTGCTTTTCTGGCACATGTTGACCATTTATGAAATAGTAACTATGCCTGATGCTATACTGGATACACTGGATGATATAAAAAACTGCAAACAAAGGATTCTTGTCCTCTAGAACTTATTTTCTGAAATAGAAGCTCAGAAGAGCCCAATAGTTCTTACAGAAATGGGGAGTATGGATCTTATCGACAAGTTATAAATAAAAAGGACTTGATGTGCAACACAATATTTCCATAATTTCTGATGGTCTTTTTATGAAGAAATAGCATTTTCAACATTTCTGCTTGAGAGGTCCTGAGAATTACCATAAATAATCAGGTGTAAAAACAAAGTCTTAGTAAGCAGTTAGAATTGTTCATTTATTCTGCCCTTAACAGTGTGTCTGAAAAAATATGGATCCATTTAAACAATGAGTCTTTTTTGAGATGTATTATAAATCTATACCCTCCAAAACATGATGAAAACTCACTAAACAGGTACCAAGACAGTAACTGTAGGCTCCATTTCCAGTTATTCTTTATTGTTACATACCTTGGAGGTGTCTGATATAAAATCCAGGCAGACTTAGTCTATTTGGGAAGCAGTTTCATTGAGAATGTCAGATATATTTGTGTCAAAGGGGGCAAATAACAAAACAAATCAATATTTTCATAAGTCTAGAGAGTCAACAAATTTAATTTGTTCTAGCTACTAGCACTTGCATACTTTTATCTTTTAAAAGGGGATTGATAACTATTTCCCAATAGAAGTTTACGCAACTATATTTTACTGATGCATATGCAAAAGTATAAAAATATTTTTTAGAGTTTCAGATTGCTTTAAACTGATTTGCTTGTTCATTTTGTTTTCCTTTCTTTTAAATAAAAGAATCTCTTTTAGATTTTATTACAATGAGCTGCAATACTAAAAAATTTTAAGCAAACATTGCCTTCCATACAAAGGTCCTGCAATCTTTCACAAAGGCATCTGTATACTGTCATTAGGAGCAACATGGCGAAGATACATAAGACCCAAAGAAAGACCAGAAAAGGGAAATTTAAATAATTCAGGTCAGGTTTTTAAAAAAGCTTAAATGAAGAAAATTCTCCACTAGAGAAGAACAAAAGCTACTTAGATGAAATTCTACAAAATTAAATGAGTAGCACTTAAATTAGCAAGCCAAATCCCAGGAGTTAATTCGAGGTCTACCACCTATTAGATGCTAAGATTTGGGGCCAGTTCTCTGAGAGTAATTATCCTCCATCTCTATAACGTTCTAGCTCAGTCTTTTCACTCAATCTAGGTAAATGCAAGCAACACTTTTCCTTCTTTCAGTTATCAGGCATGTATTTCCCGCTGTTGCTATCTAAACAAATCACGCTAATCCCTAAAACTTCCCCATGATCTTTTTGGAACAGACTTTCCCGACTCCGCTTACCCTAAAAGTCTCTTTACTCTCAAATACCATTTTATAACTGTAGTGTGTTCTTCATAAAGATAGAGAAAGATCTAATAAACTACGAAGGATAATATCTGAATCAACAGCTTTGCAGACAGACAGAATGAAACAGAATAGTGGAGACCTCAACAAGCCCCCCTTTCTCTGTCACCCATCTCCTCTTCCATTTCTGGAATTTATCTATTTTTCAACAAGGTTAGGGAAGTACAAATAAATTACATTCGACATATTTATTGGACATCTATTTGAATGCTTAGTATATTTCAAGTACTATGGTAGATCAAAAAAGAAAAGACATTATTTTGGTTTCTCCTCTTATGTAATATACCTATTATTTGATATTGGACCCAACATAAGAATCAGAAAGTTAAAACTGAAATTACTTCATACTCACTTCTACTACACACTCTCTTTTTCACACACACACACACGCAATGTTGTTAACATAATAGTTTTCATCAGAATATAAAATATAATGGTGTTTGGCGTACAAACGTTTATGAATGATTTAATGTAACTATTTCAGGCCCCCCAAAGTAACTCTTTTTATTGTGTTTTCTAAAGCTGTCATTAAGCTAATCATGCTGCATAGAAGAGTCCCCATCACATCCCCTAGTATGGATTTTATGGTTCCTTCTACTGAAACCCTTCTTCCCTTCTTTATTGTGTAGGATTTGGCTGTCTTTTCCTTCCCTACCAAGACAGGAAATCAAGTTGCTAATGTCGTACGGATCATAACAAGTTCATCTACTTGCATGGGTAGAAGATCTGTGGTAACAGCAAGGGCCAACTGAGCACAACATGTCAGATGTGCTGACTGATCCCAAGACAGCAGGCAACATGCGACAAAAAAAGAGAAGTTCAAGACCTCACTGATGACAACAAGCTGCAGCAGCAGCTTCCCAGCTGAGTGACATGAAGCCCATAATGGAAACATTACTCGTTTAGGTAGCACACATGAAAGATTAATTTCCTGGATTGTCTGCATTTGCATAGTAATAATAAGTTCATCTTCTTGGCTTGTTCTGGCCTCAATTAGCAATTCTATTGTCATACCTGAGATTTGGGGAAGGAAGGAAAAGAGAAGGCTGTAGAAAATGTCCCACTGGAAACAGCAACACTAATGGAGCTTATCACTACCATCATTAATTTAAACAAAAACCTTGAGGCAGAGGGCTAGAGCAATCTGTTAAGAAAACATTTTCTAAAATGAGAGCGCTTCCCATTTCAATTAGGGTCTTGCTCTTTTTTTCTCTCTTTGAGACATGCTTTTTCTCTATCTTTTTTCCCCGACCCCACCCCCATTCCTGCCGCTGATTAGATCTGCAACTAGGGGCTGTATTTTTACTAAGGAATGTCTTCTTGCGAATGGACAATTTTACAACATCCCTCTCCCCTAACCTTCTTAACTTCTTTTATTTTGATGACATCTCAATTAGTTCAGACCCACTGTGCCAGAGATAAAGTTCTTGTATCTCAATGAGAGAATACTCTAGAGAAAATGGAGTTTGCTTTACCATGTGCATGTTAATATGCTATTCTCTTTAACTAGTTTTACAGATAATGGCTGCAGGTGGATAACCTGCTGTATTTGTATGTGTGTTTAACACATATGTATGGTTTAGGTGTGTTTCCTTTCCCGGATACAAAACCAACAACAACAACAAAAACCTATGAGGGAGTCACTGAGAATGAGATTCCTGAAAATGAAATCCCAAAGATGATGACAGGTATTGTGCATATAATACAGAAATATCAATCTGCAACTTAGGAATTTTAAATTTGTTGATTTTCAAGTCTCAGGAACATTATTATTCAATATACATAAAGTGGTAGTGGTCTCAGCTCAATGAATCTTCTCCTTACTACCCTCCAAGGAGTAACCTTTACAAATGCAGACAAATCCTTTGACAAGCCCCACTGGAATGATCAAACTCTCTATGAAAGAGTTACATTTTCTGCTACAGAGAATTTCCTGAGCTGAAAATCATGCAAATACCTTAACAGAAATAACTCTCTGGGCGTTGGAGGAAACAGAACTGCATTTCGGACCTCTGTGACACTAAAGTCAGACCCCACTGGGTACCACCTCTACCTGTGTGCACAGGCAGTTGATCCCAGTGGGTGTTTTTATATGGCAGAAGGAACCAAGGTGACTGCTCTGGGCTCACCTTTCCCAATAGGGTTATACTTTAAAATTTTAAATAGCTATAAGTAACACGGAATTATGAGGGCATGAAATTACATGGAAGGAATTCCATCTCTGGACCACTACAAGATCTGAAAAAGCTTTCACAATAAAATATATTCAGAACACGTAAAAGACGGTTTTATAGTGTTCTTTTCCATCCAAGCAAATACATTTGAGTTTTTTCTGTGTTCATTTCCAATATGCAACGTTTTGGGGATTGGGGTAGATAAATGACAAACAAAAGATATTTTGTGAAGCAGATATATTCCAAAAATATTTTAGGGAGACATGCCCTTTAAAATGGAGAGCAGACTTCCAAAGGCATAAGTAATCTCCAATTTTTTTCTTTAAAAAGTGAAAACCCCTACCGTGGGTCAGGGACAGGAGCCTGGACAGCTGCTGTGCATCTTTAGGAAACCAGGGAAGGTCCCAGGAGGCTTAGGGAATGGACACCTGTCTCAACCAGGTGTAAGCTGTTAGTATGTGTTCAGAGCAGAATGTCCACAGTAATTTAATGTACTGCAAACTTGTAAAGACTTTCACCATGTGAAGAATGTATGTAAATTAAAGTTTTATGTAATGGAAAAAAAAAAGTGAAAACTCTGTGCCTGTTCCTCTAGCCAGGCTCTAGTAATTTTAAAGTAAATATTCCCTCACATCTCTATAATCTTCAAAAGTGGAAGACACCCAGGACAGTGACGCAAGCATTTCTGTATAGTCATTGTAGAAGGAATAGAATTATGTTCATGGTCTAAGCTGGAAGGTCTTAACACAGTTAACTATATAGCAAAATTAGTTTCCACAAACATTAAAAGTAAGTAAAAAGGCCAGCATTAATGCACATGTAAAAAACTGTCATTCCTTACATGAAAGAAAAGTTATAAAGGGCTTTCTTTTTTTCTCTCTCTGATTCGTGAAATTCTTAATAAATCATATTGGGGGATGAGAAAGCTGGTGAGTGGAGAGAAAGCTACTTCTGCAGGTAGTAAGATATGAATAAAATAAATAAATAAACTGGAATAGCCATTAACATACCTCTCCCCCACCCACCCCATACATACATACATGCCTATCTATAGAAGCCAAAGTTAAAATACCCAAATTGTCTCATATATATATATATTTTTTTTTTTAATGTGTGAAGATTAGGTAATACTGATTTTCCAAATGTATCAGGAATTCTGGTGACTGCTTTACATTATGTGAACGCGCTCAGTCCTCTCAGCAAGCTCTTCAGTATCATAACCCTTTGACTTTGACGTGTCAGGAGACTGAGGCAAAGAGATTTACAGAAACCAGAAGCGACTGGACTGGGATCCAAAGAAACACACTCCCAACCAGGAACTATTCTCTACAAGGTGGGGGAGGACTGCAATAGGGTTCAGAAAATTTTAATGAGCTTGTCCATTATAATAACTTGCTGAACCCCATCTTTTCACTTATTTTTCCCCATTTTTTCATTTAAAAAAGGTCTAAATAACCTGAAGTCTTAGATTTCTATGTCACTTTTCAGCTCTAATCTACATAACCCTTCAAACTGGAACCCCTCCCCACCCCCACGGGAGGTTTAACACAGAAAGTGCATTTGAGGTCCCCAAATCCAGGCTCCCTCCCCCCATTAAGGAAATCCCATTTTACGATATCTCCGATTTACAGTGATTTTTCTACATAAAGTATTCCTATGAAGAGCATGGCTCATAGGTCATGAGATATTCTTAGAAGTTTAACTGTTAGAAATATCTTCTTTTTGTTAACTTTATCTACCCATATGGTCTAAATATTGACTCATTCCTTTTCTTTTTTGTATCCTTTGCTTTTAATATAACTTTCTATAGACATAAAGAAAACAGGTTTAATTTATAAAGTTTTGAAAAACAGGAATACCACAAAAGATAAAAAAAAAACAAACTATAATTCACCCACTCCAAAAAATCCACTGAGAAAGATTTCTTAGCAGTTATTTTACTATATATTTCAACTTTAAAAAAAAATAAAGTAAGAGCTAGTGATCTTTTTTTTTTTTTTTAAGTAGGCTCTAGGCCCAATGTGGGGCTCAAATTGATGAACGTGAGATCAAGAATCACATGCTCTACTGACTGAGCCAGGCAGGACCCCAATCTAGTGATCTTTTACTCAACATTATAATGTGAACATTTATCCTTGCCATTAACTATTCTTGGTGAATACAGTTTTTAAAGTGTCTTCAATTTCTTTATATTTTTAATTTTTTATTTTAACTTTTAAGAAGTTTTGAATAATTTAGCTATTCCTTCTTATAACTATCAACATTTCTTTTATGGTTTCTTCATTTGGTATCATCCATTTCAACACCAAAAGAAGTTTAATATTTGCTTCTATTTTTGTGTGTAAATTTTATTTTTTTTAATATTTCTGTTATCTCTTTAATCCATCTGTCATTTATTCTGGCATATATTTTATGGTTTAAGGAACTAGCAATTTTGTGAAGCCTCATAAATGATATTCTTCTACATAACAGGCCTTAGATATTTGAAATCTGTGATCATGCCCATTTCTCTTCCATCCTGATCACAAGTTTTTTCTGTGTTAAATACGATCAACTTTCTTCAAAAGGGTTTGAGAAGTTGTCTTTTCTGTATGTTCTCAAATTTGCCAATTTTGTTTGGAAGTGTGATGTTCACAACAGGGCACAGGCTTTTGTTTTTGTTTTATTTTGTTTTGTTTTTCTTAAATGTCCAATCACTGTCCATGCATCTTAGGGCAGGAAATTATAATTCCATAAATGCAGCTAAGATTAAATGGGGTTGTTGGCCACCGCATCATACCCTTGGCATGTATTCAACCTGGTACTTAACAAAAATCTCCCAGATCTTTTTCATGTGAACCACTGCTGTCAAGCCCTATTTTCTGAAAATGCTGGCCATTAATCTACAAGGCTTTCATCTACATAGCAGTATACATGCATTTGATATACATTGTGCTTTCAAATGGTGATTGTGCTTCTGATTTAAATGCAATTACCCAGAAACAGAAGGGGGACTCAATGACTGCCTTTGATAAGACTGATAATGTGGAGTGTAAGATGCTGGGTCCCTATTCAGCAATCCTTCCTCATCAACACACTCAGTAGTCTTGCTTCTGCACAGGGAACCTGATGGCCATATAGTGAGCAATGCCTTCATTGAAAACACATACCTATGGTATAGGGATTTCAAGGAATCCCTTTAAGGATACCAAGAAACAAACTTAAAACTCCCCAGAATAAAAGAGGAGTTTCAGGCACCAAAAGAACTGAGCAGACCACTTTTTTGCAGAGCCCTTTGTGATCTTCTTAAGCCTATCTATTCAGAGTAAAGGTCAAGTGGGCAAACCCAGCAATTCTATTTTCCCACAAAGCTGCTACAGTTTTCTGTCCCCGGACAGCCCCATCACTAGGAGTCTATTATCTTCCATTCTGTTTCCAGCACCACCCAGATCCTTAAACTGGAACCCACTAAACAGCTCCTTTCTTTCAGGGATTGACTTTCAGCTTCTTGTAATGGTTCATGTTATACATCTAAAAGCTTTCTTCCCTTGCTCTGTTTGTTTAAGGAGGGCAATCTGAGAAAGCAGAGCCCACCCTAAACAAGCCTTTCACTACTCAGTAGACCAAACGCAAGTAAATTTGCTAATGAAGGCCTTCTCTAGTTCATTAGAGGGCACTTTAAAAGTCGCATTTAGATGCCACGTCTGAAAACTGTCTTTAAGGACTATCTTCAGAATTTGATTTCTACTTGAAGGCGCACTTTGCATTTTCCTTTAAATAACAGTTAGTGATTGTTTAAAAAACAAACAAACCAAACCTAACATAACTGGAGTTTACTGTCTTGTATGGACTTGAGGTTGTGTCTGCATTCTCTGGGGTACTCAGGGAGTAAAAGATTTTTCTTGACCCAATACTTGTTTAGATTGGTAGTTGTTTTCTTGTTCAAGTTTTAATCCAGATCAAAAAATGAAACATGAGGAAATAATATCTAGTTGCTCTGTGTTGACAGCTACTTGGCAGATCAAAAAATCAAATCCTCCCATTTTCGAAGTTAAACGGAGAAAAAGGAAAGGGGGAAAAATGCTTCCTGGCATGGCTCTAAGCTTTCCCTTTAGAGGTGTTTGTACACTGACATGATCAGAGGGGGACCAAAGAAGTCACATTCACAGCAGTGGAGTCAACACATCTCGTTAAAGCTCAAGGTAGCTGTTTTCTTACATTTCAGGGCACATTTTCTTGCCATTTCTCGACGGGCAATTCTTGACACTTATATAAGCACCCCTTTAAACACACACAATATCCTTAACCAGAAAGAGAAAATAAGTATGAGTAACTTAATGAAAAACTAATGGCCAAAAGACAGGAATATGGGATTTCTTTAGTCCGAAGATAAATGTGTATCTTAACGTTATTTTATGGAACAGGATGGTGACATTTATTTATTTATTTACATGTCATGATAAAATGTATTCAAAATGAATGATGAAAACAAATGCTTGGCTTAGGGCGCCTGGGTGGCTTGGTCGGTTAAGTGTCCGACTCTTGATTTTGGCTCAGGTCATGAGCTCAGGGCTGTGAGATTGAGGCCTGTGTCGGGCTCTGTGCTTAGAGCAGAGTCTGCTTGTCCCTCTCCCTCTGTTCCTCCACCTGCTATCTCTCTCTCCCCCACCCCCTGCTCAAATAAATAAATAAATAAATAAATAAAATCTTAAAAAAAAAATGCTTGGTCTACCTTCGGTTACGAAGTAGAAAAGAAATGCACCTAAAAATACAGGCCCAGGACCCAAAGAGCAGAAGTTTAGGCCAGTTTTTCCCTTTTTTCTTTGTCACATGGCTTTCTTTTACCAGAGTGCGACTGTTCTTGTCCTACTATTTATGAGACAAAGTCAATGAAGAGAACAGTCTGAATTATCAGGTAGCAGTTATCATCAAATATAATGTATTCAAAAAGCCATTCCTCATGCACATTACATTATGACCTGTTATTTCTGTAGTGTTTTCACCCTTGGAAGTTGCAGTGGAAATGGCAATTGCATTGAAAGTAGCTGTCTTCTTATGATGATGATAGACCCAAGGTTATATGGAGCCCAAGAACATGAAAGAGCTCAGGAACGGTGCTAAGGGCAAAGAGTTTACAGGAGGTCTCCTGGTGGCTTCTAAGATGTTGCCGTAAATCCTTGACCTGGCTACAAGGTCTCTGTACTCTAATCTTAATCCCTTCTCCAACCTCATCTTTCCGTCAATGCCTCCTCAACCACTCACAAGTCATTCTTAGCCAGATAGCTCTATTTGTAGACCTTGGAAAGCACAGTTTTCCCTCTAGTGCCCTAATGTTTGCACTTTAATCTACTTCTGCCTAAAATGTCTTCATTCTCCCATCCCCATTCATCCCAACTGCCCGACTGGGTAACTGCCACTCACCCTTCAGTACTCAGTTTGAATCCCAGTGCTACCACACTGTCAATTTAGGGTCCCTTCCCGCACAGTTTCATAGTACCCCTTGCTCACCTTCATAACACTCTGCAGTGGTGGTAGGGAGCAGAGTTTTTCAAAATATTTCCAAGGTTCACATGCATTACAATCTCCTCTGAGAATTGTTAAAACACAAATTTCTGGATCCCACCATGGTCCTACTGAATCAAAATCTCTGGTAATGGAGCTGAGAAATCTTTAAATATGTTTCCCAGGCAATACCTATCTATATCTTAGCTTCAGGACCACAAGGAAGGGAAGTACATTATTTGGAAGAGTGAAAATAGAGATTGAGGGTACTTTTGCTTTTTTAAAAAGTATCAAGAGAGGGGGCGCCTTGGTGGCTCAGTTCGTTAAGTGTCCAACTCTTGATCTCAGCTCAGGTCTTGATCTCACAGTTGTGAGGTGATGTTTGAGCCCCACATTAGGTTCCATGCTGGGCGTGGAGCCTACTAAAAAAATATCAAGAGAATAAGGGGTAAAACATAATGATATTTTTAAAATGGAATATAACCTTTGCATGAGGGTAGAACCATCTACATGTCTGAAAGTCACAATTTCTTAGCTGATTTTTTGTTTCCTTTTCTAGTCTAGAAAAATGAAGTCGTGCCCTATACATGTCAATTCTATTCCTTCCTGCAAGACATAGAATAATGACTCCTTTTAAAAAGACAGGAGCAAAAATGTGTGTGTGTGTGTGTGTGTGTGTGTGTGTGTGTATGTGTATTCAAGAGAAGTACTTTTA
Source organism: Callorhinus ursinus (assembly GCF_003265705.2). Lineage (NCBI taxonomy): Eukaryota > Metazoa > Chordata > Mammalia > Carnivora > Otariidae > Callorhinus > Callorhinus ursinus. The sequence goes on from NW_027397066.1 coordinate 78,162,610, forward strand.
AAAGAGACATTTTAATTAACCTCAATTTAGTAGACAATGCTGAAACACAGGGGACTTCAAACACTCCTGACCCATAGCTTTTTAGTGATAATGATGGTGATAAATGAGGCTGCACTCTCCAGTGTGGAAATACTTGCCACAGGCATGATTTCTCAACAACTTGCTTCCCTCACTTCTCACTGCCCCATATCAAGTAATAACGATGTAAAGCAGGAGAACAGAAAACCGAGGGAACCAATTGAAAGAGATGTAAAAGGAAATGAATATAAATGAGGTTGTGCAGCTCTGGAGATGTTTTTTAAAACTCAAATTCCAATGAAGATACTTTAGAAATTGGAATGACCCTCAAGGTTGATTCTGCAATGAGTATCCATGTTTCCTGAACAATTTTGGTGTTGTTTCTCAGGTTTTAATTAGCAGTGGTGCCACCCTAAGAGGATTCTCAGCAATTTCTCGTAGACTCCAGGCCATTTACTCTCATTATGAAAGTCTGCTTTCCTCGTTTCTACCTTATCATTGATCTTAGCATAGTTGCTAATGCCAACAATCATCTAATTATTTTCTGCGTAACATGGAGAATAAAAATAAGTTCCTCTGTAAAAGCCTACGACGTATTTTATTTTTTTAATGTCTGCTGGCTTTTCAGAAAAAGGGAAATAACCATACAGTTTTCTAAATGCTAAACTATTTCTTTATGTGAGTCAAAAACATTGATCTTGGCATGTTGCCTACACCAAGAAAATCAGTGCTTTGAAGGCAACGAGTGACTGACTACTTACATAGAGCTTGTTATAATCTCTCACCCCCTACCTTCTTGGAAAAGCAGAATTCACAGTGGTTGGTCAGAACCCTGTTTGGGGCTGGAACAGGCCAAGACCACTCAGAAGTTTCTAGAGCCAATTAAATATCCCTGATTTACTGATTTAATAAAGAAACTCTGTTTTCTGACCTCAGAGGGTCAATAAGAACAAACATCAATAAAAGGGAAATGTTTTCATTGAAAACATGGGGAGATCAAACACAAGGTTTCCAAAGTGATTCTGTGATGCACTAATTTATCAGTGAAATGGGCATGGTGGGTAACAACTCATCAAGGAAAAGAGATCTCTGTTCCACAGCCTTCAGACTATGCTACTTAAATTTTTACAGTCAGGTTACAAGCCAAACTGCTGAGTAGACCGAGACTCCTGGGCACATTTAGCTAACTTTCAAAGAAACAATAGTTCTTTCTTTTATGTTATTTAAGTCAGTCATGAACCTGAAAAAAAAATTAAGTAGCATCTTTTGCTGATAGCTGATCATCACACTAATAGACTTGTGTGTGTTGATCTCCTTTCTGCTACACTGATAGGCCCTGTGGACGGTTAAGGATTGATGAGATCTCGTCTAACAGATTTGTCTTTATACTTACTTAAAGAAGAACCTCATCAGAAGATTCGATAGTCTCAGTGACATGAAAACATGCAAATAATCTGCCATGTTTTTAAAGCTATTGGATATGCCTACTATCATAAAAGCAGGTACCAAATTCCATTAAAATAAAAATTCATAGAAGAAGAATCAAATGGTAAAGTGCTAGAATAATCTTTCCTTTTGGTTGTGGGATTTTGCATGATTATTTTATCTTTCCTTATTATCATTTTTGAGCATTTATTTATTTTTTCCAAAGCTTTATTATGAACATTAATACAAACATATGGCAAAGTTGAAAGAATTTTACAGTGACCATCTATGTATCTACCACCTACATTTTATTAGTAACTTTACTTGTTTTATCATATTTCTATACATCTATCCATTCCTCCATCTACTAATCAATCAATCAATCACTTTTTGGATGTATCTGAAAGTAAATTACAGACCCTAGTACACTTTCCCCCAAATATTTAAGGATGCATATCAGGAGACAGAGTTCCCTGTTTGTTTAGTTTTTTTATTTTAATGTAATATTTATACAAATTAGAATTCATAAATGTTAACTCAAAATTCACTAAATTTTGACAAATGCATACAACCTCATCCTGATTGAAATGTGAACCCTCTACCAAGCATAATCTAGCTCCAGCCTGTTTCTCCAACTGCTGCCCCAATCCCTCATGTCCAGCTCACTCATCTTCAGTTGAAACAGCCCTCTTTCTTGCTCTCATACAACTGAGCCCCTGTTGCCTTCACAGCCCAAGCACAGGTTAATCCTTTTCTTCCTGCCCCTCCTCTTTCTTCAATTGCCACTTTTAAATATCACTTCTGTAAAAATGCCCTTATTTAGCATAACCCTCTCCAGTTCCATCCATGAACACTACAACAAAAACTTATGATGTACTACATGCTGGCTAATTGAACATAATATAACAATGCCCTTACTGCTTGTCCTTGTGGATTATGTCTTCCCAGTTATGCTCCATAATCATTCTTATCGAACCTCAAATTATACTTTATGGTTTCTTTATGTAATATCTGTGTACTTCACTAGCCTCTGAGCTCCTGATGGCAGGGACTCTATATTTCTAATTCACTATGCCATCTAACACAGCGCAACATAGTAGGTATGCAGCAGATAACTGCTGACTGAATGAATTATGGTCTTTTTGCGTGCTTCTTTCTTAGACACTACTTGTTCATTCTACCATAACATGCCATATTATTTCTTAGCCCATTTGTATGTTTATCTTTTATCTCTTCCTGTAGACAGTAAGTTTTTGAGTTTTAATTCTTATTCACTCATTCATATACGTTTATTAAGCACCTACTCTACACCAGACATAACTAAACCCTGGGGCACTTGATAGGGAATGAGACAGAAATGTTTCTGTCCTCACCCCACAACAGGAAACAGGAAACAGAAATATAATGCAGCCTGAAAAGTGCTTTGGCAATGCAAGAAGAGAAACCTAACTTGGATCAGTAGGAAAGACTTACCATTGAAAGTATCCTCCAAGTTGAGACTTAGAGTAGAACTTAGTCTTACTATACTTCTTTTTCACACTAAAATTCAAGACCACCTTCTCTCTTATGTGTGAACTCCTTTCACTTTTATCAACATGGACTGTGGAGCACTTTTCCCAACTCGGAGAAAGAGCTAGTAATAATAAGGTGTCAGAGTGACTCTCACTTGGTTTCTGGCAAGTAAAATCCAGGACAAGTTCAAAGCTATGACTATATTATCTTTCTCCCCAATGGTTTCCTTCTTGAATATCCCACAGTGACTATGATGTTTCAGCTCAAAGGACTTATTATTTTTCTACTCTGTGCCCTGGAGTCTAGCTCCAGAATATGAAAGCACATTTCAGGGGCCACAGAAGCACTGAAGTCTGTCAAAGCCCGCTCCTCTCCAATATTTGCTAACTTTTCTCAAAGTACAGGAACACATCACAGGAGATTTTTGTCTTGCAGAAAAACACAACAGGAAATAGGATAGATTGAGTACATTTTGCATGTTCCACATTTTCACTTACTCCTTTAAATTCATTCATTCATTAAATGAATACAGAATCACATGCATGTTTGTCCTGACTGGTTTGGTAAGCACAGATTCCAGAGATAGAGAACAAGAAAGCAGACAAACAAAAGAGTTTTAAATATTACATGAATACTCAGCGGTCTTCCTGATTGTGATATCCCTTCTAGGTAAGATGTTATTTCTCAATGCAAAACAATTTCTAATGAATGAATCAAGTTGGACAGAGAGGCTGAAGTTCACTTTTGCATAACAGTAGATGGAGAAAATCAAGATGTTGCATATTAATCGTACTACTGTTAGTGACAAAACTGAACAGTCACCTCTTTTTACCATGGCACTCATCATCTTCAATGAGAAAGTTAGTGTGCCCATTTTTCAAATGCATAGTCAGTTCCACTATAAGTCTTGTTTTGAAAATGCGAATTCCCAACAGGGAATAATTTCCCACTTGATGACACATTATTGTTTATGTGAGAAACAAGAGATGAACACAGAAAAGTACGTAGCTGAACCTGCTACATAGGAATACACAAAAATCCATACACGTGTACATGTGTGCGCACGGGTACACACACACACACACACACATCCCTCACACATCTACCAGCTACTTCAGTTTACCACATGTGTTATGATCCACATCTTGTGTTCCAGATTCCTGTAAGATTTCAGATAACTCTCCTTCTACCTACTCATAATAATTTCTAAGCTGCAACTCTTCCATAAATAAACTTCAGGTCTCTTCCGTAAATAAATCCATATTTATTGTAGCATTTATGTATTTCTTAACCATGTACATGTTTAAAACTATGCTATTATTTTTACTAGGTTCCATCTTTATCTGTGTGCATGCCTAATTCAAATGTTGAGTGTTATGGCCCAACCCCATTTTTCCCATAAGTACTTGTGATTTTTATTTCATGATTTTGCATCGTGGGGTGAGTTTTAGGATCACATATGTTGTGTTATAGCAGAAACTATTGTACAATTATCCATTGCTAAGTGTGATTTTGATGAAGTACCTCTCCATAATTTAAAAGGGCCCTATGACGTTAAATGCAAATTTAACTTAAAATAATTTTTATTCTAATAATTTCCTGTGATTATCCATTTACAGGATTGATAATAACTAGGGATATAAGAAATTATAACTTGTTTGATGAAAAAAATTTCCAAGGAGAAAACTAACTGGAGCAATCTTTAACTACTAGATTAAAAATAATAACCCATAATCTGTTTCTCCGAAATTGAGAAAATGCCCCTTTATTATATAATAGTATCTTCAAAAAGTCCATGAATTATTTTCTTGGAGGTAGACTATTAAACTTTTCTGAAGCTAGAAGAGATTCCTCAGTATAAGAGAGTGGGAAGAAAACCACAGTCATGAAATTAAAGGCGAATTGCAACCACAGTGATTGTTCACCTATTACACTGAACAGTGCAAAGATATACAGCTAACTACAGAAACTACTATGGATGAATGGTCTAGCTCTTTTTCTGGCATTTTTGAGTCAGCCATCTTACTAAAAATGTGAAAACGGCTTACTCATGACAAAAGGTCCTAGGTTGTCTCTGTTAACTAACTCTAAAAAGAACTTAAAAGAACACTTTCAAGCTACTAGTATAACAGAATATTTTACCAATATATCTTAGAATAGTGCTAGTTGCTCTATAACCAACAGAACTAAAGAAAGAGATAGGAAACCAATTAAGGAAGGGTGCGGGGCTACTGTCTCCATGACATTATGCTCAATTTTTCCAGAACACAGTCAATATTATGATTTTGGAAATAATGATCTTTAATGCAATTTCATGGCTTATGTATTTTCTAGTGTCTATTTTCTATGAAAGATGTATCATGGGATTTTTATAATGCTTCAGTGGAAGCAGGAAACATTTTTTTGAAGTGCTCATAAACTCTGAATAAACTGCTTTTAATCAGACTTAGATTTTTGCTTGCCTTTTTCTTTCTTGTAAAAAAAAATAGAGACTTAATATAAAACAGCAGGTCTGCAACTTTCTCACTAAGGAAATAAAGGGAAAAAAAACCTGACAGAGCAAATCCAAACCAATTAAGCAGAACAGAAACCATTTTAAAGTGAATAAAAGCATAGCTGAACATCAAATATAGGTCTAATATTGATGTGAATAAATTATGCAGCTCTAATTGTGAAATTTACATAAGTGTATCATGTCAATTCTAATACATTCATTATATTTTATTTAAAATATTATTAAAAATTCATATTTAGGTGGCTCTGAATACTGGAACTAGTGGTTTCACATTATCATAGTTCCTTTGGTATAATCTGAAATTCTCAAGGATTCAAAAATGCAAGAGATTTTAAATTATTAGGGTCAATATTTTTATTTATTGAAAATTCACAAATCACAACATTATATAAGTGAGGAGATCAAAGCCTGTCTTTATGCTGTGGGATACTGTATTAGGAACTTGTAGCACAAGGGAAGAAAAATCTAGAGTTTTATAAGAAGTGTTAAATCATTGACAATAAAGGGTATAGCCCTTTTCTCCTATATAGATACCGATAAAACAAAAAACTATAAAAATAAACTACTGGAGAATTTTGATTAGCATAGATCACCATATTTTGTAGTGGGTAGAGTAGATAATAAGGACCAGTCCAAAGCAGAATTACAATTAGTTTTCTTGCAACACTGCAGTTTAGCAGAGATGTTACTGGATCACTAGAATGATACTGCATTAATGATAAGGTCTCATGTGATGCCATATAATTCTGTAATAAAAGCAAAAGCCAACTAAGAAAACTTTGCTAAATTGTTTTTGCAGTGTCAAAAGAAATAAAATAGAATGGCAGCATCCTTATCAGAGCCCAAGACTTTAGTGTGATTAATTTCACAATTTAGCTGTAGTTTATTTTGGTGTAGAGATAAAGGCAGAGCTGCCAGTAAACTTTGCACATTCATACTTCTAAATTCACTATTAATCTGCATGGATTTTCTTTTCTATCACTGTAACAGAATCCATTGTAAAAGAAACTTTGCAGTAAAGGAATTCCATTTACAGACATCAGCACTGTTCTAGTAGATCAAAGTTATAGAGAAGCCTATCAACATAACTAAATATCAAATTTGTTCTTCCAGAGATCACTCTATTTTTAATGAGACATTTCTCATAAAGATAGTCCTGGACCTGAACTTGGAGATTCTACAACCACTTCAAAGTAATACAAGTGAAAATCAAAAACTGTATCTCTTCTTCCTCTAAAACAAAGATCCCAAATAACCACCTATCACCATTTAATTGTGCAGATTAGAAGAATGAATTCCATGGCTTTGGAGTCAAGATGATTGTCTGGGAACAGGTGCCCTCTTAATAATTCAACCATGTAAAAGTCTCTTTTTGAAAAATCTGTAAATGAAATCATAAAAAATATATTAAAAAGTATTGTAGGGAGCAAAAATACACTATCAAAACAAAAGATAATTTGCAGAAAGTGCTTTTAACTTTTCCCTGATAAATAATGATAGCAAAAATGCAGTTATCACTCAAACATCCTTAAAAAGATAGGTATATTCTTATTATCTGCACCTTGTATCTGAGGAATCTAAGCACACATTATCTAAGGTGTGCTGGAACAGCAAATGCTTACCCTATGCAGAGCTTCCTAAACAGCTGGATTTATTTTAAAATTTAAGAACAGTGGCACTGGTTTCTGAAGATACCTAGTTTTCTAGAAATGAGCTACAAATACCTTCTCCTTTTCATGTTATCCCTACACAGTGAAGTCAACCAGCAGTAAACTAGGGGCCTGTAGTACTAGGGTCATCCCTAAATGCTGTGTCTTTCCTTCTCCCCATGGGAAGATGACACAAGTTATGTGTCTATGTTTATAATCCCTAAATCCTCAAAAATTCAGATTTCAGTCTCCTGCCTTGTCATGTAGCAAGAAAAATTATACCTCTGGTGCATGTCCAAGTTCACAGGCCACGATCAGCTTATTTTTCTTTTACAGGCCCTTGCAATAAGAAGTCCATTATAAATAGTCTTCTTCATCAAGGCTAGCCCCAACAAATAAATAATGAAACATCTTAAGCTTCTAGAATGTAAAAGATTTATAAGCATGGCTGGCAAGAATGATGTGAAGAAGGGTTCAGAGGCCATTAGAACCATAAACTCAAGAGGAAAAATCTGAATCATTTAGCAAAAATAAGAGTGTTAATGTGAGTTTTTGTTTTCTTTTTTCCTCTTCTCCTTTCTATGTTTTAAGCAGTTTATTTAACAACACACAAACAGCCCCTTAGTTATCTGATATGGTTAAGGTCATACATACGCTTCTGATAGATGAAAGAGTAATATTTTCAGAAACAAAGTAATTTTTATTTGAACTATTTTTGAAGGAAAACTTGTAAAGAAACTATTATATATTTCCTTGTTAATGTGGTATGCTGAAAATGTAATTAAACCTTGTTTGATTTTTTAAAGCATCATTCCTCAAAATGCATTCTATGGAACACTGGCTTTAGAAGTGGGATGTTAATGGTATTTCAGAAAAAAAGTGTTCTGAAGTCAGATTAAATTTAGGAGATGCTCATGTCAATGTGGATTTTCCTAAAACAATGAACATTCTCATTTTGACTGGCTAATTGGGGGAAACATAAACCCATATGTCAGAGTGTGTAGTGACCCCAGAAGCACCAAGAAATGGAATGTCAATCTTTCTCTTATATCGCATGGCACTACTCCTTCACCAAGTCCTTACTAGAAGTTGAAATGTGAGAAAGGGAGAGAAAAGGAGAGAGTGTGCAAGAAGAGAGGACGAGCCAAGAGCATACATTCCCATGATACTGATTGTTTTCTCTTATTCATATTTCTTTCCTGTCTCCCAGCTCTCTGTGGCCACAATTTAGCCAACTGTTGCTATTGTTTTCGATTGGCAGTTCGACCACTTTTATTCTGTTTGGCAAAGTAGCTAGCTACCCTCAGCTACTTTTGCTGGTATTACTATACAGACATTTTAAAATCACAGATAGGCTTACCACTGTTCTACTTGGGTAGAGATGCCAGAAAGATATGTGATGGGATAAAGGGAGGCACCAAATTATTTTCAGTGGGAGATGACTTATCTGTGTGTTTATTGGCTTTTTAATTTTTTCCCTATGAGTTAGTACTAGAGAAGGGAATGGAAATGAAAAACGGATAGCCCAGATGAATTTAGTCACACTGAAAAAAGTACTTCGCTCTCTAAATGTGAGAAATTCAAACAAGATCACTTTTTTTTTTATAACCTTCATTAATAGTAAGTTAGTAGGGATAACTCCTATCACTTACCATGGAGGGAAGATGCAAGATTCTCTCCAATTATTCAGTAGTCTCATAATTATTTCAAATATTGGTATGATTTTAATTGATAAATAAATAATTCATTAAGTGAGTATGAGTAGAAGGCTCTACTTATTTCCTTACAGTAAAAAGACAATAGTGCATCAATAGTGAGACTCACACACAATTTAAGGTATTATATATAGGTTTCAAAATGGTAGTAATGGTGATGGTTAAAAAAAGAAAACTAGAATTCTTAAGACCTGACACTAAGAAGATTAAAAAAGAAGGAGAAGGAAAAGGAGGAGGAGGAGGGGGAGGAGGAGGGGGAGGGGGAGGGGGGGAGGGAAGGAAGGAGGGAGGGAGGGGGGAAGGAAGG
>NW_027397066.1:78172150-78399636 GCF_003265705.2 Callorhinus ursinus
GGAGAAGGAGGAGAAGATGAAAGGGCAGCCGCACCGGAAAGATTCCTGGAGTGTTTGAATAACATTTCACCATGCCTCAGTGAACTTTTGGAAAGTTCAGTGAAATGAAATTTAAAAGTGCTCATCAGCAAACAGCTCTAACGTGGTTTTCTTTAATAAACTTACGCTTAGTGTTTACATCATGATTTTCATCTTCAGGGAACTTGACAAACATTAATTTTTTTAGCACTCCTGAGAATTAACAATGATATTTTGCATTTATAGAGTCACTCTTTTGAAGAACTTAAAAGAAATGTCACAAATATTAAATTTAAGCAATACTTAATTGATTTTTAAAAAGAGAAGAGGAAGAAAAACACTAAGAAAAACTGGTGAGACCATTGGAAATAGATCTGATAAAACATTAGAATTTAGAATACCTGATACCTAAATTTGGTTTTTGACCACACAAAAGCATTCCCTCATGAAGGCAGTTTAAATTCAAGAGTGTTTGAGAAACTGGTTGAAAAATGGATACAGAAGGGTTATGTTCAATTTAAACCCACCAGACTCCATTTTTGCATTTCATTTCTATGCACTTCCTGAATGGTCAAATACGGCCATCTCATCATTATCTGGCTTAATGAAAGGAAGCAATGGCACTGCTAAATCAAGACATAATGTAAAAATCATTCATAATGGACTTTAAATGAATTTATTACTCTCCTTGCAGTAAATTTAACTTTTAAAATTGTATGTTTCAAAGATAATACTGAAATTGTTTTACATTTAATTAATAGTTGAAGGAGATCTCCTCGGTTAGTGGTAAGAAATCTATCCAAGGTGTTTTTTTCTTAAATCAATATTTAACTAAGAAAGACACTTCTAAATTACTTTGGCTAGGTGTTATTTGCTTATTATGTTACTACTCAATCTTTGTTTATCCTCAACAACTGCAAACCAATGTTTTAAAAATCTTGTAAAAAATAGGTGTAATCCCTATTTTCATATTTATGTGTATATATACACATATATAAATTATTTTATTTAATGATCACAGCAAAACATAAGTAGTGTTGTCACAGTTTTATGGATGAAGAAACAGATGCACAGTCATGTAACTTACCTAACTAGGATGATATCATCCTAGTGATGTAGTGAATGGTATAGTCAGGATTCAATGTCCAGTCTGTTTTAGGAGCATGGGCTCTTAAACACTGTTTCAGAATAAGTCACTTACATGAAGTCAAGTACTGTAGGAAACCCCCAAGACCAACAGATGCCAGGCAAGTAGATGAAGGGATAATTCAGCAGAGAGGAAAGAAAGGCAGCCTGGGTAAGTCCCTTCAAAAGTCCAGGTGGGAGAATGGCTTATAGAGTCTACTAGACATGTGCTTCTGTGTACTATATCACCATTTTGGGTCTCATTTACCTTAACTGTACAACTGCATGACTTTCCCAAAAAGAGAGGAAATTTGAAAGTCCCTACTATTTGTAACAACATGTATTTATTTTCTTCTGCCCCTGTTATTCGCAGTTAGAAAAATTTTGGTTAGGAAAAATAACAGCAAGCTTACAAAGAATAATTAGCAATGTATTCTAAACAGTTTGCTAAATAACAGTCAGTGTACTAAATAACAAATATATAGAGAGGTATCCTTTATTTTTCTCTTAGAAGTCCCAGGCGTGAGTATATGTGCACACGCGCGTGCACACACACACACACACACATTCATACAAAATATCTAGTATGTGTAGCTTCTTCTTGTGCTATTTACTATGCTGATATGTCTGGCAAGTGTTCCCTAGGTTTAGAGGACATAATGATGAACCAGACAGTTCCTGCCCTCAAAGAGCTTACATTCCAGTGGAGAGAACATGTAAGGAAATATGCTTATTGGAGATAGACTGAGCAGGAAGCTGATAATATTTCAGTGAGACTGGTCAGGAAAGGACTAGATGATAAGAATAAGGAAACATTTTGCCAGGAGGAGAACAGCTAATGCAGGAGGTTTGCACTGGGAATTAGCTTGGATAGGCCAAGAGACAGCAAGGAGGCCAGTGTGACACAGGAAATAGGAGACTGGTACACGACCAGACTAGAGGGGCCACTGAGAGACTAGGGAGGGACTCAGAGGCCTTTGCCTGTTTCTGCTGTTATTTTTCAAGTTTAATTAGAAGCTACTAGAGGGTAATAAACTACTTATTTTTACTGCTCACAATATGAATTAGTGTTTTAAGTACTATTTCCCAAAGACTTCTTAACTCTCAAGAGATTCCTTTGAATGACCTAATGAGACCAATCTGCTAGCCTAAATACACTTAGATTTTATATGAACAATCAAAGCTATTGGTCAGTCATCTTTCTCCCTCAGGCTTCTGTAAAATCCATAATCTTTAAGAATTTAAAAAATTCCTCCTTTTGGAACTTAATGAAAATTTTATATTCAACAATATCGCCCTTTTGTTATTTTATTCTTCAATTTTCAGTTTATACTTTTTTAGAGATACAACATAGAAATTGATGTCTCTAAATAGAATTCTACCAACTTAAAGTGTAGCAAAGTTTATTTGAGCTCTTTATTTGTTGTCTCTATTTAATATTGTTCCTTATGGGGTTTCTGTGGGATTATTGAATTTTAAGTCTAAGGGATAATAGCATTTGACCTGTTCCTTATTGTATGATACAAATACTCTATTTTTCACTAAAGATTAAATCAAGCTAACTTAACAAAATTTTTAATTAAATCATAGATGTTTTATTTTATATCTAACTGTATGTCAATCCATTAAGCCCGATCATCCTTTTCAAATACTGACAGAATGAATTCCTTAGTCTTCAATCGTGGTGATGGCTATTAAAAATAGTACATCTCCATATACGCTGATAATCTACTCAAGTTTGATAGAACAAAACTTTCTCCATACATTATATTGGAAATAGAGAGACAAGCAACCAAATTGGGGTTAACCTTGTTAACATGGAGTTCCACAGTGAAAAGAGCACTGGTTAGATGGAGACCTGCTCCTTATTAACCTCATTTCCCTTATTCACTGTGAGATCTTGGTAAGTCCACTGTGGGCCTCAGCAGTCCCATTTATGCAATGAGGATACTTGCCTGACAACAGGTAGGCATAATGGACTGCCTTATGAAGTCCTTTAGGAACCAGTACAATTAGCCAAGAGGACACTACATGTACCACAGGCTTAAGGAGAACAGTCCTCAGAACTGGAGCAGTGGACTAATAATTCTCTCCTCCACCGACTTCTGGAGCTCAGAGTCTAGCTCGGCTCTTCATGGGTCTTAGGGGGATTATCATCACTTTGCAAATCCAAGATTGTGCTCCATTAAAAAATTAACTGAAATATTATATTGAAGCAGTCTTCAATTATATTTAGAAATGTACAGAGAAGCATATAAACCACGACTCTTAGTAGATTTATTCTAATGGAACCTTCACTGCAGGGTTTAATAACGTTGGAGGTAACTAAACTGACAGCTGTGGGGGCACAGCCTTGGGTGTGTCATTCCGGAAAGGAAGGAGAGAGGGAATCCAATTTAAAAAAAGACAAAGCTGTCACCTCACTCAACTTATTTTCATTATTAGTTAGCTGCCTTTTGCTTTTCTATTTTTGCAAAGGAGAAGGTTTAGAGACAATTCATACATCATGTATGTCTCAAATTTCAGAGAATGCTTTACAAACTAAGTTACTAAGGTTTATGTTTTCCCTCCCTACTTATAAGGATGTATCATTTTCATCCTTACTTTTCTCTGCTTCATTCCATATGCCCCCCCTCCTTCTTTTCATAGATACATTAATTATAGGGATGAAACTTTTTTTTTTCTTTTAGGTGAATAACAGTGAAAAAAGAAGGGCAACAGCTGAATGAAGTTTAGGTTTCTGTTCTCCTCCATCTGCAATCAAATAGGGCTTTTCTCTGTCATCCTGTGATAGCAAGTCAGCATGTAGGGTTTTGCTTTGTTTTGTTTGGTTGTTAATCGTACCCTGTGGCAGACTCAAGAACACCAAGTATGCAAATTCGGTAAAAAGATACTCCTAGTAATGCTGCTTTATACCATCTAATCAAGCAATCGATCTGTAAATATTTATTGGTATAGCAATAATATATCTAATACAAGGGGCATCACTTCAGGGGAGAATATATCAAGTTTTTGACAATTTTCTTGCTAAGATAAGCTTAAAAGCATTATAAAACAGAGAGTATATAATAAATCAATAAATGAGTTTTCTGAGCAATCTGAGCTAGAAACAAGAATACATTCTCTTTTTTTTAAGATTTATTTATTTTAGAGAGAGAGAGCATGTGAGTGAGGGTAGAGGCAGAGGGGGAGACTCCTCAGGCCGACTCGTCGTTGAGCACTGAGCCTGACCCGGGCTGAACCTCACAATCCATGAGATCATGACCTGAGCCAAAACCAAGAGTTGGACACTTAACCAAATGAACCACCTAGGCATCCCAAGAATACATTCTTGAAGAGGGAGGAAATAAGTCTTAAGTTAGGTAGTGCAGGATGGGGGTGTTCGCTGCTGGAATGGAGGACAGGGCACATTTGGGATGTGAATCCATTTTACCAGTAAGATAATACCAAAGAAATTACTTATCAGGAATATCAAGTTTCTGGAAGATAACAAAAGAACCTGAAAAAAAGAGATTGGTTTTTAGAAAAGTAGATTTTATAAAGTATCAAGAATGAAGGAAGGATACACTTCTCATGAGAGTACCTAAAAGAGATGCCCTCATTCAGAGCCCATCTGTTCTTAAGTAACCAACAGTTTAACTAACAAGTTATTTACATTAATTTACTTTGATACAATAGATAAAATATAGTAAATAAGAAGAGCAGAGTGCAGGAAGAAGAAGCCAGAGGGCAATCTGGCAAATTGTGAAGATAGAAGAAAAAAAAATCTACAAAATAGTAGATGAGAATCCAAAAATCATTGTCTCAATCCATTCAGGGAAAATTAGCAGCCCATATGGTGATATACTCTGAGGGACTACATAGTATAATATTACAATTCTTACATAGAATAGTTACTCAACACTCAATAAGCTATGCTCAAAATGATGACTGCTTAAGAAAATCTTACACAATGCTTAATATTAGAAGTCAGAGTAAATCTAGAATTACTAAATTAAAAAACCAGTATGACATGTCTGTCATTCATTATATTTTGTACAATAGTTCAAAACACTTACCATATGACCCAGCAATCCACTCTTAGATATTACCCAAGAGAAACGAAAATTTATTTTCACACAGAAACCTGTACATCAATGCTTATAGTGATTTTATTCATAATTACCAAAAATTGTAGGCAACCTTCAACTGGTGAGTGGATAAATAAACCATGCTACATCTATAAAATGGAATACTACTCAGGAATGAAAGGAATTAACTATTGACATACAAAAACATGGCTGAATCTCAAATAATTATGCTAAATGAAAGAAACCAGAGAAAGAAACTACGTATTTTATTATTATTTTTATATGACATTCTGGAAAAGGAAAACCTATAAGGACAGGAAATAGCTAAGTGTTGCTAGAAGCTGGGAGTAAGGAAAGTAACTGACAAAAAGTTGACGTGAAGAATATTTTGGATGTGAGGGAAATGTTCAATGACATGCTGACTTAGAGTGGCAGATCCAGGTTTAAATTTAGGCCTGCCTAATTCCAAATTCCTTAACTGTGTTGGCTACACAACTGTGGTGGTTTTATAACTGAATGTATTTGTCAAACCTCATAGAACTGTAAACTAAAAAGGATAGTTTTGATTCTATGTAAATTATACCACAATATTTTAAAAAATCAGTTCATTTTCTGGTGTATAAATGATGGCACATTAAATATGTCTCTTGACTGAGTAAGACTTGGGTGCCCTGTTCTATCCATTTTCACTGGATGGTCCTCACTGCATTTCTCTATTATTCCTACTCACACAGTTACGTAGACTGGGAGAAGCTTACTATCCTTTGTGCTTATTTGTTTCTCTGTCTGACCCAGTCAAGAATTGACTCCACATAAAAATTATTTTTAAAATATATTCATAGTATCTTGAACCATGGAAGCAAGATAAAAAAAAATTAGCTCCTCTCTAGCATGTTGAAAATGTTGTATTTTATCTAGAAACATTTTCTTAGATTACTCTGAATCTAGCTTGTCCAGTAATAGCTTAATAGTTAGAGATTAGATTAGACTAGATAGATAGATAGATAGATAGATAGATAGATAGATAGATAGATAACAGGTATTCACATAAAATTCAGTATCCAACTACTGTGCCAGGTTCTTAAAAAGATGAATATCTGAATTAAACTCTAGTGAGAATCAAAGGCCAGAATAATAGTTACTATTTATTGAGCATTTACTATATGTTATATATTTTGCAGAGCTACTTACGTATTTTAAGCTTGAAAACTCCCCTATGAGGTAGGTGACCTATATGTAGGCAAGGAAAACTCTACTAGAAAATTTAACCACTTGCCCAATGACACATAGCTAGTTATAGTGGCAGGGCCGAGATTAGAAATCAAGTCTGCCTAATTCTAAATTCAGTAAGACACAATGATAGACAACAGGAAGTCTACCACAAGGCAGACTGTAAAGAATATTGTAATAGAGGTAAAGAAATCTGCAGGAAAAAGGATCTTCCAGGAAGAAGGGACTTGAAGCTAGCCCTTCTAGGGTAGACACAACTCTGATAAATTAAGGTGGGAGGGACTTTATCAGGAGAGGAAGCAACCACTTTTATGCTAGCACTCTTCTAGCTAATGTAGAATTGTGAGTGCGATTTCTCCTGTGGTCAGGATTTGCCCTAACTCAAAAAAGAGACCTAAACCTGATTTCTGGACACTGTATTATGACTTCTATGAACTGGGGTTATAGGTCTATATGCAACACTTGAAAATCTTGTCACCAAAGACAAAACATACATCCTTGTTGGGCCTTAGTTCTCTCATCTGTGAAAGAAGTACAATAACAACATTATCTGTCCTACCTACCTCTTTTTTTTTTAAAGATTTTATTTATTCATTTGAGACACAGAGATACAGAGAGAGAGAGAGAGCACGAGCATGAGCAGGGAGAGAGGCAGAGGGAGAGGGAGAAGCAGGCTCTCCACTGAGCAAGGAGCCCGATGCAGGGCTCGATCCCAGGACCTGGAGATCATGACCTGAGCCGAAGGCAGATGCTTAACCAACTGAGCCACCCAGGCGCCCCTGTCCTATCTACTTCTTGAAATTGTCTGAAGAACAAATTAAATTATATATACATATGAATTAAATTTCAAATTCTAACAATAGTATATAATGGAGCTATTTAAGGAAAGACTGTCAAAAATGTCTTCATATCCTGCTTTCCTGGCCTACTGTTACCAGATACACAGTGCAGAGAAGAGCTCTAATGCAGTGTGGAGCTGACAGAACGTGGCGGCAACAGATGCAGATCTGTTCCAAGTGTTCATAATGTTCAACAGTGTGAGAAAGTGTGAAGCCATGGAATTTCCTACATATTTCCTTTGATAAATTACAACCACCAATAATGCCGGCAGATCTTTAACATGGAAATATGGTATGTAATTACACCTGGGACATAGATTTTTACATAGAAAGCTGTTAAGATTAACATTTTATCATTTTATGGTTTATATTATTTAAAAAGAAAATCGACATTTTAAACATTGACACTTTAGACCTAGCAGGGCCCAGAGGGAGAAACCGCATCTGATAACAAAAGGAAAAAAACACTGTGACCTGGCCCATCTCTAAATAGAAAATCAATTAAGCCCCCACCTTGATGAAGATTTCATCTCTGGAATTCTATTTATTTACACTGTGGGTCCCCAAAAGCAACGAGAGAAGCACTGTCCTTTTCACCAACAAGAGGATGGTTATGAAACCATTCCTTAAATTGTCTATGTAGCTATTTTAATTATCGTGTCTTAGAATTAAAGTAATTCCCTTTTTCATTCAACAAATATTTACTGAATTCCTATTAATTTCCAGGAACTGGAATTAGACTGGGGGCTAGCAGTGACTAAGACAAGCATATTTTTCCTCATAAACTTGGAAACCCCCAAACTAATGTAGTATAGAGAACATATGTAAAAGTGCCTAATATTTGGCTTGACACATAATAAATATGTAGTGATGAAACTTAATGGTATTAATATTGATTTCATACAATATGAATACTACATTTGAGTCATAAAACTATGAGAAATTTATAATCCAGTCAGTTAGTTAGGCATCTATGACAGGGTGTTTATGGCATTTAGAATTCTCCTTAAATCTCAATCTGGAAGTCTTGTTACTTTGATCCTGCCCATAGCAACTGAATCAAATGACACATCTAAATAAATGGATCTACAGAGACCTTATTCAAAATGGCAGGCATTGCTGATTTAAATGAGGCTTGAAATCCACCATAGCAACTTGAAACTTTCCCTACTTACAGCTGAGTAAAGTGATGTTCATTTCCAGAAAAGAAACACTGACAAAAGCAATGTCATTTCTTTTTTTTTTTAAAGATTTTATTTATTTATTTATTTATTTATTTATTTAGTTAGTTAGTTAGTTAGTTAGTTAGTTAGTTATTTAGTTATTTATTTGACAGAGAGAGACACAGTGAGAGAAGGAACACAAGCAGGGGGAGTGGGAGAGGGAGAAGCAGGCTTCCCACTGAGCAGGGAGCCTGATGCGGAGCTCGATCCCAGGACTCTGGGATCATGACCTGAGCCGAAGGCAGATGCTTAACGACTGAGCCACCCAGGCGCCCCAGAAGCAATGTCATTTCTGAAAAGCAACTGAAACAAACAAACCATCAAGCTTATCCCTTCGTCTCTGAATCCGTCAAAATGTAAAATTGAGACATTAATGATACGACAGTAATGAAACACTAATGTCACTAATGGTAAAATAGAAAAATTAGAAATTTTTGACATCATAAATATACATCAAGAAAATACACACAGGATCTTAACATCTGCTAAATTTCAATAATATTTAGTTTTTTATTATTAAGAAAATATCTTACTACTTTTGTCTGAAATAAGATGGATGACAAGTAATAAAATACTTATAAAAAGGGCACTGTTTTATTTCCCATCCTAGTCAAGCCAGAAAGTAACTACAGTTTTCAAGAAAGAATTCTTTCAGCAAGCATCTCATTAGTGCTATTATTAGCATTGTAATATACTGAGGTAAATGTTAAATGTAACTATTTCAGAAGCTGTATTTATTTTCCATCATATATGTCTTAAATACTTAAAAATTTTTGACAAAGAGTCATGTTTTCAAAAGCAATGTGACAATGCTGGCTCTTGAAACATTATTCAAAGTTATAAGTCAGAAAAAAATGTGTTGGGGGAAAATAAGAAAAAGCAACCCCCAAATTTGGCGATACTATCTTTAGGCAAATAGTTGTGATTCTTTAGACATAGTGCATCAGTTAAGACAAAGCGGTAATGTATATGGTACATTATTTTATAACTGTCAGTTCTAAAACTTTGCTTCAGTGCTGGATATACTTTGTTTCCATATTTTAATTTTTCACCTAGAAGTAACTCTTCCCTCTAAACCTCTAATGAGAAGTATTGTTTAACACAAAATGAATGTGCTGTAATACTTTCTTTGAAATCGTGCCGTCAACTCTTTGCATATAACTTTCTAATAGAAAAAAAAAAAAAAAGAAATCCCACATACTTCATTTTCCCTAAAGAGCAGCATGAGATTTCCAATCCTCTGCTTGAACACATAAAATATTAAGAGCCAATTTTCAGCTGCACCTCTGTCACTTCCATTATCATTCTACACGTCCAGAGGTGATAATGGACTCTGTAAATTGCAGTCTTTCTCCATCCCAGACAACTGAGGGTTTCACCAGGGGACAGTTCCACACAAAGAGTGGCCCAGATGTATGTTAATGGCACCGAACGGCGGGCCGCAGACACCCCCATACAAGATAATGTGATGTGTTACCTAGAGGAAATTCAAAATGAACAGAAAACAATTTCCTTAGGAATTCAGTAAAATCAACAATGACCTGTTCTTGCTCACAAATCAAACATGTAGCACTATCTTCACAGAATCTTGGAAACAGAAGATTAAAATACTCTCCTAACATCCCACCTGTAAGGGAATTGTTTGTCTAAACCAACACAGAATGAAGGCTCATGGACACTGACATTGAAAGAATTATGGAAAAGGCTGTTATTTCCCATTGACTTTTTTCAGACATCCCAAACAGATCTGCCAGTATTAGCAGAATTATCTTCCAGCAAGAAGTGAAAAAAAGAGTGAGATAAAGGAAAATGTTTATCTTATTATTCATTGCTGAAAAAATACCCACCACACTCTGGTGGGCAATCTATCAGAAGCAAGCTGTCTTGTAGGAAACTGAATGGGGTTGACACTGGGTTTTTAAAAAGATTAGAGTTCCCACTATGTCATGCAAAATAAAAAAATCAAATTTTAGGGAAAATATACAGGAGGAAGTGATTTGGATACAGCTTTGCTCCCCTTTCCATAGGCACTATTCTAATGATATGTCTTACTCTAGTACTGGGTGAGTATTCATTGAACCCATCCACTGAGTACTGATGCTTTGGGCAGGAGGTGGGGCTGGGGTGGAAGACAGATTGTGCCAAGAGGAAAGAATGCCCAGACAAAGAAAAGAGACAAAATAAAATAGGCTGCTTTGCCCAGATAATCAAATGTAGCTCTTTTACATATTAGAGAGTAATATACACATATATAGACAATATAGACAAGTGTATATAGACAATATAGATAATACACACATACGTAGACAATATAGACAATACTTCATGACAATGTAGACAATAATATGTGTATATAAATACACACACACATAATCACTGCTTATATGCTAATAAAGCTAAATGTTCGCTAACTTAAGGTAAGGTCAATTTAATCCTTAAATACACTTCATGGCCAATTCTGTATTTTTTGAAGTAAGTTCAGGAAAGGCATACCTCAAAAACGACACAAACACATATGCGCGTGCACACACACACACAAACACACAAGCATACACAAAGGGGGAAAAAGAAATGAAGAAAGAAGAAAAAAGAGAAGACAAAGAATCCAGTATAATTATTTCCCTATTTATTCATCTAGGTAAAATATTATCCGTGAGCAGCACCTCTTCTCTTCTCTCGCTTCCCCATCCCTTCAACAAACAGCAAGCACGCAAACGTTATGAGGGCACTGTGCTAAGCACTAAGACTACAGAGATTCCAGCCCTCAAGAGGAGACAGACAGCAGGTCATACAAGACAGTGTGGGACTTGCTGTGGGAGAGGTAAGAGAGAGGGATTCTTTGGATGACACGTTGCCATCTTTTTCGTTTTCAGGATTTATTCTTAGGATTTTACATCCTTCCCCTCCATATCTCTTTTCACAAGAAAAATGGGGTGTAAAATCAAGGCATAAACAGAATTTTAATTTATACATATTTATAATCAAAAGCACTGAAATCCAGGATAAGCAAAACCACAGACACAGGAAACATATTAGTGGTTCAGGGGAGTGGGAAGGAAAGAATGGAGAGCCATTTCTTGAAGGGTACAGAGCCTTCTTCCAGGGTGATGAAAAGTTTTGAAACTAGAGACACATCTGTGAAGGCACTAAGAGCCACCAAATTGTATAGTTTAAAATGGTTAATTGCATACTATGCGCACTTCACCTCAATTAAAAAAAAACAATTGAAATATTTCATTTGGAAATTTGTGGTACTGTTTGAAATAGTTATTGTGAAGTATCAAAAAATGTACAGGATCAATCATCAGTCTCTTTTGTTTTTCTTTTTTTTACTCTCTCTATACAGAAAAGTGTATGATTCTCTTTGGGAAAAAATCAGAAAATTTTGATATAATTTGGTAACTATAGCAAAGTTCATGTCTTTGAGATACTTTTTCAAGTTTGTAAGATTGTAATAATACAGTAGCATAACAGGAGGTACTATGATTACATATGTCAGTCTTCTCAAAAACTTTCTTTTCTATGAATTTTTAATGAAGCAAGTAATTTTTCAAGGTCATTAAGAGAGCAAGCAGTTACTCAGACATTACATTTGTTCACAGTTTCTTGGCAGCTTTGTAAGAAAACAAGCAAGTGGGATGTGGAGGAGGAGAAATGACGTACTGAAGAGGTGAATTAGAAGTACCATGTAATTAGCTGTGCATATACTTGACTGACTTTTTAACCCGGTAGAATATACCTAGGTATGCTTGAACATAGAATGGGACTTAGAATTAATCATCTTCTGGCTGCAATGGTCATTAATAACATATACTTATATTTTTAAATGTCCACATTTGTAAAATTCATTTTCTTTTTTTTAATATTTTATTTATTTATTTATTTATTTATTTATTTATTTATTTATTTGAGAGAGACAGAGATAGTGAGAGAGAGCCTGAGCAGGAAGGAGGGGAAGAAGCAGACTCCCTCCCTGCTGAGCAGGGAGCTGGACGTGGGGCTAGATCCCAGGACCCCAGGATCATGACCTGAGCCAAAGGCAGATGCTTAACTGGCTGAGCCACTTAGGCGCCCCTGTAAAATTCATTTTCTAATGATTTCAAAGTGTCAGTATCCAGATATCTGCTAACCATTTATATATAATTTTATGATTAAGTTTATGGGAAGAACATCAAGAAATATACACTTACCAATATTTGTAGACCAGAATGAGATATTCCTTAAAAACCTGGAAATAACAAGAAATTATATTGCCTTCTTAATGTTACACTATAAAATGGAAATTCAGTGGAACAAGAATGGGGTAGCAAAACCTATGTATGTATTAAAAATAGTGTCTCCATCCCTAGAGAAGGCGAAGGACCATTAATCATTCAGGGGATTACATGGAAAGGGGAGTCATAGAAGTCAATATTCAAAATATCTTTCAGACATCGTTCAGGAGAGTATGAACTTTGGGCAATAAACTTCAAGAATTTCTTCCCATTGGCAAAGTCATGTCTAGGCTGGAGATAGATGCAGGGGCTTATATTGTTCCCTTTCCATTAGCAAGACCTTCTCTACATTTGGTGTCCCCCTGTAATGGCCCAAAGCCATATGATTTATCTAATTCTCCTTGCCCTGATTCCAAACAACATGTATTACTTATTTTTCTATGCACATATGCTTACAAAGAGAAAATGCTTTTGTCATACAGACCATGATATTCTTGTCCTTGAGATATTAGTTCTTACTTTACATGAATAACTTGGCATTGCATATGATTTTATTTCCCATGTATCTAGACTATGGAGAGATAACGCACCATCATGGTCCAGGGCAGTATTCCACTCCATGTAATGTTCATGGTTTCCATTTTAAATTGGAATTTTGGTGGGGTGCCTGGGTGGCTCAGTCGGTTAAGCGTCTGCCTTCGGCTCAGGTCGTGATCCCAGGGTCCTGGGATCGAGGCCCATGTTGGGCTCTCTGCTCACAGGGAGTCTGCTTCTCCCTCTCCCTCTGCCTGCCTCTCTGCCTACTTGTGCTCTCTTTCTCTGTCAAATAAATAAACAAAATCTTAAAAAAAAATAAAAAAATAAATTGGAATTTTGGTTTGATATCTCAGTAAGCCCATGAGAGATGACTGAATCCACTGGTGTCTGAAATCAAAAGTGTGAGGGCCAGCCCTAGATGTTAGTTTATTTGCTAAGAGAATAACTGCTGCCCCATGAGCCTTGTGAGTGACAGTTGTGGGCTTTATCCCAGAGGAACAACATCTAGCCCCCTATATTGCTGAGGGACTGCACACAGGGGTACCCTTTCCCCTCAATTTTAATTGCTGTATGACGGTAATGATGATAACAAGGCAATTAAACCTTAGTTTAGAATATAGTATTAACAAATGGAGCAGACCACCAGCTATCTAAGAGAGCTAAAAATCACAAAATTAAAGAGAAAATCTACTCAAGATAAAAAAAATTACAATGTAAGTTAATTTTACATTTAAATTCTCTAGATATGAAAAAGGTGTATGAGTAGGATAAGAAGATTGCAGGAAAGTCAGTTGTAAGAATAGAGAGCTTGCTGAGTTGAAGGAACTTAACCACAGCAATGGTAGAAACAGACTAATTTGCTTAGATAAACTCAATTGTCATAAGTCTGTGCATTGTCATGGACTGTGTCATTACAGTCTTCTTAATTTTTGTATGCAAAAGATTAATTTAGTTCTGATATTCAATGCAAACCCTTAAAGTGAAGTAAATGGCTTTTTTAGGCTTGATTTTTAGATAAAAGATACTGTCTGATTAAAAAAAAATCTTAGAGCCAAGACATATTAAGGAAATTATAAATATTCAAAGACTTATCCAAAATTTGGACATTAGAAATTTCAGGTGAATTGAAGAAGGTGAAGTTATGTACCTATGTACAAAGAGGAAGGTTTCCTTTTTTTAAAAATATAATTACACATTCTGTTACATTTAATGGGCATAACACATTCATTGATAGTTAAGCAAATACTATTAAAAGATTATATTTCTTATACAAATCGGAGATAGAGATTTATTTGTTTAGAAAATTAAAAGCAAACGAGAGTATTTTCTAAGTCCATAAGTACTTAAAACCAAAAATATTTAATATGAGTAACATAAGCAATAAAATACGTTCCCCAAAATACAATGTACTTTATATACATGATACTACTGAATGAATTCCAAATCAGTTGACATAATTTAAAAATGCCTTCACCTACATCTTTACATACACATTCAAAAATAATACAAGTCGGGCGCCTGGGTGGCTCAGTCAGTTGGGCGACTGCCTTCGGCTCGGGTCATGGTCCTGGAGTCCCGGGACTGAGTCCCTCATCGGGCTCCCTGCTCAGCGGGGAGTCTGCGTCTCCCTCTGACCTCGCCCCTCTCATGCTCTCTCTCTCTCATTCTCCCTCTCTCAAATAAATAAATAAAATCTTAAAAAAGTATATAAGTCATGCTTCTTGATAATGTTTTTTGAGTTCATTCAATCTGAATTCAGAAGCATTAAGAATACACTCATTTTCTGTTATTTCCCTTCTGCAGACCTGTTATGTACATGAATTGTAAATAAATATTTTTTATAAGAGGAGAAAGGAACCACTTTCCATATAGAGCACACATTTGTGATATACTCTGAAAAAATGTGTTTCTTAAAATAAACAAGCATGAACAAGAGAACTTTCCTTTATCCTCTGTATCCATCCGCTGTCAAAGAACTGTGGAGACCATATCAAACATTCTGTGCTTTTTTTTTCCCCTAAAGACTTAAGTATTCATTTTATAGAGAGAGGGGAGAGAGGCAGAGGGGGAGGGGAAGCATATTCCCCACTGAACAGGGAGCCTGACGTGGGGCTGGATCTCAGGACCCTGAGATTGTGCCCTGAGCTGAAAGCAAGAACTGGACACTTAACTGAGCCACCCAGGAGCCCAGACCGTATCAAACATTCTTACCACTTCTGTCACTTTTCATTTGTCTGGGAAAGGCACAAGAGAAAATAGTCCAAGAAACCAATGGGATGACAGCACACTGCTTAAAGCCCTCTGGTCTGCACTCACATTTCCTATTTGTGCATTTAATGCTGTTGATATTTCAGCACAAGTGGTAACAGGATAAAACTGATACTCTTACCTATTTAATTCCGAATCCTTAGTCACAAACTTTGGAGAGAAAGAGAGAAATTGCGATTTACAGTGAGAGAGACAGAGACAGAGATTCACTTTGTAAGAACTGACAGCCAGCAAGAAATTGGGGACTTCAGTCCTACAACTGAAGGAGCTGAATTCTGCCAATAACCAAAGACCTTGGATGTGAGCTTGAGTCCCAGAGGGCATTATAGCATGGACTGACACCTTGATTTCAGCCCGAGGAGACCCCGAACAGCAGAACTTGCTAACCCAATTCCAGAGTTCAGTCCTACAGAACTCAGAAATCTGAACAGCTTTCTTTATGGGGCTAAACTAGGGGAGTTTATCCTTAGAAGTGAGTCCAAAATCTTCAGTCTAAGATCCGTTTGTTTGCTTCATAAAGAATAGGAGGAAAAAAGTGAATAGTATATACAATATAGCATCTGATGTCTAAGAATATTTACTTATGATAAAGATATCTTTGTGTTTTCATCCACATGTTCTTTATGTTTTTTTTTCTGCTTGAACACATGGCGGGGGGTGTGTGGGTACCTTTTACCCCCTCACTTAAAAATTTTTTATGACATTATTTCAATACAGCTGATAAGAAAATGAGGCTCCAAACTGCCCATTATTAATCTAGGACAGATTTTTTTTTTTTTAGAGGTTTAGGAGTTTCAAACTAACAAAAGTGGAACCTAATATGAACGGGCCTGACCCATACTATTACATTTGAAAATATTACCATAACATTTCTGCTTCTGTTTTGGCCATGAAATAGAGGCCACTGAAATAAAAAGATGGTTGAGAGGATGATTACATCACATCTTTCTACCAACAGCATTTTTTACTGGGTGTGATTTTTCAGTCAGGTGAAAAATAAACATGAAGACAGATATTTCTGCCATTTCCTTTACGTGTTTCTCTTTTCACAGAAACTAACATATAGTTTCAGTCTGCTTTTCCATTTCTTCCTTTTTCTTTCTAAAATTACAAAATTTGTCTCTCATTGTTTCCCTCTCAATCTCAAGATACACAGCCCCTTACTAGAGCTAACTGAAGACAGGAAAAACTTCGGTGAGATAGTTTCTAGTGCCTTTCAAAGTTAAAACTCTCATTTTTTTTTTTAGAGTAGGTTTATTATAAAGATATGCTTTCTCTGTCACACAGGTAATTTTGATTTAAATGAATAAATGAATGATAATGATCCGATTTTTATTGAGTCCTTCCTATATAGTTTTACACGTAAACTCCTCGAATCCTCCTGATTCAGTAAGTGCTAGGATTACTGTTATTTAATAGAATATTGAAGTTCATAGTAGCTCCCAAATGTAAATGATATAGTAGGAATTTATATCCATCAATTTAACTTTTATCCCAAAATTTTATCTACTCATATATATAAACAAATGAATTCTAAAATTACAATTTCCTTTGACTTGCGCTAAAACGATTTCTGCGGTCTCTTGCAATTCCAGAAAAGTTATGTGGACATTCCTAGCACCTTTTGATTTATACTCCAGCCAGCCATGTAGGAATTTTCCTGGGTTGTTTACTCACTACATCTCTTTTAAGAAAAAAATATAAAGTTAAAAAGAAACCTGTGTCCCATTTGAAAGTGTTTCTTTGATTATAGGCAAAAGTACTACATGGGTTTAGTGTTTCTCCTGTTCCTCCCAACTCTTGAATTTCCTTTCAAATTCCTAGTCTTTTCCTATATTTAATATAGAAAAATACACTTGGAATTCAATTCAAGTCCTTTCATAGGCATTGTAACTGTTGTTTTCTTTAAGAACTGACTTTGGTTTGTATGTAAAGATTAAAAAAAACCAAAACATACAACATCATTTACTCAATTGACACTATATCATTCCAGTATCAGTGTATTAAAAGTCCTTAAAGGCCCATTCAGGCATCAGACTATCCTGGCTCCAAACCTGCCATTGTCTATTTTGGTTCAATAATGATTATGCACACGTCATTGATTGAGAATACATCAGACCCAGAAGTCACAATGTAAATGGACAAAATACAATAAATGTATACAAAGAGACTATAATTACAACCCAGTTTGATGCAATGGATTTGATAAACTTCTTTGTAAATTGTAAATATTCTAACAACCTTGTGAATGACCCTGCCCACAGTTTTATCAATGATAATAGAATTGGAGGCACAACGGTTAATGGGGATCCAACTCCATCTGAAGTTAATGGGGGACTTGAATGTGGCATTAACTCATCTCATATTGCAATGATGGTGGACCATGTGATCCCAGGATGGCCTAAAAGAATTCCCCTAAAGGACTCTTAATATAGAAAAGCAATTATTTATTGTGATAGTATGCATTGCAATACAGTGTGGTGCACATTCATTTCTTTAAATAACATTGTTCTCAATTTTGCATGCAATTAGCATTCTTAGAAATATCTTTATAAGTATTTTTCAATAATTTTCTACAGATGTAACATATTTATTCTTATTTAGGGATCTGGAATTTGTATGAACTATAATTCATGTAACATTAAGCACCTTACCTATGATTTCAAATAGCAACTGAAGTTATTTTTCACAATAGCAATGAGTCAAAAATACTAAAACAGGTAGTAAATTCAGATTTCATTATTTATTGTGAAAGTGAATTTTTCTTTGGTTCAAATATAAGAAATCTGTATTTTTTAAAAAGGAGGAAGAGTAACAAGTTACCAGGGAGCCCCCTATCAAGACTGTCTTGGGTAACTATACCTTATATGCCTGCTTCTAAAACTGTCTGTATGAGTGGTATCAAAATCTAAACTATTTTTGTAAAGTACAAAGCATGTTTTGCAATATTCCCTTGTGATAAACTTACTTTTTGAAGAGTTCTGGTTATACATATGGATACATACATAAATATTAAATTTAAAGTAATCATAGCTTTATATTATAATAGTTAAACATTTATATATAGAATATATATTTATAAACATATTAACATACAATGTATAAGCATATTTTTATATATTAACATGCAATAACATTATAATAATACCTTTTCTCTGTGGGATAAGTTAAATAGCAAACGTGATTATTTCTCTTTTGGCCAACTCAGTGTCAACTGTTTATGGATCTTAATTATAGCTACAAAATCCCTTTTGCCAAATAATGCAATGATGATGGCAGTTATATCCCATCATATTCATGGGTCTACTCACACTCAATGGGAGAGGATTCTTCAGGGTGCTCACACTGGGAGGAAGTATTTCTGTGGGCTGTCTTAGAATTCTCCCTACCTTTCATGTTGATGAAAGATGCTTGTTATTTACAAAAATTATAAGCACATGATATTTTCTACATAGGCACAATGGATGGTTTTAAATATTTCAGATATTTTCTGATAATCTGAAATATCACATTCTGAAAAGCCACATTTTATTATTACAGAAAATATTCATAATTCTTAACTTTAAATTACTGACAGGAATAACTATTCCACTCAGTTAAATACTCTCTGATGATATAAACAGGTCATCTGTTTATTCTTTCAGAAAGACTTGAAGGGAAGACTTCTTAATGCAAAACATCTCTTCCTCCAAGGATAGCATAAGGCATGAATTTATAATAACTCACACACTGTTAGACTCATTCTTCCCATAAAGTTAAGAGGCAGTACAGTCCTTTTCCAATATAGAGCAGAAGGCAAGAATGAGTTGAATTGATGTCAAAAGAGGAAAATCAGAGAAAGAAGTCGTTACCCTCTTTGTGATTAAAATTCTGTATTATAAACACATTATACTCAAGTGTAGGTATAAAAATGTTCTCCTAAGTCAAATTAGAAACTGTTGGCTCATTCAAAACACAATTAAAAAGAGAGAATGCAGGATTCCCATTCATCTGAAGACGGACTTCGGTTTTACCTTAGAAACATCATCTCAAGGTGACAAACGGGATTCACGGTAGTGTTAAGAAATGATACATTCTCACTATTTTCTGGTCAGTTGAGTTGGTTTCTGTCGCATTATCCTTAGTCTATTTCTGTAAAAAAGAAATCACTAGCAACAACTCTGGGTCCCTAATGGGGCAGGTCCACCTTCCGCATGCTGTGGCAGCGCTCGGACCCCGCGTTTTTCTCCTCCCTTGCGTGACCCCACGCTGCCACCGAAAAGTATGTCAGTTGGAGGGGACAGAGCGGACGCAGGCAGAGATTCCGGACCATGCAGGTAATGCTGCTGGTGAAATCACAGCGCTTCCCCAGCTGGCTCACCATGGCCTTCCCCACACGCAAACGTGGCCAAAAAGGAGGAAACCTTTCACTTCTTTGGATTTTCTCAGTTTTATCTTGTGGTGATAGGATTGGCAGCTGGAACTATTTATTGACTTTTTACTTGTTTACCGATTCCCACAATCCTTTCCTCAATCAACTCGACAGAACTTTGGGGTTTTTTAGGTGACGGAATAGAGGGGAAAAAGGATATGCTGTAAGACCATAAAGAAAACCACGTTCCAGGCGCCGGGGTGGCTCTGCTGGTTGCGCGACTGCCTTCGGCTCGGGTCATGGTCCTGGAGTCCCCGGATCGAGTCCCGCGTCGGGCTCCCTGCTCAGCGGGGAGTCTGCTTCTCCCTCTGACCCTCTTCCCTCTCATGCTCTCTGTCTCTCATTCTCTCTCTCTCTCAAATAAATAAATAAAAAATAAAATCTATTAAAAAAAAAAAAACACGTTCAAAAATAGCTGCCGGGGCGCCTGGGGGCTCAGTTGGTTAACCACCTTCCTTCGGCTCAGGTCGTGATCTCAGGGTCCTGGGGTAGAACCCCGCATCGGGCTCCCTGCTCAGTGGGGAGTCTGCTTCTTCCTCTCCTCCTGCCCCCCGCCCAACCCCACTTGTGCTGTCTCTCTCTTTCAAATAAATAAATAAAATCTTAAAAAAAAAAAAAAAGGCTGTTGCTACTCTTTAACTGTTCTTGGATGGGCAAAGTACTTCCCCAATACTCGCTCATTTCTCCCTCCCTCTCTACATAAATTGTTTCTGTTTGACATTATGTATGTGTATACTGATTATACCAAAGTGGACACACAGTAAATAATTGTAAATTTAGACAACAAAAAATGGAAACATGGAACATTCAAACCAGCTACAGGACACTGGTACAATGTACACTCTGAATTTATTTATAAACCCAATAAATATTCACTGAGTGATAAATATATTCCAGATGCTATATTGGCATTAGGGATCGAATCATAAGCAAGACCCATTCCCTGCTCATAAAGGCCCTTTTTAGTCTAAAAGCTTCGTAGTGGAGAACACAGTCAAGTTAACCTTGAATATAAAAATGCAATCCTCAGGAGTAATTCCTAGTTCAAGGGTAAGCTTCTGTAATATAGAAACACACAGGAGGTAATTCTGTCTTAAGGGAAAGTCAGAGAAAGCTTTCCAGATGAAATGAGAAGAGGTAAGATCTGTAGTATTTTAAATCTTTCCCAGAAAAACTTACAATCATTATTAACATGTATCCTGGGTTTATGTGGCAAATTTAAAAACAACTTATACAGAGGATTATCTTCCAGTGTATTCAAATAACTAATGAACGGCCCTCCTCTTGTTGACAGGTATAGTCAAGGAATTTAAGTGTACATGTGAGTGTACTCTTTGATTTTCCAGATTGCTTGGTTAAGGGAGACAGTCGCATCACATACTGTGAAGTCACCTCACACTCAGGCACTTGAACGTGAAATAACACACAGTTGGTAAACGGTTAAGGGTCATGAAAGGGTGAAGGCCTTGAGGCTATTCTGCTAGTCTTCAAATCTTGGAGGGTGGCAGTGTCTTTGATCTGTCTGCCTTTTAAACAAGGAAACCCGGAAACATCTCAGATGATCATTTGATGTGTTTCTGGTGGGGCAGGTAGTCCCCAGCTGCCACCTTCCAACATGCGGTGCTCTCCCACAGGCTAAACCCTGGGCTTTCATGTCGGAGAAAAACCAGGCTTCCAGTCACATGGAGGAGAAAGAAGGGGCTGATGGAAAAGGTCAGGGATTGGAACAGCAAGCAGGCTGTGGGATCAAACTGCCACCTTTGCACGGGGACATGTGGTCCCAGGGACTGTGGAGCCGCTAAGTGTGCAGAAGCATCGTCAACAAGTGAGAACAAGAGGCTTCTGTTGCCAAGAGGAATGGTGCTCAGGAAGAAGTAGGGTCAGGAGAGGTCTCAGCGTCGGAAGACACCAGGCTCTCCTGATTTAGAAGGCAAGAAGCCCAACTGTGGTGAACGTAGAATAAGGCACCAGCAGAGGCTGAGCTCCGACAACAAACCGTGAGGCAGAAGGATGCACACACACATTGTAAGGGGAAGCAGGAACGGGAAACATACAGCAGAGGACAGGACTGCAAGCCTAAGAAGTCACAGTACTGAACCCACCCCCGCCCCCCAGGAAAAACTGATAACCTGCATCATGCCCATGACTCGGGGGACAAAGAGGCTATGACAATGGGGCATATTGTAACCCTCGGAGTACTGCAAATGCAAATCTCTGCCTATGCCTTGTAGCAGCACTGACCCACATTTAACTAGCAATTCATTTACTCAGCAGACCTATGTTGACTCTATTTTCAAGCCCCAGGGCTGGGTGCTCCACACATGAAGATGAATAAGAAGCAAGTGCTGCCCACTGGGGACAGTCTAGGGGATGGAAAAATGGAGGTTTCTGTCCTAAGTATTTTTAAACTGAGAAAATCCAAAGAAGTGAAAGGTTTCCTTTAAACTCTACAACTATATTATTAAATCATTAATATGCAGTGAATAGATTAAGGAGCCTTTTAATAAATTTAGTGATTGCTAACCCTTACCGTAAACGAGCTTTCTCAGGAAGTGCAAGATGAACTATATTAATATAAATCCTTTTATAGAAGCTGAAAATATGAGCTTACATGGAGGGCAATACAACTTATAATTCCCAGGTACCATTTTTATCAAATCGCCAAAGAGTGTTGGATCTGTGGATGACAAGAAATACCTCATTTTAGTGACCTAATCAAATCTAGTTGGAAGGTATTACTACTGAACTACACCATAATGCTCATCTGAAAAGCTCTGTATTGGCTTACTTTTAAGGAAAAAATATTTGGTGAAGGCTACGTGGGCCTGCTGGGAGGAAGTGGAAAAAGGGGGCATCAGTAGCAGGCTGCATAATAATGAAGTGGTTCCTACGGAAATGAAATTGTTAGTGTTCATTTTTGTCATTTACAATTGATTCATGTGCTGCATCTGGCATTTTAATCTTGGCATTTGAGAGCCATTCCATCTTTCTTTAAGACATGAGAATTAGTCAAAGACAGGTAAAAAGGACAAGTATTGAGCACAGCACCATTAAGAAGAGTCTGATTAGAGAAGTTTCTTTCCAAGCCTTAGGAATTGGTATTCGATGGTGTTCTGTATGGTATGTGAAAGGCTTTTTTAAGCCAGCAAAGTAAGAGAATCTAAAATAGTGCTATTTTAAATTCTTTAACTTATGAACATAATCACATGTGCTCATGCATTATCCACAAGAAAGTAAAATTAAATACAGGGTAACATTTCACTAATAATACTTACCAATGTCAAAGACACATTTCTTAGTTATAAACAATTCACATCATTTTGCACTTGAAATAATTTATGGGAATTACTTGTTTGAATTTCTCTTGTAAATGATTGTCTTATTTTATTTCTTTTTTTTTAAGATTTTATTTACTTATTTATTTGACAGAGCACAAGTGGGGGGCGGGCAGCAGAAGGAGAGGGAGAAGCAGGCTCTCTGCTGAGCAGGGAGTCTGACATGGGACTCGATCCCAGAACCCTGGGATCATGACCTGGGCCAAAGGCAGACGCTTCAACTGAACCAGCCGGGTGCCCGGACTGTCTTATTCTCTTACCATAAGCATGAAAACAATTCCAAATAGGCTTTGTTTCAACCTGAGTCTATTGAGGCTGTCTTCCTACCTATCTTTTGTATAAATTATGAAACTTAAAAAAAAAGGTAAAAATAAATAAATAAAAGAATCATTTTCAGAACTTAGAAAATTTACTAGTTTCCTGAATGAGGTTAAGTGCTACATTTCCACCTTGGGCAAAGTAAGTGAACCTGAACAGTTTTAATGTTCAAATGAAATACCATAATCGGGTGTTAAATAATGAAAAAGAAATTCTTTCGGAGCTTTTCACAGGAAGATAATCCAGGCGGAGAGTAAGTACGTCCCCAGCAATAGTGAGAACCAAGTAACTGCCTGACATCCTACTACAAAAGCACATAGTTCCAAATGAAAACTGTATGGGTCACCAGCAGTCTATGTTAAGTAAACAATAAAAAATTTAAAATGAACAGACACAAAGACTTAGGAACACTGATGAGTAGAAGCGGGTAAGTTATTTTGAGGAGAGTCCCTGCATCAACCATTGCTGTCAGGGGAGAGCTTTTCATGCCACACTGCCGTTCATAACTTCCATCTCCCAAAAAATGAAGGAATGAAGACATTTAACTGAAAACTGTCATATCGGCACAGTTTGTTTGTTTATTTATTTATTTATTTATTTATTTATTTATTTATTTATTTATTATTGGCACAGTTTAAAGTAGATAATTATCCAAATTCTCTGATGTGATAACAGGATTTTAGAATACCTGGTCTCTGAAGCATCTCTGAACTCTGAAGGTGTATGAATCATTGTGTGGGGTTCACAAAAAAAGTTCTAGTTCCTCCATACATACTGACTTTTCTTCCGTGTAAGAAGGAAGCCAAATAGTCTTTCTCTTACTCCCATCCTTTCTGAACAGATTTAGTGGTTCTTTAAGGTAGATCTGCACCATCATTTTGGGTAACATGTGGGATGGATAAAAATGAATAGAGAATATTCAGTAGTGTATTTTAGGATCTACAGCAATTTATATCCTAGAAATTAGAAAACCTATTGGTGACAAATATATATATAAATGAATCCAAAGCACCCAGGATTTTTTTTAAAAAAAGCAATAGTTTGTATTTGCACATTTTATTTCCTTTCTAATTTCAGGACCAGAACTACAAATGAGTGATTTCTCCCATGTTGCAGGGCATGTGCAGATTTCCTCCTTTCTGCACCTCTTCACAAGTAGTCAAGGCTTCTCTCGACCATATTTTGACTGTAAAATTGGACTTCCCCATATCTCACCCTACCTTTTCCTAGGTGCCAAGATGCTAATCAAGTAAACTGGGTTATTCCCATGGGCCTATATCTGGATAGCAGCTATAAGTGTACATTTCAAAAATAGATTTTTACATATAAACTGAAAACTTTAGCTCAGAGACAAGGAGAGATATTTTGAAGATCTCCAAATAAGTATAACTATGTCTAACCGGAATTTTTGCAAATGACAAGTTAAAGTTTTGACATTCTTAGCTCAGTGAATATTTTTTTCCCCCTCAGTGAATATTTTAATTCACTTAATAAACGTTCATTGAGCACTTATGCGATGCTAAACAATACCTTAGTGCTGGGGATCCTGCCTTGAACAAAACAGGCAAAAATCTTGGCTTTTATGGAGCTATGAAATCTACTTAAAGGTACACAATAAATAAGATATGTAATAATAGGTAATGGACATATAACATACTCCCCATAAGCTCCACATAAGTTGGATAGTAATTAGGAGATAAATTGGGGCACTTGTAACTTTTAATCTTTAAAATTAAAAGAAATAAATTAATTTAATTCTATTTTCCCCTAGGATAACATTACTGGAAGCAGAGCAAGAAGAATAAAATATTGGCAGTAAAACTTTAAATGTTTAGGAAACACATCCCAGCCTTTGGAGACATTGATTAATTAATTCTACAGTTTTCAGCACCTACTGGTATCTGCCTAAAATCTATGTTTGGGTTGAACTATGGATACAAGGGTAAATAAAATAAAAAAAAATCTCAAACCTCAAAGGAAACTCCTACTATTGTACTTGTAAAAACCTTTAATAAATCTCATTGTTGTGTTAATTTCAGTGACTAGAGATATTTTCTGTCTTAATAAACATGGTGGTTTTAAGATATGTCCACAAGTTCTTTGGTGCATTTTAATTGTGGACTGGATCTAGTGACTCCCTTCCAATGAACAGAATAAGGTGGATAGGAAGGTGTGGAACTTTAGAGAGTTGGTTGTATGAAAGGCAGTATGGTTTCCGGCTTGACCTCTTGCTCTCTGTGGGATCACCTGCTCTGTGGAAGCCAGCTGTCATATGAGGATACTTAAGTCATGATGAGCGAGTACTCAAAGTAAGGTTATTTCATAATAGGTTTTGAGATGGCCTGGATATTTATCAAATTTTATGCTTAACAAACATTCATTACTACAGTAGGAAAATAAGCAACCCTCTGGTTTGTTAAATATTTTAAAAAGGTGCTGAAGAAAACCTATTTCCAGCAAGTCCAAGTTACCTTTATAGTCTATTCGCTTAGCAAGGCAGAAATTACTAGTTATTCTGTTTAAATTGCAAGGACCTGCACTGTTAAAAAAGAAAAAAGAAAAAAAGAAGTATGAAATATTTAATCTCTCAACAAGATAAATAGTGCTGAAAAAGTTCTAGCTATCTACTGTGAATGTCGGGAAACACTACAATTTTTTTTATTCTTATCAAAGAAAAGATACAAAGATAAAAACCATGATCCAAGTAAAATAAATGCAAGTTAGAAAATTTTAAAAAATATCCTTCATTCAACTTCTTAAATTTAAATATAGGAAAAATGACTGAAACTTAAAAATGACTGATTATTTCTATGGAGGCCAAGAGTAGGAGAGGGACACACAGTAAAGCCAGGAGTGAGGAGGCTGGAATTAAAAGCAGAAAAAAAGATTTTCCTTGGAAATGGTGATTTTGGTTTAAAATTGGATGACTAAAAATAATACAAATATATTATAACTATAAATAAATAAAGGCCTCAAGTGTCTCTTAAATCTAAAAAAAATCTAGCTCTGCAGAAAATAGAAATCACAGAGCATATTTTGCATATTCTCTATTTCCTTAAGAATAGGAATATGTGCTATTATTTACAAACCTATTCAAAATTTTCAAAGACTTTGGAATTTGAAAACATTCATGTACATCAAAATATCTGAAGGAATATCAAACCAAATTTAATAAATAGACCAAAATGGAAAATATCTTGTAGCTTCCATTTAATGGCTTTGCTTTAACAGTCTGTCATAGATGTGTTATTTAAAGAAAAAGATATTTTCCACGCTAACATATTTTAATTAATCCACACAAGTGTAAATTAAATTCCTATGATGAAGGAGTGAAAAGCCTTTCATTTCACATTTCTATCATGAGTTCTACTTTTCTAATTAAAGTTTCCAAAATATTCTTATATGAAGTTCTAAAGTATTTATCTGCCTTTTTTTGCCAAGATCCCTCAGATATGAGGATTGTGAGGCATAAATGACTATTCATGTTTCAACTATATTACTTTTAAGCTACTGATGCAAAGCAAAGTTGCGTTTTTTTAGCTAATAGTTTTGTCTGCTTATTCTCCATCTATTTAAATATCATATATCTCTGAGTAAGGACACGAAAACTAAAGAATGGAAATCCAAAAGGAATGGTTCATTTTATCCTTCGGAGCATTTCACTGCAGCTGTCCCCTGTGCGGAGCCCCATGATACACATATAAATTCACCTTTCAATCATTTGTGTGGGTTAATGACACTGAGTAATAGCACATTAGCAAAGTGCCATTCCAGACACCAGCCAGGCATGCCAAACAGATAATCTGACAATCGTTTCAGATTCATTTTCCACGAACAGAAACACTGTTCAGGCTTATTAACTGGCAAATCTGCATAAGGCAGAGCATAGAGCACAGAGCCTCCATTAAAAGTAGCAATCTATCTCATTAATGTAATTTACAAGGATATTTGGCCCATTCTATTGTTGTAAAATTAAAAAAAAAATACGTTCCTGTTCAACAAAGCTGTCATTTATTTGCAGCAAATTTCTTATTGTGTCCCTTATGCTGCACTGAAATAAAAAGATCATAAATTGGTTAGTAACAAAACTGTTACTCAAATATCATTTATTTTGCTGCCATCAGAACAGAGCATTTGGAATTTAACTCCTAATATGTTTCTGGAAATATAATCTGATGATAGGCTCACCTGATGGTAATTCGTTCCAAAACCTCAATTTTTGTGTTTTGACTTTGTATTCACAAGTTGCCTTAAAAACTTCCCCTTGGAAGACCTGTTGTACTGCAAATATTTGCAACCTGATTTTAATAAAGATACACTTGCCTGAGATTTCTGCCCTATCTCCATCTGTGGGAATGTGGCGTCCTATTTTACTTTTACACCTGTGAATGGGAAGTCCATCTGTGAATATTGAAGATCTCATTATATAGCTGAGCAAGGTATGCCCTTTTTGTCTCTTGAGAGCTTGCTTCTTCTCTGTGCTTTATGAATAATATGTTGTATCCTTCTTTCTTTTTACTGGGAAATTTCCCTGCATTTATCTTTAGATTTTATAAGAA
The DNA here is from genome assembly GCF_003265705.2 of Callorhinus ursinus. Classification (NCBI taxonomy): domain Eukaryota; kingdom Metazoa; phylum Chordata; class Mammalia; order Carnivora; family Otariidae; genus Callorhinus; species Callorhinus ursinus. Next base: position 78,200,298 of record NW_027397066.1, read on the forward strand.
GAACAAATTCCATTTAGAATCCATCTGTCTTTAACAATGGTTTAATTTTCTTTCATGTTCTCCTGATACCTCACATTAAATTGAGGTGACCCATTGTTAAGTATTCATTTTCAAAAAAGCTATCAAAAGATGAAGTCTTATTAAGATGGTCACATACAGACAGATTTTCAAAGGCAGTGACCTATGCTGAAATTACTTAAGAAATACTAAATCTCCACTCCTCTATGGCATATTCCAATATCTATGGCATATTCTAATATCATTTGCACTGAAAACTTCTACATGGGGAAGACAGTAGCCATAAAAGAATTATAAGAGGGTGAGGTCAGCAAAGAGTCTCAGAATGGCAGCATTCTGGAAGGGAAGTGTTTGTTCGGATAATAGTTCCCACCTGACAATCTGTTTCTTTTCAAGGTCCAACTCCCTTACATAGATCACAGGGTTTTTCAACCCTGTTAGGCTACAATCACACCACACATTTTTCCTCACCTTCAATTTTCTCTGTGTTGAAGACAGTGATATTTCATATAATCAAATTCCTTGCTTATATCACCTAAACCTTCAGTGATAAATTCTTCCTTCAATGGTTCTGTACTTGATATTTTCCTTTCATTCAGAAACCATTAGTGTTATTATTTTTTCCCCACCTTGTTTATATTGCACAAAAATGTGCTTGCATTCCTCAGAGTTGATTTGCCTTCTGTGACTGGCCTTCTGCCACAAAGGTGAGATGCAATCAAACTGGGCTTCACACACACACACACACACACACACACACACACACACACAATCATGCATGTATGCACTATGCACACATACATTTTGTTCATACGTAGAGTTAAAAAAAAAAAGACATGGAACAACTAGAAAGAAACTGAAGCCTAAAGACCAGAAATGTACAAACAGAAATATATGATAAACAAAAGGATAAAATACAAATAATGTATCATAAGAAAATACTGGGAAAATACATGGATTATAATGTAGAGCTCATAAAATTGACAAACTGAACCCATCTGCCCATCCAGCACCAGACCAAGAAAGAGAATTTGACCAGAATCGCAGAAGCTCCCTTGCACTGTTTTCCAGGCACTACACACCACCAAGGGTAACTGCTGTTCTGACTTCTAACACCACAGATTAGTTTTTCCTGGTTTTGAACATTTTATGTTTGCTTTACAATGCCTTGATATTTAATAAATGTGGGTATATCTATATTGCCGAGCACATTCCTGATGAAGGCGTTTCCACCACAGCCTGCTTTGCACTTTCACACACAGCTCCATCTGGGAGTCATGTTGGGCTTCTACCTCCTGCTCTGAGCACTGGTAGCTTAGGTCAAATGTCTCGCTTTCCTGAAGATGAAGGCATAATCTAATTTTAAGTTAAGAAGTCCTCTGAAAATTGACTTAAAGAGGCTGAGAAACCCTATCCAGGGACCCCATGAGGGATCCACGATTGAAGGGAACGCATGGGAACATGGACTCTGAATCAGAGATCCATTTGGGGTCTTGCTTGAGTCATTCCCACATCTTGGCTTCAATCTCTCAGTCTACAAAGAGGAAGTGTTACTGACACCCAGTTTGAAGCGTTGCTGAGAGAACTTCGTGCTGGCATCTAGGAGACATCCTACAACAGGGGCGCTGATGAATCTTTGCTAGGATTTTTCTCTTCACTTCTATTCTGTGACATTCAGTGTGTATATATATATATATATATATATATATATATATATATATATATAATCTATATATAAAATACAGCACATCTTGCTCCTCTGTGGTCAGCATTAACTTTTTATGTGATTAAGTTATCCTTTTAATTATTTTACTTTTCTCTGTGTCTCATTTGTTTTGTTTGCCTTTTCATTTTCATTGATAACAAAATGTTTCAAAAAATATAGTCAGAAGGTACGCAGAATAAAAGGCATTTTGCATGATCAAGGCAACTAAGTTCACTGTCCCTTTAAACTCACAAAATGATTTTAAAAATCAGTTCTCCCATTCTAAAACAAATGGCTACCCACTGGGGAGACCTGAGAACTTACTGTTAGCCATCTTGTGTCAGCTTTTCTTAACTTTTAGCAAAACCAAATTTTAAAAAATTTATCTTTCTTGCTTGATGCTGAAACAAAACTATTACCAGCTTCTTCATTCCCTGTTAGGCAGCAAGATCTCTAATGATAATAGGAAAGTCCCCAGTACATTTCTCAGAGGAATAAAAAAGGGTTCACATAATTATGCCAGTTACACATTGTTTCCCTGCATTACTATATACCATCAAGTACTGGCCAACACCCCTAGTCAGGTAGGCAAATACTTCTGAATGAAGACTGTATGAGGTCCTGTCATAACTTATTAATACTCAGTAATTTGAGTCAGTGTGTCCAACCTTTTACTTCAAATATATCATTCCATCTAACTCCATTTCTTGGCCTTACCTTTTAAACACATCCTTTCTGGAATTAGAGAACTTCCCTCTGGGCTCCTTGCAGATTGCTCCAGTAATGAGCCCTATTTTCAGCTGTTAGTCATGCTCTCTTTCTTCAGATCTCTGATACATGGATTAGCTCCTCAGTAAATATTTCTGTTTGAAAACTGCTGGCCTCCACTCTTTGTAAAGTCTTAAAAGGCCTGGCATCTACCAACTCCACAGGGTACTTGGCAGTTGTAAAAGAGGAATGTCACAGTTTGGAGATGACAGACAGTGGGCGACTTTCTTTTCCCCTGAAGATAATGGTAAATTGCAGTAAAACATTACACAAATTACATTAAATCTCACATAACCAAGTGAAATACGACTTTTTAGAACTGGGGATGTCATTAGTTTTGTCAGAGAACATTTCCTTTAACTTTAGTACTTTTTCTAAATTGAAAAACAAATTATTTTGATATGGTTTCTAAGATGTTATGATTTCTTCATATGCTGTTAAGAACCGTACATCTCACATTAAGCAAAATAAAAAAAATCATATAGGAAATAAAAATTGCACAGGCTCAAAGTAGCTGATATAATGAGAAGGACCGAGTTTTAGAACCAGGCCCTTCCTTGCTGTGGGAACTTGGGCAACTTTCTCACATCCTCGTTCATAAAATAAGAACAGTAAGACTTAAATTGCAATTTGTCATGAAGATTCAGCAACAGCGTATTTATCCTTTGCTTTACACGTATAAATATTGTTACTAAATTGGGACCTTAAAACCCTCTCTCATGACATGTGTGTCATTCTTGATTTCAAATATTCTCTCCCATTATCTGTCTGTGTACATTCTTTCTTGTCATGCATCTCTATTTTTGGTTAAAAAAAACTGTGATCACTGTTCTTGTGTGGGCTTCTATGATATGGAATTCTAGGCCACTGGATAGATCCTTTAGTGTGTTTTTAAAGATCATGCCACAAGCAAGAGATATGCTTTGTATTTACACAGGGGAAAGACACTCAGTTACCCTTAAAATGAATGACTGCTAAGCCCTATAATCAAGGCATAGGACAAAGAAATTAAGGTTTTGCAGAGATACTCCTCAGGCTTGTTTTGCGAATACAACTCCATAAGGTTGAAGCAAACTCCTTTAAACAAATTGGTTTTTGCTTCCTGAAGTTGTCATGCAACACTAGAGTTTTAATCATCTTTCAGCACGGAATAGAATTACAAGCCCAGTCTGAACTCAGAGGTGATAAATGTAGAGGATCCCTGAGTTGTCCAGCTCTATAAGCCTAGGGAGTGCTTAGGGAACAGTCAACCACAGAAGGACTTTGTGAAACAATGGTAGAGGTCAGAAACTTAGAAGTACTTACCATCATACCTCATAGCAGCAGCAGAGAGACCCAGGAATTGACATTTATTTGACAAAGCACAGACATTACAATCTAAGGAGGTAGATGGGACCTCCAGACAATATCAGACAGCACAGGACACTTCCTAAGCAGAAGGCAATTCACAGTAAAGGGCTGCCCCATCAACTCTGGTTTATGGAATCAGGGGTTTTCAATCCTGGCTGCCCATTAGGATCACCTGGGGGGCTTTTACCAAACACAGATGCTAGGCTCCACCCCAGTGAATCCAGATTCAATTGTTCTGGATGGCAGCCCTAGGATGAGTATTGAAAGTTCCCCTAGCTGATAGGAATGTGCTGTCAGGATTGAGATCCTGCAGTGTAAACCACAGAGGACAGAGACTGTGTTATTGTTTGAGTGAACGGTATCTTCCCCCTCAGTTACCTAAACGCATATTTAAAACCACAGAGAGGTTCGGAACTTAACTACAATACCCAATGGAAGGCGTGAAATGCCAAATGAACTATCTTTAGCAGACATAAAAGTCCTCATATCCTTAAGGGTTAATTTAGTTTATAAGGATCCCTAGAAAGTGAAAGTATTTTTCATCCAGGAGCCCTCTCCCACTTCAAAAAAAGTAATTTACTTTTCACAGGTGTGATGGTTAATTTTATGTATCAACTTAATTTTATGTATCAATTTTATGTATCAACTTAATTTTATGTATCAAGGAGCGCCGTTATTTGGTTAAACATTATTCTGGGTTTGTCTTGGAGGTCTTTCTGGATGAGATTCACATTTGAATGGTAAACTGAGTAAGGCAGATTGCCTTCCTCAATGCCAGTGGGTCTCATCAAATCTTTTGAAGGCTTGAATAGAACAAAAAGGCTGAATAAGGGAGAATTCACTGTCTCTGCCTATCTTCCAGCGATGACAGCGGGCTCTTCTCTTGCCTTACACTCAGACTTGGACTCGAACTTTATGCCACTGACCTTTCTGCTTTTCAAACCTTCAGATTCAGCCTGGAATATTACTATCAGCTCTCCTGGGTCTCCAGCTTGCTGACTGCAGATCAGGGAACTTCTCAGCCTCCATAATCTGTGAGCCAAATCTTTATAATAAATCTCTTTTTATATATATTGGTTCTGTTTCTTTGGAGAACTCTGATATACAGTGGGGATTCAGTTGATTATTTCTGAAATACCCATTGATGTAGGAAACAGTTGCCTAAAAACACTAGTTTCCATGTACTCACAAATGAGCAATAAATGCTATCATTTGCATGCACATATGATGGAATCAGGTTGTGAATTTTCTCAAAGACCACCCCCTGTCATTTTTCTGCCATGGCACATAGCCTGCTTGTTATGCCTCGGATGGAAAAAAAAAAAAAGGAGGGGGGTTGGAATGTTAGGATGACCACAATGGAATTCACTGGAATAGCAGCAGGGAGTTCTAGCAGTTCCCACAAACCAGCCCATCGCTACCTTATTTACAAGACCTCCTGCTAACAGTAAATGCCTGGGTTTTGGTTCTGGTATTAGACTGTCCACTGGCAAAGAACTCAAGTTCCATACAGGCATAATAAATCATCAGTCTCACACTAGCAAATAATTCACCCAGACTCCCTTCTGTCTTCCCTTCTTTGATAGTTCATCTCCTGTCAATTGAACTTTTTAAAGAGGGTATGAATATTCTTCATTTTGCAACTATCAAAGTCAGATCACCACTTTTCACATTATGTTATTAACTCTCTCTCTTTATTTTATAAATACCCACTCTTTAACTCGACCAATATAAACGTGGATATGTATGTGTATTTTTCTCTGCTCATCATGTTGATAAGGCAACTGTCCACTAGAAATCTTAAACATAATTACAATGCTAGAATATGACTTTAGTATAAAAAATGGTAGCCCTATAAAACTTTTCTCACTTTAACAATCAGATACAGTCCTATTCTAAGAATGAATAAAATAAAACTAAAAAGCAGACCCATTTATGGTTCTATATTCTATTTTTTGATTCACTGTGAGTCAAAAGCCACCCTAAACTATCACCCCAAATCAGGCCTCTGCTGATCTGCAGGTTCCCTCTCCTTGACACAATCTCTCAATGAAGTAACTGTACCTCAGGTTTGGTTGCAATCTCTCATTTTGACTGTTTTCAACTTGGACTTCATTAAACTTGGGGCAAGTCCTTGTATGACTAATTTTAGGGACACCATCAGAAACAAGGAAAAAAAAGAAAGGAAAATAAAAAGAACATGGTTCTTGAAGCATAATACACGAGAAACAAGTTAACTATATAGAGGAAATGAGAATCGTAACACAGTTCTTGGGGCACCCTGTTCATTCATTCATTCATGTTCTACCATGTCAGGCACCATTACAGGCATTGGGGTTAAAATGACAGAATAAACAGTCCTTGACCTTTTGTAGTTTATATTCTAGTAAGAGGAGATGATAAATGGACAAAACCAATAACCAAGTATATTTATTAGTATATTAAAGGATGGTGAGTGCTGTGGAGAACAATAAAACAGTGTGAAAAAGAAGGGTCTCTAGTAAAGAGACATACAGGGAGGTACATACAGAGGCAGGTATATGTTTGGCTTTGGCTTTGTGATTCAGAGTAAGGACATTGGTTTTTGCTCTGAATGAAACAAGGAGCCATTCCATGATTCCCAGAAGAGAAGGAACGTGATCAGACACATTACAATGGTCATTTCTGCTGCTCTGTTGAGACTGTCTTATAGAGAGGAAGGGTGTGAATATTCCAAACTAGTATGAGAGATACCATTAGTGCTCAGCAGTTTCCAGTTCCCCTTTTTCTGCCTGGGCATACAAAGGGGTCTACTTCTCAGTCCCCTCTGCTGTTAAGTGGGGCCATGGGACTGGTGCTGAGCAATGAAAGATGAGCAGTAGTGACACGTGTCATTCCCATGCTGAGGCTTCAAGATTCTTCAGTCTCTGTCCTTCCCCTGTATTCAGTTAGCAACATTGTGAAAGGCACGGATCTCTGAGTGACTATCAGAAGCTCCCTCCAGACCCCTTAACCTTGCCAACATAAAGTAGACATTTGTGAACAAGATATCAATTTTTTTGGTGTTAAGCCACTGAGGTTTGAAGAATTGAGAGCTACTGCTCAAAAGCCTAGTCTGTTCTGATGAAATCAACTAGTTAGGAGGCTATTACAGTAACTCAGTCAGCGATGACAGTAGCTTGGACCAAGGTGAAAGGAGTGGAGGTGAGATTCTGGATAAAATCTGAAGGTAAAACCAAACCATTTGACAAATTCCTGTTATCTTTACAACAAATTACTTTTAAACCTCAAAACACTTTCCAAACTTTTGTCCTTGGTTATAAATTGTTTAACAAATGACAAATATAATCCATCTAAGCATATATAATCTTTTTGGGCTGATGTAACATGTAACATATCACTATAAACGGTCTCAAAACGAATGCAGGGTGAGTATCTGACATTTATATTCTGCCTTCCTGTCTTTAGTATGATCATATATTTTGAGAAAATTTCTATAATAGAACATGGTATGTTATTAATTATATGATTTGCCAATAATTTCCAATTAAAAGACATATAAAAAAAGCTCACTGCACTATGAACTACATTGGAAATTACTAGGAATTATGCTAAGACAGAATATGGCAATGTCTACTAGAGTGATACTAAATGAGATGTGCTTAAAATTGTACCTAAGTTAAAGATATACATAAATTAAATTCCATAAGCTATTTATTAACATACAGTAATAAAACAATGATGTGTGAGAAGCTGTCTAGGCACTTGCATTATGATGAAATAAAATAATTATTGATTTTCCTAAGACCAATGCCTATGGCCCCAAGTAATCCATTTTGTAGTGTTTTTAAAAACACCATGTATAAGGACACTCATATGGTCCCAAAGTAAATTAATAGAGTCATAACATTATATAATATAGACATCCTCCTCACAAATCAGTGAAGTAGTTCATATTTGCCCTGTGTATTTCACAGCACAAGTACCTGAAAATTGAATGATTATTATATTGATGATTATAATGTGGCCCTAAATAATATAGGCCAGATATGCAATATATCTTGATTTTAGTTAGTCTTAAATGGGAAAGGTAATAGAGATATGATTTTGATCAAAGCTTGTCATTTTCTCCTACAATGTACTGTGACATTAAATCTCAGCTATGATTTTGAAAGAGTGCAGGGTATCAGGTAGGGTTCTGTAATCTATATTTCTGCTATACGCAGATGGTCACTTTTATGAGTAATATTAGTAAGAGAATAACCACAGGTTCAACAATACATTTAATCATATGATCTTCCAACATCTTTTCCATTATGAATAATGTGATATTTAGGAGACTGTTAGATAACATAAGAGCATTTTATAAATTTATGTTGGAAACAAAATAAAAATATTTTTCTAACATCAGGTTATCCAAGGGTCAACATTTTGCTGAAATATTTTTACTGATTTAATTAGCTTTAATTTAAAAAATTCATCAGGCTTACCTTTTTGGTTTCTGATTTGTTCAAGTTCAATGTCAAAGATGCATAAAAAAATAAAATGTATAATTCCAGGCCTTATAGCCATTACAGAAGTTTTTTTATTATTTTAAACGTTAAGGTACAAAATGTTCCTGAAAATACTGCATACTCACCACTGACAATATCCCCTTTGTCTAAGTTTTAGACTATATGTGAGTATCATTTTCTGGGCTATCATTTCCTAACCTATAAAATACAAGTATTCATCATCCACAGTCCCTTTCCTCTCTAACATTCTTTGACTCCAAATCATTGTCATGTCAACACTCTTTGGTATCCCTTCCTCACATTGCTACTACCACTGCCTTCATTCAGGCTCACATCATCCTATACTTGAATAACACAGTGGTCTCCCAAGTATGCGGTGTTCTTAGCTCCAGTCTAGATTCATGCCCACCAGCTTCTACATTGCTCTCAGAGTTATCATTCTCAAATCTGATCATTTGAGTTACTCCTCAGCTTAAAAAGTCTTTAATGTATTTCCTCTCCCAGATCCTGGAAGAATCCAGATGGTCCTGGATCCCACCATCTGATTTGGATGTTCCTCCACCATGACCCTGGCTCCCCAGAGGATTTCTGTTTTATAGAATTTATTGCAATGTACTACGATGATTGATTTATTGCCATATTTCCCTCCAGGCTCCTTGAAAGTAAGTAAAGCATTTGATATAGGATCCTTTGTGTTTAGTACACTGCTTTATACCTAATGGTGAGCAGTGTGTGCTTGCTGAATAAACAAAGGAGTAAATGAATAGACATCTCTAATACCTAAATGCAAGGCTTCATTAAAGTACTGAGGTAGCATATTCTCCAAGACTCTATAAATATTTATTCCCATTTGAAAATATGCCCATAAATTTCTAGCACATATTTTGCCACAAGAGATACAAAAGGGAAATGCTATATAAACATTAAGCTTTGTGGTATACTTTTTAATATTCATACATAAAATCATTCAAAGTAAAACATTACCTTTTGCCTAATTTATTCTACTTAGACAAAGAAACCAGACTGGTTAGATTTATGACATGGTTAAACGTGCTATGTATTGATTTACACAATTACAAATACTTATGTTCCACCAAAGTTTTTCGTTTTAAGAAAGAAACTACAAATGTTAAGTGATATATTAGAGAACTCCCTCCTACCACATCCTAGTTATTTTAAATGGAATCTAAATTTGGGGTCTAAATTAAGAGAATATATATAAGTTCCACACAGCATAATTTAGAACAGGAAGTTTCCCTGGTAACCACATATAAGTTGGCAAGCGGCAAAAGAAACTATAGCCTTAGGTTTCTTGTTAAAAAAAAAAAATAGGAAGTATACTTTATGACCTTGAATTCGTTGTTGGTTAACTCCTTCCTCCTGGGCTATGGCATAATTTTAGGTTTGTCGTTCTCATTTAAGTCAACTGTTTACAAGTGGGTTGAAGAGAATTTTAGTAAATCCCATCCCATTTTCTTCAAACTTTTCAGATGTTTTGTATTAGGACTAACAATAGCGATGACCTTTCTTTTTTCTTTGGTTAATACGCTGGTCCAATCAATATAGCAATCCTTAGCCTCCTTCAGTCAAACTACAGTGAGCTCAACTGACTTTACACTCTATTCTGGAAATGTTCTGGAAATAACCATTAAGTCATTAGCAAGAATATTGATGCTAAACTTATTTCTTAAATGTAATTTCTATAAACATAAAGAACTTTGAAAACAATAGTATTGAATGTAATATACTACCACTATTATTCATTGCATTATTATTCATAGTAACAAACAGAACTATAACATTCTAAAGATAATTTGGCCTTAGTTTACTTTACATAAATACAAGAAAAGAAACAGACAGATGGATTACACTTCATACACTCCCTAACAGCAATAATCCAGGTCTTCTGCACTTTGTTTTAGCAGATTTTTAAAGAAGTTTTTCTTAAGATCAAACAGTGTACTACTTTCATAGCTTCTAAAACTTAGTTCTTTGTTAAGAGGCACACCTAACATGTTTTTAAGTACTTTAGTGTCAGTTCTTTGGTATCTGTGATTCATAGCAACCGATACTCTAATTATTATATATGTTTTAAGGAGAAAAATGCATGTACAGGCACATTCTACCATTTACAACAGGAACTCATAACACAAATTAATGGTAGCACATGCCCCTTAGTGGTTAATATAACATTTACAAAAGCTTTTTGTTAACTGTAGCAATATTCTGAAACTTCAGGGCCATCTGGAAATAATTCTATTCACAGTCTATGGAGAAGGCAAGAGTTGTTAGCACCGAATATTTCAAATATTTAGATAACTTTAGATAACCATAATGTTAGAGAAAGTAGTGGTTCATTCTCACGTGGACATGTATGCTCTCCAGGTTTCAAAGGTATATTCTCAGAAAAGGAAGGATCAGTTAAAGAAATGAGAATGTGACTAAACCACGCAGTTTGGCAGATACTTATTCTCTGCCATGTTAAACTGCATTATGCACCAAGGGAATGATGGTATAACAGTGTAATAAAACTGAAAGATTCAGGGAAAAATGGAAGGGAGGGACAGGAGAAGTAATAAGAAATCTACTTTTCAAGACCTGAGAAATGATAATAGAGTGATGCAAAAGAGATGCCTGCTAAGAAAGCATAGGTCATTGAATTTCTGGTGACAGGACATTTCAAACAGAAGAATCAGAAGCTCTACGGTGGAAAGTGCACTGGCATTTTGAAGGGACCAAATGAAGGCAAGCAGAGCTCCGTAAGAGATGAAGGACATGGTGAGGAGATGAGGAATGGGGATGGGATGTATAAGATGAGTTTTGGGGTGAAGAAAGGAGGAGGGGAAATATCATATCATGTCAGCCAAAAGAAAGAGTTCGAGAAGATGAAAAGTGTTGCCTTGGTCCAATTCAAATATAGCAAGTTACCAATAATCCTTGCAGAAGTAACTAAAAAGAAAAGGCATTAAAAATGTGACAATGCTAAAATTTTGAACTTTTCAAGATATTTCTGGTAATAAACCTCCTAAAGTTCATAGCAAAATAAACATTCAACCCACATTTTATTGCTTTTCTGAATTGCTGATCCCACTGTGAACTTTTAATTAATATATAAAAGGATCCCTTACATTAATTTATTCTAATCATTATAAAATAATTAACATTTTGACTATGACTCAGATTCTGCAGGTCTATGTCTATGAAATAAAGCATAATTAACACTTGTATTAGATTCATCATCTGCGTTTTAGTGAGTGACCTTATTGCTTCAATAAAACCTTACTGAAATGTCAGCATCACCACAGATATAAACAGAAAAGAAAATTACCATTCATTAGTTATCTCTCAACAATTTTCCTACCAAAGGGAAAATTTCGTTTCTGAATACATTTATCCATTAGTCATATTGGTTAAGAGAACATCGAGGATATAATCCATTAAGTCTCTGAAGTTCTTAATTTCTGCTAAAGGATAAATAACACTTTAAAAGCTAAAATATTCTGTAAATACAAAGTGCTTTAAATTGAACACCTACTGAATTACTATATACCCAGGCTTGTCTCATTTCACTGCATGAGATCAACTTTGGAATATAATCTATTTCTTGTACTTTTTATATGTTTTCTGTTCCTCCCACTAGATGAAAGGATCCTCATGGCAGGGACTGAGTTTCTTTAGTTCCCTAATGCCTGACTCATGGAATAAAGGGGGGGGGGGGGGGAACTTAATGCATATCCGGTGAACGAACAAATGAAAGGGCAGGTGGTAGCACAAAAGTTAGGAGAATACACAGAATCCCTCCTTTCTAAGGTTCTAATATTGGCAAGTAAAACATTTTTCAAAGACTGGCCCAGAAAGCATATATGTATGTACGTATGTATGTATGTATGTATGTATGTGGGGGGTATGGGGATGTAGGTGGGTGTCTTAATCATTTGCATGAAACATGGAAAGAAATGTGAACATGTAAATTACTTAAATGGAGACTGACAAAATAATCACAGGTACAGATGGCAAATCTCTTCAGTTTAGTACTGTATTGCCATTTTAAAGATAGAAAAGGGACAGAATTTTGTAGAAGTGATCATATTCACTCACTGATAGAAAAAGAATGCAAAATTTAGGAAAAGAAACAGGCAAAGAGGCCAATTATATGCTCTTTTAATGAATATTTTAAAGATCTACATATGGAAAGCGGCCTACCTGTAAACGGACAAGTTGGCAAAAATATCATTCTATTTCTGGGACAATTCATGCTGTTTACTGTGAAGCTGTGATGGAGAGTGAAGACCACTGGACAGGTACAAAGAATGTGTACGCAAATTCTGATTCATTCGCTCATTAGTGAAACTGTTTATCAAGCTGTGGGGTTAGAAATGATAATAATTACCACAGAAGATAGCTCCAGAGATCAAATGAGGTCTTTTATTTGAAAGCACTCTAGAAATCATAAATATTAAAATGTGTTAATGTTGTGTTCCAAATAAGATGATTTTATTTCTGTATTTTGTTTTCTTCCATTTTTTTTACTAAGACATTCCTGAGACATTTACTGATTTGTTCTACTCTCGAACAGAAGTTTCCATTTGAATATCAATGTGTCCAAACACTGAAATGGGATTGTCACAGGCATTGTTTAGAGGACATAATGATTAGCCAGAAAATTTTGGCTTATAGCAAAAGTTACCTTTAAGATAAAGAAAATATGCCCAAACCCTTAAAATTAGTACAAATTAGTTACCTTGTTACTATTTATCTTGCAAAACTTTACAGGATTCTGGGCTGTGTCTGTGTGTGTGAAGGAGAGTGTAGCTGTGCGAAAGAGAAAGGAAATGGATGGCAGATATAAATATCTAATGTAAAATGGGATCTATTTCCTATGCTGTTTAAATAGGAATGCATAGGTTTTTTTTTTCTTTTTGGATGAATTATACTTTTATTCTTAGGCACACTAATAAAGTACTTTTTTCTTGCACTATCTGAATAGCCAAGATTATGACAGTTCAAGACACTTGAGGTATGTTTGTTTCCATCATGTTTCTACCATTTACTTCTGATTTAAAAAAAAAATTAGACACATTTTACAGCACTTTGTTGCATAATTTAAAAAGTTGTTTCTACTTCCTGTTAATTTTTTTTAAAGATTTACTTACTTATTTTAGGGGTGGAGGGGCAAAGAGAGAGGGAGAGGGAGAGAATCTCAAGCAGACTCCCTGCTGAGTGCAGAGCCCTTGGGGCTCCATCCAAGGACCCTGAGATCATCACCTGAGCTGAAATCAAGAGCTGGAGGCTCAACTGACTGCGCCACCCAGGCACCCCGCTGTTAAATTTAATATGTAATCAATTTAGCAATTTAGCAGAAACCATGAATAGTTACTGACCTATCCTCTTGCAATGTTACAAACTTGAATCATCTGCCCTTTATTTTCATGATACTCTCTCTTGGGATATATACCAGATAGCTTAAAGGTTTTGTCTTCATGTTTCTTTGCACATTAAACACTTTCAACCAGATTTAAGATTCAAAAATACATTTGTAGAAATGTAGAAAAAAATCTAAAATTCAATCATTTATCTTTGTTTCACTCACACACAGAATCTCAGCTTCACCTTTAATGGAGATGAGGCTACTACTGGAGTGGCTTACGGTGACATCTATTATTGCTCTAATATAAATTCATTACCTCATGAGATGAACAAAGTAAATTCTTATAAAGGCACTGTTTAATTTAACAGGACAAACTTTTCAACTAATTGAGGTAAGATTTTTATGTTTATTTTAACTCATTCTCATCTATGTATTAAAGCAGTTGTCTAAGGATTCCTAGTTTGTAATATTTGGCTACTGAATCATATTTTTTAGTAGTAAATAGCTACATTTATTTTAAGTTAATAAATAACCCTGATTTTGATCAGTTCGGACCACTCTTTTCAACTAGAGAATAGCTCAAAAATCATTATTCAACTTCCATTACATTTGGATATATGTCATAGAGAAATTATAGTGCATTTGACATACTGAGAGGCAGCTTTAAATTAATCAACTTATGTTAGAAAGTAATATAAGTTTAATCTCAAATTAGAATAAAGATAATAATTGCAATATAAGTTCGGGTAACTATGAAATGACCATGGGCTGGAGTTGTTAAGGATGAGATGTGTCCAGAACTAGAATCTCAGACTATAGGGAGTTAAAAAGGTATAAGGAATTCCAAACCAAGAGTAAGTATATATCTCTGAAGGAGTCAACCACAAGACCTCTTTGGAAAACTGTGAGTACAACAATCTAGTTGTAATGCAATATTCATGGTTGGAAACATGGTAGAAATATAAGTTAGAAACAGACTGTTAAACACTGAATTTCAAACTAAGGTGTTATCTGTTCACTATTTTTAAAGAGGGTTTTCTAAATATCTTTACCCAGCAAAGCATTTTTTTTTTAGTCAGTAGATGGAAACAATAGTGAAATTTGTTAAACTTTAACAATTTTTTTAATCTGTGAAAAAAATCAATAGTACTACAAAAGGTGAAAAACACGCTGCCGGTTTTTCAATAAATCCTTCTTTTAAATACTTAAATTGTGCTTAACTATTCATTTGCAACTATAAGACAAAAGTTGTCTACATTTTTAAGGCATCTAGTAACTGGGTCAAGAATTTTTAAAATGTTGATATAAGCTTGCTGCACATTCTTGCTTTTTTCAGATAGCTTTGTGAATCACTGATTTGTTAACCCAAAGTTAAAGATGGCTGGCTGAACAACAATATTCTGACCCAAAGGCCAATCCTAATATTAATAAACAATCTGAAGGTAAATGATAGATAGTAAATCTCCACTACTATTCCCAGTTAATATTTTATTTCAATTACAATGTCATATTTTTAGTTTTAAAAAATTGGATGTACCAAAAATGTCAAATATAGTACATTTTATGATTAAACCAAAACCATGATACCAAAATTCAATAAAGAGATATAAAACTGTAAGAGTCAGTTAACTCACTCTAGGGTTCTTAAAAATGTTCCACAGATTAAAAAGGGCAAGAGAGAAAAATCAGTTGTATCATCGGTGAGTTAAAAAAAAAAAAAGACTGGCTGACTATATAGTTAAATCATTGGCTTAAGGAGTGGTGCTATTTGGTGAATGTAGAAGCACAAATCAAATGATATTTGAACCCATTTACATTTTATAAAAGAGCAAAGCATTTATAATTTAATGACAATGCCAAGGGGGAGTCTGTATGTTCAGATATTCAACCAGCATAGTAAGAATTGCATCTTGTGACTGATTCAAAGATTTCATAAACTTTAAAAACACTACTCACTGATGAGATTTTTCAGCCATTAAAAATTAGACTGAAGCAGTCCCATAATTTGCTTAGGGCTTTAGAGATTCTTTCAGATCTTGTTGCCACCTCCCCTTAAATAGAGCTAACAGAATTTATCAAAGAAAATATCCCTCAAAGATGGACCTCTGTTTAGAACACCTTCCCACATTTAATGAAATTCTCAAAATTGGAGATGTAAAATTTAGATGCATAAAAACAAATTTGGTGGAGGAAGGAGAGTGTCTTCTATTTCTAAGAGGCAATGTTAAAATTAAAACTTACTAAACTAAATCTTAGCTAACATTAAGACTTATTTTAAAATCCAATTTAAAATGAAGATGGTCATATAATGTATTTATTCATATCCTCTCAAAGTGTAGAACTGATACAATTTTTTAAGTCAGTACCTATTATGAATGTCATTAATGTTAGCACCTGGAAGTAATTCATTATTACCTTTCTTTAAATTTAATTGGAAAAATTAATTGGGGAAAACTTGACTTCATTATAAATTGGAATATTTTATGTTTATATAGAGATATTTGGAAATTGGATTTATGTAGGATGTTTCTCTAAATGTAATGAAAGTGACCCAGTAATGTACACTTGTGCATATCTTTTATGCAGGCATTTCTAATTATTGCTAATGGAAGGCAGCTAGTCATGAAGCTGGAAAGTTTTTCTCTTTTCCCCCAATGTCCCATATCCATTTGCATTTTCCTATTTCAGAGGAGAAATTATTCCTCTCAATTTTTCTCTTTCTGCATAAAACCTTATTTTCTAAGCCTAAGTGAAAGGAAGACTAACACATTTCCCACTCCCCTCTCCCAGGGATGTTCTTAACAGTAGGATATGCCTTTTATTATCTGTAACCTTTGCTAGATTTAAGACAGACAATTTGCACCAGTATAAAGTCAGGTTCTGTTGGTCTAAAAAGGCTGCCCTGAAATTGACAAAACTGTTGTCTCTCTAGAAGGGAAGAGTTTGTCAAACTCAAGATGAAATTAAGCGCTGATCTTTCTTTGGCACTGATGGAACCTTTGAGGAAAGAGGTGGATATTATGTTGAGTTGAAATCCACATATTTATAATAAAGATATAATAATTGATATGTACATATCATAAAGGGACATTAGCTTCACTTATACTACCACTCTGGACCTGCACATCCATCTCAGGACACAGGTTGTAATCCGTATTTTATGGACAGGGAGCTGAGGCTCCCGCAGAGTAAAGGGCCATCCAAAGTTAAACAGCTATTACATGACACACCTAGGATTTAAAACCCAGAATTTTGACTCTAAAGCTCTGATGCTTTTAGTGGCCAACTCAGTCACTTCACTTATAAATTATGAATTTAGTGGAAATCTCTTTGTTGACTACAACATAAAGGGCCAAAAAGGAGGAGAAGCTTTAATTTGAAGATCTACCAAGTTCAAATGCATGACAAAAGATCCAGATTCCAGGCAACACTCTATTCATATGAAGAAATTACAAATTATTCAGGGACATAATATTAATAGCAACACTTTTCATTTGTATAGGATGTCACACTTTTCAAGGCATTTATCCTATTTATATTGCACATAAGAACAATTCAATAAATTCTAGTTAAATAATTTTTTAAAATGGGAATGACTACAACTAGAAAAATGAAAATCCACATACTAGGAGATTATACTATTCTGGAGAAATACAGTATTGGCCATTCTGCATAAATCCTTACTTATCAATTTAGCAGCAGAGTAGCATTCATACTACTTATATATTTTAACTCCTTCTTGATCTTTCAAACCTCAGAAATAAGGATTTACCCAAAAGTGCCCAATGGCTTTGTTTCTGTTTTCTTTCAAACTAGATGAATGACCTAGATTGGCCAAGAAGAGGTATTTTAGTATCTGGTAGGAAATTAAAAGTGTTGACTATATTTTGAACTGCACCATACCTGAATAATATGGTGTGTTAAGTATCTGAGAAATACAGAATGAGAAAAAGTTATAGGTTGTTTTTATTTTAATTAGGAAATTATTAACTGTCCATCCTCAATCCATTCATAAGATTTAAAATATTTTAATGTGTGCTACTAACAAAAGAATAATTTTTAGCCCAATCTGGGTTTGAACAAGAGATATTACTCCTATCCAGGAGAACCCTAATTTGGTCAAGTGATATAAATATCGGGCACTAAATGACAACAGACACTGAGAACAGTACAAGCAATAATATTTAAAATATATTTTAAGATATAAATCCATACTGATACAATCATGTAAGGCATTTATGAAAAATTATATTCATTAATCTTATGCTTATTCCACAAACTGTATTATTAATGGGCTTTAAGAAAGAGCCTTATTTACTCAATAATCATTCACCGGGGGTTTATTTAGTGAACACTATGGGCCAAACATAATGCTGGATCCCGGAGGCCATACTCATGTGGAAATCACTAATGATTTCCTAGAGCTGTAAACAAACGGTAAGACTTAATGTGATAAGTATAAACTCATGGCACAAAAGGCACACATGTAACACAGATAATATTTCCCACACTCATTTATCACTCAACCATTTCATTCATTTATTATTTAAAGATAGTATTTATGAGTAATATAATTTATAATGGTATTGTGGAAAGTTTAGAAAGAACAGCAAAAGAAAAAAACATAATATAAAAACTATTTTCATCTTCCATGTTTTTCCCCAGTCTTTTAAAATATATGTATTTTATTACATTCTACATTTTTATTTACACCCTCATAAACATTTTCATATAATCTCACATAATTTTACGATAAACTTTTAAGTAGGTACATCATATCCTAACCTGTAAGCAGATATATCTCAATTATGGCATACATAATGCAAAGACCACAATCTTTCAAATCTCACAGACCTGGGCCAAGATTTAGATAAGTGCTACACCACCATTTGATTAGCCTGTGTTCTTGTCTGTGACATGGGAATGATAATGTATACCTTTCAGACTTTTCAACCATCAGAGACTTATACCTTATAAAGCACCTCTAACAGACACTAAAACGCAATAGAGAACGAAGAAACAGCAGCTATTGCTTATTATTCCCTGAATGTTGCAGAATTATATTACAAACTTTCGAATAATTACTTCTTTCAGATTGTTTTCTTTGGTTCCACCCACAACCCTGCTTACCACTTATGAAAATCCCTGAATTTATTTTCTAACCTCAAATCAGGAATATATTATAGTAGTTATCTTGGCAAAAGGAAAAATTATTCAGGGAGCCAAAAGCAAAAAAGGAAAAGACTAGCTTATTTTTAAGTTCAGCTAGGTGACAAGTATTACATAAGAAGAAAAGCGTTCTATCCTAAAAATATCATATGGGATGCTATTTGTCAAAGTGTTCTAAAAATTTAAATATGTACACAATTGTGAGCTAATACTATCATTTAATTACAGGATTTTTTACTCACTGATTGGTTGTAGCTCAAACTTTGAGCCGATCACTTCCATGCGTAGGGGAAGAAAAACAGTGGAAAATCCCTTCTGATGTATCAGATATCCCTTCCAAAATGTTTTCAAATTGGGAAATATATTTTTTGGAGGTCGTGTATCATTTTAACTAAATTCAGATTTTACTTTTAAATGTTTTATTTTGGAGTTGATTTATATGAAATGTTATATAACACTTTATGAAGTTTCTAAGGTAGGGCAAGGCACAAGAGAATTATTTAACTCCTGATACTTTGCTATCTTTTGCTGCAGTAAATCTATTGTCCATTCAAGTAAAAATGCATTTCTTTATGCTTAGAGAAGAAAAAAAAATGCAAGTTTACAACATTCCCTATGAGTAGAGTGTTTTGATAATGAAAGCTCTTTCCCATCATGGAAATCAAGAAAAGGACAGTTTTTCAAGGACCAGGTGAAATGCACTCAGGTGAGGAAAATATTTTCAGGCATTCAGCTTTAAAATATACTTCTTATTCTAGGTCAGATCCCATTTGTTATGTTATTTCCAGCTTGAAAAATAAATGAATTTCAGTGATCTTCAGAGTTCAAGGTGGGAGGAATATTCTGGATACAATAGGCAGAGGCTGAAAAGCCAGCTTGACACCCTTGGGCAACTGAGGACCTGGCCACTGTCCCCTTCAGGAATGTTTTGAAGGCCAACGAACCACTCAACTGCTGTCTTCTCTTTATAAATAATTCCCACAGACTATGGACGAAGGCTGGATGTGGCTTTCAGCTTCATTATGGTTTCTTGAGAGTGTTCTCAGGTCCTTACTTCTGCACAAGTGGCCTCCGCCTTTGTGGGAAATCCTAGTGATCTCTGGGAGTGCTTGCAAGAGCAGGCAGCATGAGGGTTTTCTTCCCTGGAAACCTCACTCCTGTGCACTTTTCATGCAATCAATCATGAAGGAAAGGTCAACAGACAGCTTTCAAATAACTGACTCACTTCACTTCTGACAGTGATCTGGGGCAGAGGAGTGAAGCTGTGGGAAGATGAAGGCAGGAGCACCCCACTCAATCACAAGAAACCTAAACTCCTTTAAGTCTTATAAAGAGACTAAACACATTCCCGTGGGCTCCCTCCCCTCAGCCACAGACATTTGCCAAAGCCATTAAGGTAAGTCTACGCTGACGTCTAGTTAGAAGTTGGTGGTACGCGTGTGCACATATGGAAGGTGGAAGCATTGAGGAGGAAAAAAACAGGAGTAAAAGACCGTCGTTCACTGTGATTAACAGGACAAGACAGGGCCATGTTGCAGAGAGGTTAACTGGCTACATCCTAGGCCATTAGTGCAGACCTGGATTTCAGAAAACAGAAGGCTCATGAGGATGAACCCCTCCACCCTTTGACCATTTAATACCCATGTAGCGTCTGTCTCATTCGTAGCTGAAGCACTCTACGGTAGTCTTGTAGAGCCAGTTGAAATGGAGACTTAATATAAATGATAAAATCTTTGGAGATTTATTTTGTTTTTGGAGCAGTCAATCCTTGAAAACCTAGCTCATGGAAGTGCTGTAATATTTTCTTTTTAGTACAAAATAAATTTAATCTCCATTTTGGTTGCATTCCTAGCAACTTGTCATTCTGCGAAGAATATTTGTGAGAGGTTCTCCAGTTGCAAAAGAGGTAGGAGTTGCTACAAGCCCTATCCTAGCCATTTAGTTTCCTCCCAGACAATAAATCTCGTGATGACGGGGCCCATACGTGCTTCACTTACCATGATAGCCCTACTGCTTACAGCACAATAACTGGCTCATATGAAGTCCTAAATAAAGAAGCTGGTTAATGAATAGATGAGTTCCCAAGAAACAGTGCCTATCACAGCCACATTAAAGTCCCCCCCCCCAAACTTTCTATATTTATTTCATTGGTCATGTTTCTATGGGTTACTTTTGATTTGGCATCAAAATAATGTAATGAGTACCCTTGATCCAAGGTTCCTCAGCTGGATAAACAATAACTTGCTCTTATTTTGATTAAGGAGAGCCATTACATGTTTTTCCTCAAGCTATTAGTCTACTAGGAACATGCTGTAATTTATAAGTCCTATCAAAACTTTCCCTTTAATGAAATGAATAGGAAATTAATGCAGTCAGGCAGAAAGCTCTTTTAGCTAATAGTGTTTAGCACTTTCTTCTTTGAAATACTAGAGAGCAATTTTCATTTACTGGTTATTTAAGGAGGGGAATATTCAGTCCCACGGATATCACCTACATAGAGTTTATGTACAAGTGTATTATATTCCTTCCCTTGGGCAAGCCATGTTCTATAACATGGAAAAATAAATGTTCCAGCTTTCCAACATTAACAGCTATTATAAATGGTATTACATGACTGACCACTAGCAAATAAACTCTTAGAATAATACTATTTCCAATGTGTTAATAAATATTTGTAGAATTTAGGTCCCAGACTCATAGGCATTAAAAGAGATGTGATTCTAATTCTGCCTTGACACAGGTACAAATTAATCTATTTATTTTAGTTCTTGGAAAGCGTTTGGTGTTTGAAATATCAAAATAGATGACAGTACAATTAGATTTTAGTTTTTAAAGATAAATATGCAGTTAGTGCTCTGTTTTGTGTGGGCCTCTCTTTAAAAGGACTAGCTGGAGGCATATTTCATTGGCTCAGAACTCTGAGAACCACACCATTATTTAGAGCTTTTATTGTCAATGTTGAATATCAATCATTCCATATATACAGTATTTACATATAATTTTACTATTACAAAACCTGAAAGGAGTTTGCTTCCTAAGAGGGTTAACTGTCCCCATTTGCAATATATTTTTCATTATTAATTAGCTTAAACCCTTTCTTTCATAGCTGGAAGTCATTTCCAGCTTATCAAATGTTAGTATTATTACACACTAAAGAGTGTGGAGAGCTCAATTACTGTTGTGAGATTAATAAGTACCTTGAAACATATATAGCTGAAGTAAAATAATTTGGAGTGAAATAGCTTTCAAAATAACAAGCTATAACCTGTACAAATATTAAAAAGGCAAATCAGAATCCTAAGAACATGCACAGGACCAAGGATCCTTTTGTCTATTATAAGTCCTTTTTCAGGATTCAGCTCTGAGGCAGTTTTGAATTTCACATCTGATTCTACCTTTGAAAATATTCTCACAGTGATGAATGACCTCTTCCAATGTAAAACAGGTTTTGAAATATATGTATATTTACCAAAGCTTCTTTCCTCTTATGTTGGGAATGTTTATTTTTTTATTGGAAGCCTGTGGTGATACAGCCACAGATAAATGCTACTGTAAAAAGAGAGAGATTTATTTTCCCTCCATTTATAAAAAATGTCAAGTAAATACTACAAATGAATCCTACTCTTAACATTGATAAATCAGACTTCTAAGAAGTGGTCTTTTTTTTTTTTATTCAAAAAATGTTGTTCATTTAGTTTGAAGAATACTTATATTTTGAAATTCTTACCATGGTCTTATAGTCATACTTCATGGCTAGTTTTGACACAAATTAATGAGCATTTACACTTGATATTTACCAAATACTACTCTTCCTAGTTTGATTGGTTGTTTCATTACATTGGATTTCAATCAGCCCCCATCACCTTGTAAAAACTCAGGATTCAAACTCTGTTAGAAATGTTACAAAAATAATTCTCATATAAACATTTTCTAAAACTTATACATAATTACAGTTACGCGGCCTAACTATAAAACAGTTACATGACAGGGCCTAATGTTGAACACGGGCTTGACAGCCTGGGAATAGCACTCAGTATATGTTGGTTACCATTTTTATCATTATTCACAGTATAAGTGGACATTTATATTGTATGGAATTCTTAATAAAGTTGTTCCCTATAACTTCCTTTCAGGGCAAAGCACTGATTTTAGTCAAATTATTTTGAATATTTAGCAATAGACAACATGACCAGAATCCTTAAAATTTCTGCCCTGACAAGACTTCTACACGTCTCCCAACTCAGATTTGCAAATGATGTTATCTGAGATTATGATAGCTTTACATTCCCTCATTCTTAAAAAAAAAAAAAAACTTTTGACTTTTATTAATGTTCCCAAAATATACGCCATATCTTAACTTCCTATTGAGGAAAAAAGTTTAATTCATATGTCTTCAATTATCTTCAAATTCATAATTATTAGACAATGTATCTAATTTTTCCCTTTCTTAACATTAATGGGTTGACATTCATTTTGATTTTTATTATAATTTACTGCCTATTAGAGTCATTTGACATAATTCTTCTCCTAATGCAGTAAATTCAGCTTCTTTTTTCTAATATTGTTTGGCTGCTATTAGGACACAAACCTTCTGAAAGTTATTGAAGACTAGAAACCAAATGAAATAAAAATGTCAGCAAATTTATTAAGAAGCACTAAAATGATAGCATAGTAGCCATATGAGTTATGTACTTTTTATTTCTGCTCTTTTTACTTGCAGAATATGCAAAAACCATATAACCAGCCTTTTTAAAAAAAGCATAAAAGCATCCCCCCAACCCTCTAAATTCTCTAGTGTTGACAGACATTTAACACTGCTTCTTTCCTCTTCCATTTCATTTTCTTATACCCAGTGGAAACTTTTCACGGGTATCCTCGATGTAACAAAGCAACTTTAGTTTCAGAGACCTGCGGCATTTTCTTCTCTTTCCCCTCAGTCCCTAACCATCACTTTATATCACCCTAAGAGGAACTTCAAATTAATGTCATTAATCAATCACCACTATCTAATATCACTAAAAATCCTGAAAATTTATTTCCTACAGTTTTTACCATGTGTGATTTTATCTTAACTCCGATCGCATTATACAGTGAAACAAGACTTCTGTTCTTGAAGTCCCACTGACATGTTCAATGAAATAATGAGCATTCAATGGATGGTAACAGATAATGGCACTTCCTGGTTCTCAGCTCCTGAGAAAGGTTCTCCTTTTTAATCTGCCTTTATACACTTAGGCTTCGTCTCCTTTCTTACTGCAAACAGCATTCCTCTCTTGAGCAAATTTACCTACCACTCAATTCCAAATATAGCACCAAATAAACTGAAAACTTTTAGCATTTCTTTAACCTCCTGTCTTTAAATCCCCAGTTGTCCATTTGGGGCACTCATCATTTCCTCTTGACCCTAACACTGTGGCAAATATATATAAAGAGTGGATACACTTGTTATGGGAATCACATCCTTGTGAACCTAACTTCTTAGTAGTGCTCTTGAAAAGACTAGCATCAATTATAATTATGGCCATGATAGTGAATAATTTAGGGAGTATTTCATTACTGATTCTGCCTATTATTGAGAGGTGAATAGAAAAAAAAAATTTATTGGGAGAAAAACATACATCGTTTCCTGTCTACAAACATAGTGACAAAACTGAGGTGCGATTTCAAAAAAGATGCTGACACAGTAGAATAGGGAGTGAAAACTCAATCCTTCTGCCATAATCAAATTAACAGCTCTTTAAAAAATGTGCTGTTTTTTTTTTTTTGCAAAGATATTATATGTGCATATGTGTGCAATACCCTCACTTATATGAATCACTGGCTAATGTCTTTGCCTTATGACATCATACATTCCAGTTTAAATTTGGGGGTGGTCTTTGTATGATCTTATGATACTATTTAATTTTCATTTTTTCACAATTACTTCCAATAATTTCTACCTTATTTGAATTATTCAAATTCAACTAGTCTAAAACTCAGAGGTGTAGCCTTATTTATCCAAATATTCCTGATAGTCTCTTAAAAAATAAAAATAACAATGCTAGATATGGCAGGAAATCAAAGAGAAAAAGCAACAAATGTTCATTTCTTAATTTCAGAATTTTGCTTCCTGCTTCAATTGGTCCATTGTCAGAATTTTTTTAATTATTCATTAACACAGAACAATTTATTGATTAAGAACAGTAGCAAATGAACAACTTAAGGCCCCCAAAGTGTTACCACCCTGGTACAGGTCAATAGAACTAGGCAAACAAAAGGCCAATTCAAGAGTTCCTGACCAATTTCCTTCCACAGCCAGGTCTTTATGAGCAAGCAGTCATGGAAAAGATCCTAGAAAAATAAACTGTGGAAACATTTCAGCAACTTAATTGAGATTTTGCAAGGCTCTCAAAGCCTGCATTGTTATAGCCCACTCTCATCAAAGACCATGATTCAGCTTTAGAAATGGTGCTATTCAGACCCTGCCGTATTAGCCATATATCTTAGGAATTTACTTCCTAATTATGCAGTATGCCTTATAAACACTTTTTTGTTGTTGTTGTTCTGTCATTGGGTGACATAATATTTAAAGCAAGTGAAGCAAATTGGTTTGATCATTATTATGAAAAGTTCTTCCTCAACACACATTAAATTTAGGTTATGGGAGCATACTGCATTTGTGTTCTAGAAACTTTGGTGATCTCCAAATGATTTTATCACTTACTATGCTACGGGGGGGTGGGGGGAAATATGTGTCTGCATAACTTTATATCTAAAAGTGAAACTTCTGACCTTCAAACTGAAATACAGGAGATGTCGGAAAGGCAATACCATAGTTTCTGCAAAGAGTAAGAGATTATGCCTTCTGAATAGAGGAAGTACTAAGGTCTCAACTTTGATTTGGTCCCTGTCTCTGAGGAAGTCCAAGAAGGGATTTAAAGAACATAAGACTAAATTCATTTCAAGGTTAAAGAAAGAGTAAGTCTAAAGTGCCTTTTCCAGGGGAGTGCTACCGGAAGACTAGGGTATGTGCTAATTTGTACATTTGTCCTTTCTCCTAATATCTGGCAAAAAGAAAAAGATGAAGAACATGTTTCACTTACTGACTTCATCTAATTTTTGTCTTCACTGTAAATTCATCCTAATCTTAATAAGTGGCTAAATTTATTTTTGTGACCTTCCCAGAAAATATATTCAAAGTAGACAAGATTCTGTTATATGAAAATAATCAAAAATAATTTGGAAGTAAAATCACTTGGTAGTTGCAGGATATTCAACTCTGGGGCAATAAGTTCAAAGCAATAGTGGCTATGAGAGTATTTGTACTTAGGATCCTGTTTTTATCTGTCTCAGATGAGTAATTATCATAAATTACTACATTTGACTGATGCCCAATAGTACAGCACATTCCAGTCAAAATATGTCACCAAACCACCAAAACATTGCATGATGGTTTTTGCCCCTAGGTGAGAGTGATGTTAACCATAATATTCAATAGTAATTTATCCTGTCACTCACACATTTTAAAGTTGCTATTTTGAATGGTTTTCGATGTAATAATATATTACGTGTTACTTTACATTTTTTTTTTTAATCCAGCATGTTGAGTAAGGCTAATTGCCACAGAGGGAAAGAAGACCTAGCAAAATGACTATGTAGTCAGCCTAGACAGATGGTAAATCTAGGAAAAATTAATCAAAAACCACATCACCAATCTGAGTTTTTAAAATAACTGTACTGTATTAATGAGAAGAATGAAATCGAATAAAATGCTTGCTTATGAATATGGCAATGATAGTATCCAAGATACATCTGATTTTCTTCCATAATTATATTCTTCTAATGCCTTCACTCTTTGAGGGCAAGTATATTATTAAATGTAATACAAACAAGGTGTAATATGAGTGACTTAAACAAGAAATGGTAAATGTGTGCACAAAACACACATATACTCTAGATGATTAGAAACTGTACTCCGAGCGGACTGAAAATCATTGTAATTTTATTTTGAGGTCCAGGGTAGGAACTTAATAAATATTTGATGACATAATAAATGGGATGCATTTTTAAGTTTTTACTCTCATGAATTTGAAATTATCAAACATACCAAAAATATTAAAGAATAATCATTTTCACTTCTTCTTTAATATAATGTCATACTGAGCAAATTGATTGACAGATATAAAGGAAAGTGATTATTTAAGCTGACTAAAGAAAATGAGCTAATGATACACCAATAGATAACGAGGATAGATAAAGGACAGCTGGTAACTCTGGAATGAGTGAGATCTTTCTAATGACAGCCAAACAGAGCAGCCCAATGAAAGGACTTAACCCTTCCTCCCTCATTCTGGTTATCTCTTTCTATTTATTTATTTACTTATTTAGTCCTCTTTAACAGTGTTGGGGTTCATCAAATGTCTTTTTCTATGTGGCCTCTGTCACATTAGAGTTTCCGTTTTCTACAAAATCTTAATTTCTTTCTCTGATATTTTTCTTTCACAGACCTGTAACACTGAGCATATCCCAACACCCCTTCCTCTAACCTCATCATTTCTTATCTCATACTTGGCCTTAAAAACTCATACCTTCTCCAGATCTCAACCCTCACAATGGTGTTAATGACTCTAATTCTCTCTGTATAGCTATTTCTCCCTCCTAATAGGCAATAATCACATAATTCTAGGATGCTGACATCATTCCCAACTAAAAGTCTTCACAATTCAGGCTCTTCTGTATGAGTTCCTCAGTTTTGTCAATGGTATCAAAGACTTTCCCATCCTCTGGTTCAAAATGCCACAACCGGCTATAACTGATACAGGGACTCCTTCACTTCCCTGGATCGATGTGAAGCCATCAATTAAGTCAAAAATGTTTAGCATTAATGTTTCCTTCTTAGAACCTCTCAATTTCAATGCTTCCTGTCCATTCTCACTACCATCACATTAGTTAAAGATGTTAGGATCTCACACTTGGTTTACTTCAAGAACCTCCTAACCAACAAATTTTTCTTTCAGTCTCCTTCTCCTTAGATACACCCTTCCAATGATTCCCCGTTAATCTCCCTATACAATGCGGCCTTTTACCACAGAACAGAGTTTAAGGGCAAAGGTTCTAGAATCACACTTGCTAATGATACATTCCAGCTCCAACTTTCACCAGGTTACCAGTCTTGTAAAAGTTACTTAACATTTTGTTGCCTTATTTCTTACCTACCACATGGGGTTGTTGAGAGAGATAAATGGGTTAACCCAAGTAACGCACTTAGAAAAGTCCCTAAGACACGTGATCTAGAAATGACGGCCACTGTTACTGGTGCTATTATCATTTTCCTCATTAAAAGCTTTTAACAGTTCCCTATACACTGTGTGAAAAAGCCCAAATCTCTTGACCATGGCAATTAGGTTCTGTCCAGTCTGGCCCTATATTAATGGCCCAGGTTAAATGGATAATATTTGCCGATATGAGTTCTCCGGTCCAGTCAGGGTGAACTAATAAAACATACTTTGAAATTATGTTTTCTTTTTTGCTGTGACTGACACATGCTGTTCCTCTCTTCCCTTACTGTGTTTCTTTTTCCCTCCACCTTTACTGTGTTGCTCATTCTTCAATGTTCTCTAAGAGGATGGACCAGATAGAATTCCTTGCAACCCAAAGTTTCTAAAAAAATAGTTCCTCAAACTTGGACAGAACGTTGTGTTATAACCCAGCTTGGGGATTACAAATGAACATTAATATTTAATGGGCTCTGAGAAGTCCTATGATAAACAACTTTTTTTAAACAATGGTCCAAATTTTACTTGAAGATGACAAATATTTTTTCCTTCTAGAAACTATTAGAAATCTGGACATGAATATTTCAGTCAGGAAAAGAACTGAAAATCTTTTTCAGTTTTTAATCTTTTTCTATTTTTAAACTGTGTTATATCCACAATATCTTACTATTATTCTAAATATCAAAAGTGAGTTCAAGTAAATGCCAGAGAATTGAGATTGTAGAAAACTTAATTTTCAGTCAAGTGAAAGAATCGACATATGATACCCCTGGAATAACAATAAAAAATGTTTAATAACATCAAGTTTACTTTAGATTTAATGACACTATATCAGTTAAAAACTTTGTAAGTCCAGAGACAGAATTTTTTAAAAGCTTTTTTTTAGTAATCATAAAAATATCTACCCACATTTTTCAGTGTAATTATAGTGTTGTATCTGATGGCAGTTAGTCAAAAAAGTATAATCCAATGTTGATTAAAGTTTTATTTTAAGCTTCCTTATCCATGGAATGATTTCTTACAGACTCGTAGTCTATAATTCTATGCTCTTTTCCAGACATTTCAGCCTCCAACTCCTAATTTCTAGGCCCTGCCTTGTAGCCAGAAAAATTCCATCTTTTTTTATTATATAAATTATAAACTGAAGCAAAGAAAGGAAAGAAGATGCTGAAATATCAGATACAAATAAGAGGAAGAGATTTAATAAAAATTTGAAGATTGGCATCCAGTCTTGTATAATAACTGATACAATCACTGCTGCTAACTAAAAATGTATATGTAACTTGTTATAAATTTAATTAAAAAATAATTGCCATCATGTAGGCTAAAGACTATTATGAAACAATTAGATAGTTGTTAAGAAAAAAAAATTCCTCAGAATGTAAGTTTTTATCGATATTCATTTATTTTTATATTCATTTAGGCTACTAGAATAGCAGGCCATTTTTTCCCAAATAATTATTTGCATAATAGTAATCAAACATGAACAACAGAAGTAATAAGATAAAAAAAACTAAGTAAATATTAATCAGCCACACTAGTATCTAAATTGTCCACTGTTTTCTAAGTAGCTGTAATCAGAATATCCCAAAGAAGAGTGTGTTTGCATTTAATGTCTATAGTTACTATGCTCTGTTAGACAGACTTGGTTTTCCACCTGTGAAATATTTGATTCTTGAAAGACCATTTAAACTCTACCTATATTTTATTTAAGGTACAACAAATTGGAAGTATATCTGCCAAATATATTTTTATAATAATATCAGGTTTAAGATACCACTGTCACACATAAAATATCTGCATCTTTCTAAAGGGTAAAGTTCTTTTATTTTTGGTTTCCCAAATTCTCCTGGAATGTTTCACTGCAAAAGTTTTAGCATGGACAAAAGAAAACTCCATTAGACATATATTTATTAAAAATGAAAATCCCATCATCCATTTATAGTACTTTACATTATCAAGTAAATGTTCATGTTTTAAAAGCTAGGTTGAAGTTTTATTTTCCTATTCCATTGAAATAGACCACTAGAGGGCAAGCAACACTCTGATCTCAGTTATAAAAAAGTAAATGGATATAGCTCCTTAAAATAACTAGTTATATCCAAAGTTCATTCTTACTCTCCTTCCTTCATTTACTCTTTCATTCAACAACTATTTTTTCCAGTGCTTATTGCGTGCCAGACACAGAATCCAGAATTAAAGCAACCAAATATGGCTCTCTTTCTACCCTTGGGTCTCTCTTTTTCCATCTACATATATGCATATATATTTGAAAAATCATTTATATATATATTTTTCTTTCCTTCATAATTTCTTATCTTTAGAATTTTATCATAAATACAGTGTGCTATAGCAAAATCAGATATCCAGACTTTACCAGACAAGTTGTAGGGAGAGTACCTTAGACATCTCCAATACTGAAAATCAGAGAGCAGCTTTGGATATAAAGTATATTAATAAATAGACTCTACAGCTCATAGAATGTTCTACAACTCTGTCCAAAATTTGACTCAGCATTTTCCTAACTCTATTTCTCCCTTCTTTTATTAGATAGCCCTGCATTGTTATACCAGGAGAAAAGTGGTAGAGCAGTTGTCAGAGACAATTAAAGTCTTCTCTGGGTCCCCATTAGCCAGTGCCCCGAGAAACAAGCTGAATGATTTCATAATTTCTGTTGAATATAAAAGGACACTGATACCCTGGGGATATTGATCCAGAAAGATAGAAAGAATAGCTGGGAAGCTCTTTCAGTGATACAGAAGTTAATGATTTTGTGATTCACCCAAGAGAAAACCCTTACAACCTTTGATAATTGCAAGACAGATAGTGCCACTGCTGACCTCGTCAAATTAGCAGGAGCTACGCGTTCCATGGCAGAAGCCAAACCCAGATGCCACAAAAGAGAGTTTAGCAGTACTCACATATTTTTAATTGAGTTTGTATATGTGTGTTTTCTCTAACATGATATTGCTTTTAATCGTTGTTAATCTTAGGGTCAAAATGTTTCCTAACCTCAACACTTTCGTGGCAAGCTAGACATACCTGGCACGCCTTGCCAAATGAGTAAGGAAAGCGGAAACTGCTTCTCTTCCACGTGCCAAAAATAAGGCACAGAGAACTAACGTTACGAGTGTTAAATATTCACCTTAATTAAATTACATAGGAGAAAAAAAACATGATATAGAAATTGATAGAGAAATGTTTAGCCAACAGGCAATAATGTATATCTGTTTAATGAGTGGTTTCTTCACTTAATATGTATACTGATTTATTTCTTCAGAAGATATTTACAGAGTTCCTATTCAGGCTCCTTGGCTACAGTAATAACCTGATCTGCTTTCATGTCCACATTCTAGAAAGAGAAACTGCACTGTGCCCGCCAGATGCAAAGCTATAAAGTTGGGCCAATGGTCCCTTTCTTTGAAGGGTTTCTTCTCACATGTTGAAGAAAGCCATCAGGATTCAGACATCGTGCAGTAGGAAAACTGACAAAAATAGAAAATAGATACCAATGACTGTGGAAGTGCAGAGGTGCAAGTTTTCTTCCGAGGAGCTGGGACTGGGGGAGGGGGGTAACATCCTAGGCCCTGACTGGAAGAAGACGTGAGGGCAGATTGCTCTGTCAAGGTCATCTTGGTTTGGAAGAAACTTGAAGGATGAGTGAAGAACAACTGTTACACAAGTGGAAAGCAGCATGCCAGGTACAGGGCACCAAGTGGCTGAAAAGGATGGCAACACAGGTGGAATATGGAAATAAAAATGGGGCTGGACAAACCTTCCAGTCAGAGCCAAAAGAATGTCTATTAAGTAGGACTATAGGAATTGTAAGATTTTCAGAGCTGAAAGGAACCTTGGAGATCATCTGATGCAATGCTGGCACCAGGCATTACCTACAGCCTTTTCAAATACTTGTTAAATGAACTAATCCCCTCTCTTTGCAAATGGGGAAACTGAGACTCACGAAGGCATGGATCCTGTCGTTTCTGACAGAGTGTCTACTGAATTTGAGAACTGTGACTTCAGATGAGGAGGTTACATACTTTTATTTGGAAGGACTGGGGCCGCTGGGGTTTTCCTTGGTGTTCTAAATTTTTTGGTATCTGCTGTGCATTTATTTCCTTTGCAAAAGGCAAATGAATATTTAATTTAAGAAAAGGGGGGCTGGGAAAGGAGGCAGGACCCCAATGTGGAGGGCCTAGCATGCCCCTTGCTCACAGGGAACTGTGGCATAATATAGTTGGTGATAAGGGACCATTTAAAGATTTTAAGCAGAAAGACAAGCTGGAACTTGACAAGGGAACACATGAAAAATATGAAAAAAATGTAAAAGAATATATGAAAAAAATCATTACTTTTGCACTTCCCATGCACAAGAAAAGTTCTCTGACGAACGTATGAAGGATGGATTGGAGTCAGGCAGTTCTTTGTCCACTTACAGATCAGAATATAAACAGAGAAACCAGATGGGCTATTTTCAAACAAGCATGGATAATTTCTCATTCACAGATAGCAACCATCTTATCCTCTCCCCCCAAAGCTATAGAGTAAGGGAAACTGGGCATGGTTCTGAAAAGAGTTCATGTATAAAATAAGGCAATGAGGGAACTTCACCTTCTATGCTCAAAATCTGTGGGCATTCAAGTCATCCCTGGGAGAAAACTTTCATAGAAATAACTGAATGATGTAAGTACAATTAAATTGATACCTGCTTACATATAACAATAAAATCTAAAATTGACCATTTTTCACACTTCAGTAGGGTCCAAAGTTTCTCTACCTGAATTATATTTGTTTTGTTAATGACTATGATAAATTGGGTTTTCAACTTTTTCATGCCAGGTTCGTGGAAACAAGCTCAGGGATTTACTACTACTACTTAAAAGTAATTTTTAAAATTAGGTTAACTGGTAAGAAATCAAAGCAAAAAGCCATTTTTTCAGGTAATAAAAATCATTTCTCAGAAGTGTTGACCCAGTAATATAGTCTGTATTTTTAAGGACTTAAAAATCCTTAACAAATTAATTAATTTACCTTACAGATGCTGGGTGTGTATGTTCTTTACCCTCAGCAAAGATGTCTCTCCAGGAAAAAAGGGAAGAAAGACAGAAAGAAAAACAAACTTATTTTCTTGATAGAGGTTAACATCATGCCTCCACAAGTGGTTTGACAAACCTAGGTCTTGTCATGGTGCTAAATATGTAAATCACGCTGAATGACCAAGGCTAAAAGCAAAGTGACAGTTGACTGTGACTGCCATTAACCATGGATCACATCCCGGCATGTAATGCAATTATATGGCAGGAAACAACTAATGCGGGCTGCCTCTGGTGGGAGAAGGGCGAAAATATTGAATTTTTCTCTGTAATCTATTTACATCTTGCAATGGGGGCATTAGTCAGATTAAGGTTCAGAATGCCAGGCGCACACAGGTCTGGTGTGCTAAGTGGTGCCTCCATTCATAATGTGATAAGAAGGCAACGGTCAGTGCAACAAATGCATTATGATCCCACTGAGTCAGGGGGGCAGTTTTCTCTCATAAACTCCCCTTGCTGGTACACTGTCTCAGGATATAGATACCTTTTAGATATTGAAAGATCTGCCAGCACTAAGTATCAGCACCAGTTTTCCTTTTCGCTCACGAGTAGACAAATTTAATTTTAATAGTAATTCATGCTAATTTCCTCACAAAGTTCAAACTTAATGTATATTATCGAGACACATGAACCAAAAGTATGAAGATGTACATCTCTTAAAATACTTTATTTTTATAGCTCGATATATTAGATCACACCAAGTTTAAGACAGGAACAGGCAATGTTGGGTGGGAGGTACGAAGGCAACAGCTTCAGAACAGCTTAGCAAATCCCTTTGGAATATTCTGGGGGTTTGAAAATTCAAGCCTAATATGTTTTTCTTGGATGCTCGTGTATTGCCAATCATCATGACAAACCACTTAACTTGTTTCTCCCTGTTTCTCAAAGCAGCTTTCTGAGAGTAACTGGTTTTGGCAGTCTCAATACCTTTTCCCTCATTTTTCCATGGTCTCTTCCACAGGGTAGTATTTATATAATTGTTCAAAAATTATAGATATTATATAGTAACTGAAGATCGAATCTGTTACAGATAAGTTTGATTAGCTAAGAAGTAACTCAGCTAACAAAATATGAATTTATATCTAAAGGGAATTTATATTAAGGGAAGAAGAGGAAAAAAAATCTGTATTCCTAATTAAGTACAAACACAAATTAAGTCTAGACAATTAAAAAAATATGTGTGACCTTCGTATGCTTTGACCAATTTCCAATCGTTTTTGTTCTATTGGCCCTTGCAGTGGATGGGAATTCTTTTTATGCTAGGTTAATTCTTAGAGAGTCTTCTAGGTGTCGAATAACCTTCTCTAAGAAGCCTTCCTTGAGAATCTCCACAAGTTGTCATACGTTTCTGTAATTTACTGTACCCTTCCTTCAAGGCACTCACCACAATTTCAATTAAATAGTTTTCTATATCATTCTTTGTTTATCTCTTACACTAGCCTGTGTGTTCCATGAGGGCAAGAACCACGCATCAGTTTTACTTACACTAAATCTTTAGATAGAAGAAAGGTGCCAGGATGGGGCGCCTGGGTGGCTCAGTCCCTTAAGCATCTGCCTTCGGCTCAGGTCATGATCCCAGGGTCCTGGGATGGAGGCCCACGTGGGGCTCCCTGTTCAGCCAGGAGTCTGCTTCTCCCTCTCCTGCTGCTCCCTCTGCTCGTGCTCTCTCTCTCACTCTCAAATAAGTAAATAAAATCTTTAAAAAATGTATTTTTTTAAAAAGGTGCCAGGCAAACAGTAAGGATTTAATAAATATTTATGGAATGAATAAATATATGAATGGTGATTTATTCCTTGATATTTCCCCATGTTAATAATACACTATCTTACATGAATCTAATTTCTTATTTCTAAAGCAAGCAATTCATACTTGTAAACTGTATGGTTCTAACAACTTCTTGAGGTATTCCTAAAGACTAAAAGACAATTTATAATGTACAGATAACAAGAAAGAAGCCCATTGCTTTACATAAGTAAAATGGAAAACTAACAATTTAAAAATAGCACCAAAAATATCTCACTTCTTATGCAATATATATTTTAGTATACATGCAATTAATTTACTAACTGTAATTCAATCCCTAATTATCATGCATTCACAGAACATGCTGCTTCCATGTCTCAGTAAATTATCACAAGGGTCTTAGGCTGAGTTGTTATTGTTTCTATTTTACAGATGCACAAACTGAGGCTCAGAAGGTTAAGGGTCCTGCCCAAATTTAAACATTTGGTAGGTGATATTGACAGAATGGAATATGCATAGACTTATATTCTGAACAAAATCCCAATGACAGAATTCTAAGGGTGTTCCATAGTTTGCCTCTTAAAATAAGGTATATGTGCTTAGCGTCTTACGTTTTCCTGGTAAGCCAAAGTTTTTGTTAGCCGAATAAAAGGGATAATTGAAAGCATTTCCTTTATGATAGAGAAATAAATGAATGTTAAGCATGAATAATGCAGTTAAGTAGCTCTAACCATCTACTATGCATAGCCAATAGTCAACAGATGTTCAACACAGATCTAAGGGGAAAAAAAAAACAAAACACCTAACACATCTAATAGGATTTTTTAAAAAAATAATGCACCTTAAAATGAAGGTCAGTTTTCACTCAACAAAATCAATTTCAGCAATTCTTACTTTTAGAGCTCACATTTTCCTATTCTATAGCTATATGGTGACTTCAGCCAAGTAAAACTTGGCTTGGCTGTCTAAACAGTATATATAGATGTTGCAAAATTTTTATAAACGTTAACCAAACAATCTGTAAATGATGTGGTTTTGTGCATGTATCCATATTAATTCTAGACATACATGTATGTATGCACATGTTACATTTTATATTACAATTTGTAAACTGTGTCTCCATAGGACAAGGAAGTAAATATAACTGTACATAAGGTTTTGCTGGCTCACCCATGCAGAAAAATCTCTTATTTTCTTTCAGTACTATAGTGGTAACGTTTACTTATATTTTCAAACCTAATCCTTAAAAGTAATTCGTTACAGTCCTTTAATTTAGAATTAAAATAATAATATAATTAAAATGAGACATATTTGGTACTTGACTAAAATATGACTTCTTGAATTGACCCCAAAACATAGCTCCTCATAGAAAATTCTTGAATGTGAATCCTGGACTGGATGTGTGTGAAGCAAACGAAAACAAATACTAACAGGATTAGAATATTCTATAGTTTGGAATATCCTTCACTCATTCAACTAAAACATACTGTGCTCTGAGTATGTGATAAAGAGTAAAGACACACATGGCCCTCAGTTTTAGTACGACTGCTGGAACTTGGGCCAATATTTCCAATTATGGAGATCAAATGCCCTTTTTTCCAAGACCACTGGCTGCTGGATAGTCAAAGTTCAGAGACAAATACGTATGAACACCCGGTGGTGGTCAGCTACCCTGTTCAGAGGAGGCACGTGGGCCCTTGGAGTGCAGGGAGTGATGGATTTGCAGAATCTCTCCCTGCTCCCCAAACCTTCCCAAGTACTGCATCTGAATCCTGTGCCCCTGTAATCAAAGTAACATGCTCATCAGCCTGGATAATCGTTGTTACTTCAGTGTCTGCATCTGGTGTTTATCATCTTGGAGAGCCAAGCAACAGAAGGCTTCATTTCAGCCATGCATTTTAAAAATCTCTTCTTGGAATGACACTCCCTGTGTGCCCTAAAGGACCTACAGTGCATGCCAAGTTACTGTGTTCCCCATGGAACATACACATTGAGAGCACTCCGAAAAGAGAACTGAAGTGCCCAGGATAGAGGCTTGGAGGCTGCATGAAGTCACTGAAGAGCATAAAGAGGGGAAGGATGTATTTACAGCTCAGCCACTCACTGCTCAGCTTTCTCTTCTGCAAATTGAGGGATAAGATCCACTTCTCCTTACTCAAAGACTAATTAGGAAGGTTAAATGCAATAACATATAAATGTCCTTATAAACTGGAGAGCTAGATACAAACAACTATTAATAATAAAAATATGAAAGTGTTATTCAAATGCAAGCTACTATTTATTATCTTCTTCCTTATACCTAACTCAGACAATTCTTGCTTCCTCCAAATATAATGCTTATTTCTTTGAAAGTTGTTGTTCCCTTATGTTTTAACCTATGAATTAGGGGGTTTCTAAGCTCTCTATGATTTTCTGTTAGAGTCACGCTTACTACATATAAATGTTTGTTTACCTGAGGTAGGGTGGCTAGAACACACTATAAAAAGGACAAAGAAGGTGTTCCAGCCATATCATAAACACACACACACACACACACATACCTAAAACACTGAAACAATGCAGACATGTGGAATAAAACAAAAAAGGAGAGCCATGACAAAGTGCTTCTAAAAATATCCCGATAAACAGAACAATATTGAGAATTAAACTATTAACTCAATACCACAAAGATATACTCTTCCAGGTTGGGATTATTCTATTTCTATCCCTGTACTGGAAAAGGAAAATATTTTATGGTCATGAGAAGTTGGAATTGAGGCACAGGAAAAAAAAAAGGGGGGATATCATTAAGAAGAGACATCTGGTCATTTTGGCATGATCATATTTCTGTTACAGAGTGCAAATACATTCTTTATGAGAATGTGCCATTGATTTTATACTCCGCATTTTAGCACTGTTTCTAAACATACTGTAAATTATGTTAAGTAACTCATTGAGTCTCTGATTTAGCTTTTTTTCCTCAAGCAGAAAGATAATGTTTGCTCCAAAAAAGAATAAACCAGTAGGCAAATCACATTTATAAACTCTGCAAGTGACGTGAATGACGTTAAAACATCTGGGAGACGTTAGAGGCTGCACTAACTCTAATCATGGATCACATTATGGCAGAATGTTTTTCCCCCTAATGAGGAGAAAGACTGAGATAGTGAATGTGTGACTCAACATAACCCTGAAGTCCTTGTCCCAGAACTGATAAAGTACCAGAGAGAAGGCCTTGGCCCACCAGGTTTCCAGAACGAAGGCTACACAATCTCCTTTATGTTTGGCTTATGTGTCACGGGTGACAGTGCCCGAAAAAACAAGGCCCGTTTTCTCACTCCAAATAAATCAGAGGCTATCCAGCTCCCAATATTTACATTGAACAAGAAAATGATCCCTTCCCCTCTCTTCCAGCAACACACCATTTACTTGTTAATTGACTAACCTAAAGAAGAGGTCACCGCAGACAAAGCTCCATATACAGTGATAGGATGTAAACTCTGCAAACTCTAACACTCATGGGGAAAACCCAATGTAGTACTTATGCTACAAAATGTAATTAAAATGTTTTTAAATATGCATATTTATGGAGAAAACTATATGAAGATCCAACATCAGGTATATAAATATGGAGAAAGGCCTAGGAAATGAACTCCAACTGCAGTAGCTCACCTTGGAAGAGCTTTATTTATCATGTTTGATATGCAGCATGATCACTTCACTTTCAAATGTCTTTTCAGCCATTCAGTCTTTAAGAATTATATTTCTATTTCATTTATAGGAAAGCAGTCAAATATCTGCTTGGTTTACTTGGTAACTGAGTCGAAGAATTATTGAGTAAAGTATGATTTTCCCTTTAATAAAGAGGCTGCTTGCCTAGGATAAGATGTCCTTATAGGTAAACTGTTGCAATTTCTTAAAGGAGGTATGAATGAGGCGCTTGTGAGAAATATAATTTAATATTTAAAAATATATTTGGCAACCAAAAATATTGACTTGGGTGGCTTAGTGCTAGAGAATTAGAGAGATTGGTTGATAGTATTATTTTTAAGTTTCTTATCTGAAATTCATTTGGAAGCTGAGAGGGAGAAAGAAAGAATCTGATTAGAGAAACAGTTCCTATTTTCTAGGGATCACACTTTGGGAAACGTTGCTTCAGAGTTAAATCAACATTTGGGAAATGTTGCTTCAGGACTCAGAGGAAAAGGAGTTAAAGAAAATTTTATGATGATGCTTGGGTTC
The DNA here is from genome assembly GCF_003265705.2 of Callorhinus ursinus. NCBI lineage: Eukaryota > Metazoa > Chordata > Mammalia > Carnivora > Otariidae > Callorhinus > Callorhinus ursinus. The sequence continues at coordinate 78,239,481 of NW_027397066.1, forward strand.
ATTGTTAAGCTGCAAGCAGCTGGTTAAGAAAAAAAAATTCTCGGAGAGTGGTAATTGACACCTAAACCCACTCACAAGTAGAACTGGGCGCTTGGATTTAGAGCAAGGACAGCATGGGTTTGAATCCCCCAGAGAAGTAAGAATCCATTTGGAGCAAGAAATCAGAGCTCTCCCTTCAGGCCATCACAACACCCTATTATTCCAGGGTGATTAAATGATTCCCTTCCTTTATAGACCATAGAATAGACTTAAGATTATTTCATCATCACTCCTTACACCCAATGACCCAAAATATTGCTACATTTACTAATTCAGGAAACTTGAACAGAAAAGCAAACATAGATACTCCCTCTGACAACTTCCTTTTTTTTTTCTTTAAAGCCTTTCCTCCTTTAAGTGTCAGTTAACTGAGGCAGTATTTTGACTGGAACTCACAGGAATGAAATACAATCAACTTACCTACCTAACTGCCTCACACCAAATGTTTTCCTATGTCAATACAAGTGATAGATTAGCTGTGGGAGCATTCATTAACTGTTTTAATTGTCCGGAATGCATAGGGAACAAAAAGGGAATGCATAAGGGAACAGAAAGAGGAGACTTTTATGAATTCCCATTTATTCCACTGTCTGCCCTACTTACCTTCAAACCTAAATTGCAAACATAGCTGAAGGTATTTTTGTCCTGCATAGCTGTGAATGCCTGCATCTTTAATAGAAATGATTTATAAAGAGATTTTGGAACACGCTGACTTCATAATGAAGAAACTCTACTCCCGGAGGAGTCATTAACCCAGACATCACTGGTGCCCAAACCACTGGGAATCACACAAAACTATTCTTTGAGCAATGCCAGGAAGATTCTTAGCCTTTCAAATAAGCTGAAGTATACAGAGATCTCTATCAACCCCCAAAAGTGTTGAGATGGATGAAGAGATTGAGGCCCTGGAAAGGGAAAATGACTTTCCCAAACTCACAGAGCTTCTCAGGTCTCTGGATAACCCAAACTAGAAAGAGATCTTTAGGTCTCTTTTCATATCACACCACAACCACATACAAAATAAGAAACACATTTATAGATGTACCACTGTTTTGTTATGTCACTTCTCTAAGATACTTGCACTAATATAAGACAGAAAGAGTTATGGGAGTTATCTCAAGATTTAAACCTAAATCCAGAGTAAAATTTAAGTCTTACCTTTTTCATTTTTTATGATTGATTGACTCACTGTATTCATGGAGGTTGTATTAGTTACTCTAACAAACTCCAAAATCCAGAATGATGAAAATATGGCAGAAGTCTATACCTGAACTCTGATATAAATACTTTGATCTGAAGAGATATTAATTATCTCTTTGGATAAATGACTAAAAATGGAATAACATGAAACAGATTTCTTGAGTCACCATGGAAGCTGCATTTAAAACACTTTTTCAGAAAGATTTTGAAGTATTTGCTCCTTTCTAATAATTTGGGTACCTGGTGCAACTATGTAGCCTTATAAAGTAATGATTCTCCCCTCTGTCTTTGTATCATGAGTAGAAACATCTGGGAGAAAAATGTGAGGAAAGGTACTGAGATCATCATAAATTTTCCAAAATACCTCATAAAAAACATGGACTCCAGAAAGAAATAGTCATATTTTTTAAAGATTTTATTTATTTATTTGAGGGACAGTGAGTGAGAGAGAGAAAGAGAGAGAGAGCACTAGCAGGGGGCAGGAACAGAGGGAGAGGGAGAAGCAGACTCAACGGCTGAGCAGGGAGCCCCATGGGGGGCTCGATCCCAGGACCCCAGGATCATGACCTGAGCTGAAGGCAGATGCTTAACTGACTGAGCCACTCAGGCACCCCAGAAATAGCCATATATATATATATTTTATTTTATTTTATTATGTTATGTTAGTCAACATACAATACATCATTAGTTTTTGATGTAGTGATCCACGATTCATTGTTTTCGTATAACACCCAGTGCTCCATGCAGTACGTGCCTTCCTTAATACCCATCACCGGGATATTTTTAAAGTTTCTATCCATTTTTATATATCACAGAGTACAAGGGAAAACAAAATGAGTAAAATTATGAAAAAGCAAACATAATTTTCTATTTAATCATTCAAGTTGGTCTTGGCACAGAGAATGAGAAAACTGGCAGTTACAAATTGTGTAATTCAACTTAATGAGTATCAAACTGAAAATAAATGTCAAAAATGTGCATTTTTTCCTCAGGAAGAAAATGACCAAATTCCTTCCAGTAATTTGTTTCTGGATTAATTTAATATTATATACTAAATCATATTCAATTTTCCCAGATCATCTACAAATATGTCATATCCTTAGCTGAACAGTTTCATGTGAAAAAAGATAGTAGTTAGCATTTTATAAAGGTATAGTTTTCATATTTGATTTCCAGATTCTAAGTTCTATGTAAAACAATGTTTGGGAAGAACCTTTTCTATAAAAGAATTAAAACCAAAAAAACCCCCAAAACCCTCAGTTATTATATATTGGTACCCTACAAATGGCCAGGGGCTTTAAATAATCATTTTTAAAGTGCAATGCTAATACTTCTTACAATAAAAATAGATAAGGCTGGATGAAAGCCATTCGGAAAGAAGGTAAGAGAGAGAGAGAGCAAAAGCATCCTCATATGTGCATGAGGGAGGGAGGAAGGGAGCGTGAAAAAGACCAAATGAGGATAAGGGAGAGGGGAGGGAAAGGGAGGCTTTATTAAAATTCTAACAATTTAATCTTTATGAAGAAGTTATTAACGTGAAAAACCACATACTAAAAAAATAATTTTTTTCAGCCCATGGAGAATAGAAAGTGTCCTGCATTTTCAATTAGTTTTTTAAAGTTCAGAGTTGAGAGTCAGCCTCCAAACTCTCAGTAGATCCTGTTATCACCATTAACCTTCAATACAAAGGGCTATTACAATCCCCAGCAGTAGTCTTAAAATCACTATGGTGTTTTCATCTTAACCTCGTCTTTCTTTTTCTCTTAACAGTGAATCTGTATCTACATTAGAGACTTCTGGGGAGAGTATCCTGTATTCTTAGCCGTATGTTCTCATAACTGTTCTATTTAAAGACCCCAAAGTCTTCTATAGTTTCTGGTTTTGAAAACCTCCAGGAACCAGAGCAAACAGTAAGAAATTAAAGGGCCTTTGACTCGTAGGCTAATTTTCTAGCAAATCACAGTGTTATTTCAACAACACTGATGGGTACTCCAATGTCCATCTTTGCCTGGATTCCTTCAAAGACGAACTCAACACCCAGATCGGGATCCTATGCAAGTGACAGAAGCAGAATAGGGCAAAGAAGGAGCTAAGCAAAAAAAAAAAAAAAAAAAAAAAATGTGTTCTCAGCTGTGGTCAGGCTTCAGCCTCTTCGAAAGTGATGAACTGCCCCACAGTTCTGTTCCCACCTTGAGGAAACCTACCAGGCAAAGCAGCTCCTGGTTCTGCGAAAGGCAATTCTTTGGAAAGAGGGGAAGCTGTGAGCCTTTAAGCACCAACATCACAGAAGTTGGGGGATGCCTCTACTGGGCCAGAAAAAGAGATCAAGACAGGGAACCAAGAGCGTCTACTGTGGTGCCCCTTCCTTAGAGATCTCCTATCACCTCTCATTTGACATAACTGATCATCTCCACATGTAGCAGAAACAGATGTTAGGACAGACGAACAGTTGTGATTGCAAATGGAATCAAGTATGGCTGTGTAATGGATTGGGGTGTACCTTGTGAAAGAATGCATGGCTACAGTGTAGAGAGAGAGGCAGAGAATAATAATAAAAATCTAAGAAATTAATTTTTAAAGATGATCCCACTTAGTTTCACTAAACTGACAAAGAGGCTCCTGTATTCAAATTTGAAGGGAAAAAAATAATAACAAAATAATTATTTTTAATAATTGCAGTTAAAAGGATGTAGTATAAAAAAATCAAATGGAAACGTAGAGTCAATTTGAGTTCCAATTCCAAATACATAACATATCGGATCGAAACAATGCTACCTTTAGGAATAAATGTCAAAAGTATCAGTCTCCTAACAAGTTTTTTTTTTTTTTTTCTAAAGCCTTCATATAATCTCTATTGCAGGTATACAAATAATTTATTGATTTTTTCCAGAAGAAAAATAAGAAGAAATATATGTCAACCCAGCTAGGAGTCAAAGAAATAAGCAGTTAAAAATTCATTATATCACTTGGGGTGCCTGGGTGGCTCAGTCGGTTAAGCAGCTGCCTTCGGCTCAGGTCATGATCTCAGGGTCCTGGGATTGAGTCCCGCCTGGGGCTCCCTGCTCAGCGGGAAGCCTGCTTCTCCCTCTCCCTCTGCCTGCCACTCCCTCTGCTTGTGTTCTCTCTCTCTCTCACTCTCTGATAAATAAATAAAATCTTCAAAAAATTCATTATACCACAGATCTGACTTAAATTCTAGAAATTATCACACCCCATGTTTAAAATAATTATTAGTTTACATACTTGGCTTTATCAAGTTTCACGCAATGTTACCCCACATCTTCAGAGTACACCGTGCTTTTTACATTATGGAATTCAATACACATTTAAAAGCTGAATTGCCACGGACTTTGGCAAACTCTTACTAAAGATTCACCAGTAGCTTTACTTCAACCAGTGATGGCTGGACCATCCCAAGGCTGAAGAGAGTGAGGGTAAGATGAAAAGCTACAGGGCGGCTGGGTGGCTCAGTCGGTTAAGCATCTGCCTTCAGCTCAGGTCATGATCCCAGAGTCCTGGGACTGAGCCCCGCGTCGGGCTCCCTGCTCAGTGGGGAGCCTGCTTCTCCCTCTCCCTCTGCCTGCAGCTCCCCCTGTTTGTCTCTCTCTCTGCCAAATAAGTAAATAAAATCTTAAAAAAAAAAATGAAAAGCTATAGATCAGAAGGGTCTAGGCTTTGTTCCTAGCTCTGCATTTAGCTGTTGGACTTCGACAAATTATTTCAAACAAAAAGAGCCTCAGTTTCCTTATCTTCAGTACTTCTATGGCTTGTTGAGAGGATGAAAAGAGGGGATGCACAACCCATGCTTTGCATGCTTTAAGCAACAGGACCTATTTTTCCTGCTGCAGTTCAGAAGATGAGAATGGATGGCAACTGAGGGGAGGTGGCACTCTAGCCAGCAGCTAGCAAAGGTCCACCTGCATTCAAGTTTTCTTTGGTCTGCCCTGCCTGAGAAATTAAAAAAAAAAAAAATTGAGAGTTCTGGCTTTTCTTGGCACGCTGGAAGCTCTTACCATATCAAGCTCATCCTCCTGCAGTCAGGACCTGGAGCTTTCCATCTGAGGCAGGACGAGTGCTGTTGGTTTGCTGTAGTCCCCAGCAGTCTGTGTTACCCTCCACTCAACCCATGTACTTAAGTAACCTCATCGGTCCCAGTAGGTACTAGGGCTAGTGACTGTTGGGTTTGCCAAGGAAGACTAAGCCTCAGAGACAGGAAATATAAATCTACATGGGGGCAGCTGAAGATGCAAGGTGGTGTGGTAGAAAGCAACTGGATCCAGGAGCCAGGGGACATGAGCTGTAGTCCCAGTTCTGCATTAACACTTGTGTGAACTCCGGGCTCTATAGGGGTCTGTTTCCTCATCTGTAAAATATATGTTCTGGGTAGGTCAAGTTTCTGAACACAAGGCAAGGCAGTTCCCCATCTGGGTTTCAGCTTCACATGTGTTCTTTTTACAAAAATGATGCCAAATTAGTGGGTCACTGAAGCCTGGTGGAATTAGAGAAAGCCCTCCCTCCACATGCCCCTGTCAAAAAGAGAAATATTGCACACAGAGTTGATGGAATACATTTGGAAGCTCAAATGCCAAAAGGAAGTATAATATACATAATAGTAGCAATTTTGAGAATGCCCTCCCCTGTTTTGCTGGCCTTGTACATTAGTTCTAACTGAGTAAATATAATTAATGTTTTCCCAAGTTTATTCCTGCTAAAATATCGATGCAGGTTCAAGTACTATAGTAAATTAGACCTGCTTTATTCTTCTTAGGCAAAATTCCAACCTTAGCCTCTTATGACTTTACATAACTACATTTTGAAACTCAATGGCTATGCGTATTCAATCATTATTTATTCTTTTTGTGTTTTTTCTTCTAGAAAATTTTAATAAAATGACCTTTGTAAATTCCCCCCCCCCAAAAAAACTTGTGAAATACATGGAGCTCAAAAGGTCTCACCAAAATTCTCACCCAAAATAAGCACTTTTTAAAACATAACCTTATGTAATGCTCCTATCAGTGAGCTAAGACACACTTATAATAACAAAGACATATGTAGCAAATACATCTTGCCAATGTGCAAAATACTTGTTTGGAAAGATTACTCTTTTTCAGTCCACAATTCCATTTCAGTCCTTCCGGTTGAATTTCTGTATGCTCTGAAGTAGAAACCAACTAAGATAAGTAAATCAACTTACAGAAGGTAACTGTCAAGGTGTTCCGTGTTCCGTTGTTGAGTAGCTATCGAGCTGCCCCAAATGAGCAAGTTGATAGAGCCTCTCAAAGGGGATGACCATTTGATGACAATTCCCAGTAGGAAAAATGACAAGTAGTAAGAATGGGAGAAAACCAGGCAAGATCAACCCTAGCAAAATGTATTCTAGGATTTTAAAAACACATCTTGGCTTCTATCTTAAAAAAGAATAAATGCTTTATTGGAAGTTAACTGTTTTACTTCCTACAGTACCTTTAATAAAAAATGCAAACAGGTTTCAGGAAAGGAACGTGCACAGGTAAAGGACATGCTGTTATTCGACAGGGAACAGAGTAGCTGTTCTGGTTACTCAACTATTCTCTTCAACTTCACCAGAGGGTAATAACTTTTCAAAGACATAAAGTATATTTAACTCTAAAACCACTGTGACTATGAACTCATTTTTTTTCCTAGTGATTTAAAAGGTATTGCAGGATCTTGCAGTCTTCCTGGTAGGGTGATTATTCATCTCATTTCCTCAGCACAAACACAGTTTATGCTTGTTGTCTAGGCACACTTTTTAATAGCTTTCCCATTCACTCACAGAAATGACCTAATTTAGGCAATAATTATGTGGCCACCCTATCTCTGGGTCACTATAATGCATTTAATCTTCTATTCCACACACTGCAGATAGATGGACAATGATAAGACTGAATCTAATTAAGAAAATGCTAAAAAAAGAGTTTATAGTACTAAATATAAATAAATATACTTGTACACAAATGTTAGTCAGGATATACTTTGAATTTGGGTTTGTTAAATAATGAAAAAATTTTAATGAAGAATCGTCAGAAACAACTAAAAATAACTAAACTAGTAAGTGATACTAGAACCAATGTGTTTTTAAATTTGTATGTTAAAATCAAAATTAAAGCCCAAACTATGTAAATAATCACCGCTAAAGAAAAAAACAAAACAAAACAACAATCACCGCTAAAGAACAAAATTCCAAACAGTATAATGAAGTAATTCAAGTTAAAAGAAAAAAAAATAGTTGACTCTGAGCCCAACTGGGCCTCTCATTTTCTAAAGTTGAATATTCTCACAATATGTCAATTTTGCACTGTGTTGGATTCTCTGAAACTACCTATATGATTGGAAAATGATCCTAAGATATTTATATTACCAACATTACACACAACGCAGAGTACTAACTAACCACTATACGATCACGGCTTACCAACATTACAAACTCACAATAAAACACAAAAGAATAATTATTTGCATTAATTCCTTCATGAATAAAAATCACTGAGAGTGCATTTGTAGAGTTTTGGGTTTGTTTTTTTTTTTTTTTAAAGAAAGTGTAGTACTGAAAAAACCAATCATAGGAACCATAACATGTCTTTAATACAGACACAATATCATAGCTTTTTAGGATAAAATTTCAAATCAAATGACAATTTAAAATATCAGTTAAAACTCCACAAACTCAAACAAATAAAATCAAGTGGCAAAAATTGACTGAACTCAACTCTAGCAATGTTGAAAAATTTCAACTGCAAATATTTTAATAACTGATGATAAACACGCTCACATTAATATATAAAATACATCAATATTTTTGAAATTTTACATGACTTAGGACTTTTCATATTTTTTCCTGCCTTTGGCATTGTTTTATTCTGTTTAATAAATTGTATTTACTGAGAAATAATAAATTGACTTTTAATCATCAAGATAATAATTGCACATAGGGCTTCTGATGAGTGTTACCAAATTGAGTTAATAAATTTAAATCAAAGAAGGACCTTTGATTCTTACTTCTTAAGCTGTACAACCTTAGGTTTTTTAAATGTTGGAGTAGCTCTCACCCTCCAAATCTTTCTTTCATGGTCTTCGAGTTGGCATTCCACATAGATATCAGTCTCAATATATATTTCTATACATATATATATATATATATATACACTTAACACAGTAAAACATAGATTATTATAGTAAACATATTATTTTCATATATTTTAGGAAAAATGAATTGTCTATTTTCATAGACTTAAAATTAGTAGGTCAAATGAGAAGAAGAGCATTTGCTAAACATCAAGAAGACTTCATTTGAGAAAATATGGAGTGATTTTCCTATCAATCTAAAATCTGATGCTTCCTTACATGTATATTAGTCCATTTCAGAAACATTATTTAATAAGGTCCTACCACATGCATGGTTGTGATACTATACTGCAGAATCATTTTACACTCTTCTCACACATTCTTCCCAACTTTTTGTTTTCATATTTCTAAAACTGAAAAACACCAGAGCTTCAAAAATATTCACTGGCATCGTGCATACTGTTGACCCCAGTCATACTCTTCATCTCTCCAAAGGACAGCAGGCAAAAGAAAAAGTTAAAAAGTTCTTTACCAAAGGGAGAACGACAAAGTAAGAACACTGCAGCTCTAAAAATTATTACACTATCAAATTTTAAATCAATATCTATCAATTATCTAACTATAGTTTCAAACTTATTTGTGAAAGATGTTAATTAAGCAAAGCATTCTGATGTCTAATTTAAAATCTAAGTCTCGTTATTGTTCATATAAATCCCACTGGTCCTTTGAATTTAGAGTTACCTGATGAATTTAAGTTAATTACAGAAGTTTCTACAAGTGTCTTTGAAGTAGTGCTACAGGTTGCTTCTGCTGAATTCTATCCATTTGCTCACCCAGAGAGATTCATGGGACAGGTACCCCTCCCCTTCACACAGCGTTTACAGAGACGGGGAAAGATCTAACCCAGCAATCCTCTACCTTCAAGCACTGACATCATTTCATAAACATCAGAGCACCAAGGAGACCATTACTCAGTATCCAAACAAGTTTTGAAACATGTAAAGCTGTATTGAAAAGGAGACAACGAACCCGCACAACTTGACCAACTCCAACTCTGTTGTTGAGAGATGCGGTCATGTCTGGCCTAAAGTAGCTTAGCTACAGAGTATGTAATAAAACAGCTAAATTTGGATTGGAGAGTCATTTTGCACTGTCAAAATGTAATGCAGCCTGAGAGAGAGCAAAGGCAAAGAGTAACTCAAGAAATCAGAGACCAGGTCTCTGCAACTCCTCACTTCAAGGCAAAGACAAGTGCTGTTAATAGGAGAAGCCAGAGGGAAGAACTCTCAAAACTGAAAGGGGAAGAAAACTGGAAGAGGGGAAAAGAGAATAGGTTCTTGCATAGCTGTGACAGAACATTTTCAGTGGCCTCTAAGTTAAGTGAGAGTGGTACTTGAAAGGGAAGGAGAGACACTGCTTTATTCCTTTCTCAAAATTAGCTATGTTTAATCCAGCAGTAAGTTCTAGCACCAAATCACATTTATCTCCTTTTATCTCTTTCAAAATATTTTTGCTATGTCCGTTTTCCAACTTGCAGTTTTATATCTTTTATCTGCAGCATTTTATCTTCTTAACAGGATTCTAAGTTTCTTAAAGACAGGTACCATATGTTATATTATTCTAACCCATTTATGTCTATGGGATATAGCAATTATTACTTCCTAAATTTAGTTATTCTCAGCTGTACTGCATTTTTTTCCATAAAAAAATCTAAACTGAACTGTGATTTGAGAGAATACACTACGTGTTAAAATAGAAATATATTCTAACTCCCAACTCTATCAATTCTCGTCACATCTTTCTCTCCATGTAAATTTTAAATTTCACTAGTGAGAATGCAGGCAACTATTTGGATGCACCGCTACACCTATGTAAATTGTAAGCCCTATGTCCAGGCCTAGTTTAACTTACTTGACAATCCAAAGAAAACTCCAAATAAGTCAAAATATGCAGATAAATTACAAATCATAAAAATATTGTCCCTTTTTTTTAATCCACCTGTTTCTCAGTAATTCTTGAATCTCTCTTCCACATTTGGTGTCCACTTTGAACAAGAACTAAGACCCTCAGAACTCGGGTATATATTTTTAGATGGAGTTATCTTAAGCATCATGCATCAAATGTGACTTAAGTTTATTTCGATTTAGCTACAGAGATCTTTTCCTTCACATTTTTTGAGGGCTGGTCTGTCCTGGTAAATTTCCAGAATAAATCTTATGTCTTCCTTTTAAGTAGAGCAGGATCTTGACATACAACTACTGTGGAAAGCTGAAGGCATTTCTGGCAAGGGCAGCGAATGACTGACTTATCCAGTTGTTTTTATAGCGATAAATATATGGTTACACTGGGCAGGAAAACAAATATTCCCCAAAATACGTGCTAAGCACATGTGAGAATGAATGGGGCCATAAGACAGATCATGATTCCTCTCTCCATGAGAAGGTGTTTAGTTCCATGAGGTTCATTCACTCCCACTACAAAAACAACAACAACAAAACAGCCAAAGTGTATGCGTACTTGGAAAGAAAGAAAAAGAAAATTTTCTCTTTAAAAATGTAAAGCACTACAATGGCAATTATAATTGTATTTTGTTGGGTTTCTTTAGTCTATCTATGCGTCCCGCAATAGAATTTCCTGTAAGTTAATATAAGCCATAGTTTAAGACGGAAGAAAATACTGAAATAATAGTGCACTATCAAAACAGCTTAGTTATATGCATGTCTTAAAAGGGGGCTGGCATTATAAGTCTACATCTAATGTTTTTTCTAGCTTGATTACAAGTTTTTATTGTATATACTTTATTGCTTGTGTCATTATTCTAAGTCCCACTTAGAAAGGATGAGGGTATTCTATTTCTTTTAGAAAAAGGTGTAAATTAAAAAATGTTATCACTGAAAGGTGAAATTCTGTGTATCAGTTAACAAATGTCTAATAAATTAATACATAGTGAACTAGTAAAACTTTAAATGTATTTGAAAGTTAGGGATTCCATTAAGTAGAGTTTGTTTTTATTCTTCAACTTAAACATGACAATGGAGAAGATGGTTAACTTACGTAATTGAAATAAAAATCATCTGTCATACGTTTTTATGAAATTATGATTTGATGTTCTTTGAAGCCATATAAATTCATTTTAAAGAGAAACTAATTTTTCATTCATTCAATTTGTCATGTGATAAACTGTAATAAATATGTGCTACTTATTAAAACAGAGAACAAGAACAAAGCGTTTGTTTACAACTTAAACCTTTTAATAACCGAAAAATGTCTACTGTTGTTAAATCATCCCTTTTCGGAAGATAGAGTCAAGTCTCGTTTAGATTCATATCTTGATAGTATTTAGGCATATGAAAGAAGAGGATAATCTGCATAAAGGGAATTTATTTCATTTTCTTTTGTTTCCAAAATAATATTCTTTTAATACTGCTTTTGAGCCAGTTTTTATTTAGATGTTGTTTGGTCTAAATTGACAGTCTTGAAGTCTTTCCTGAAGTCATATTTGCCTCTTTAAACATCTCTGTGACATTCCATTACGGGCACCTGCTGCTGATAATTACAGGTCTGTCTCCTAACCACTTCCTCTGCTTTATGTCAAGGCAAGGTTCAGGCTGCTTGATTACAAACAACTACCAGTTAAAGGACCACCGCACAGCTCTCTGCAGTAATGATTCAGGACAGGTCTGGTCTGTGTTTACCGAAGTCTTAACGAAAAAGAAGCAGTTACTTGTTATAATTTCCTCTTTGCTGGCAATGTAGCATAATGCAGACCATATTTTGGTCACCTTAAACGTGCCTACGAGAATATCTGATTCAATAATGCTTTATATAATGATACATTTCACGACACTATTTTCTAGTCTAAAAACCATAATCAATTACAAGGAAACAACTAGGTTTCCTATGCACTCCAAAACAGACTTAATTCTCTTGAATCTGGGCCACTCGACCCACCCCCAAACTCCTCCCCACCACCTCATACTCACACTATCATACAGCTTTGTCTGAATGTTTGTGCCCCCCATCTCAAACTCACATATTGAAATCCTAACTCCCAAAGATGATGGTATTCAGAGGTAGGGCCTTTGAGAGATGCTTAAGTTATGAGAGTAGAGTGTTCATGAATGGGATTAGTGTTCTTTTTTAAAAATATTTTTATTTATTTATTTGAGAGAGAGAGAGGGAGGGAGAGCTCTGGAGCATGCAGGAGCAGGGGGCGGGGCAGAGGGGGAAGCAAGGGACAAACAGACTCCCTGCTGAGCTCAGAGACCTAGGGAGAGGGAGGCGGAAGCAGAGGCTGTCTGATCCCAGGACCGCGAGATCATGACCTGAGCCACAGTTGGATGCTTAAACAACTGAGCCACCCAGGTGCCCCAGGATCAGTGTTCTTATAAAAGAGATCCCTCAGAGCTCCCTCACCCCTTCCACCATGTGAGGACACAGAGAGAAGATGACCATCTAGGAAAGGAAAGTCGGTCTTTACCCACATGACCATGATGGTGCCTTGATCATGGATTCCCAGCCCCCACAACTGTGAGAAATAAATTTCTTTTTTGTTTAAGTCACCCAGTCTGTGGTATTTTCTCGTAGCAGCCTTAACAGACTAAGATACACACAAGAGACTGGTTTACTTTATAGTGGAAAGAAATAAGAAATACTTTAGAGGGCAGTTTTCCAAACAACAATAATCCTAACATAAAACCATTTCATCACATGATACAAAAATCAATTTATTTAGCAGTATTCCATATGACAGAATTCTATAATTAAATAATCAGAAAGGTTCTCAGGGATTCTGGGGTGCTATTTGACTTGTAAACCTTTTTAACTCCCCATTCTGTGTTTTGGCAACTTGAGCAGACCAGTTAGAGTCCAACTGTAGTCACATTGCTTACTCATCAATTATCTGAGGTTTATTTCCTTCAACCAAGTTCTTCACTACTTACTAGCCCTGAATTACAGGGCAGACAATATGAAGTTAGGAATGAATTTCTGAAGGAAGGGTAAGGAGTTTGACTTTGTAGATAGTCTCTAAGAGATGGTGAACTTTCACTCCCGAGTCTGTCCTCACTTTCCCCCTAACAACTTCATATTCAGCTCACTGTCCAGTAGCTTTCAGAAGTGGATGATGAAGAGAACCTGGAAAGGTCCCCACTAACTCCACCACCATAAGTCATCACCAAAAGCCCCTCTAAGATGTGTAATTTATGCATAAACAAAATATGTATTCATCCAACATCATCCAAAAGATCTGCATCTCACGCCGACTGTCTGTGTCGAGCACCATGTCACATCCTGGAGATTCCATGAAGAACATGGTTCCTGTCCTCCTCATGCTGTCATGCTAGCTGGGGGACGAAGGGAACAGAAGACTGCTACAGTTGGATTTGAAAGGTAGCTTCATGAGGGAATAAAGATCTAAACTAAGACAAAAAGATGGAACAGAAGTCAGCCAAGAATGGATGGAACATGAGGCGTGAACACTTGTTCACAGCAAAGAGGATAAGCCACCATGCTCACTCGCTGCCAGCTTGCTAAAAAATCTCTGAAGGATGTTCCCTCCTAGAGCTGCACTGGAATATCCGGTGCCAGATTTGGGGGAGGTGAACTGTCTGAGGAGACTATAACATAGAAGAGTTTCAGTAATGAAGTTAGAAGGGTAAGAACAAATATCTCTGTCAGCAGCATTAAGACCTTTCTATCTGATTCTAGACACAGTGGAAAGCCACCAAAGGGTAGCCCTACTGATGACATTGGTCAGAATGTGCCTGACATCTGTGTGGAGGACAGATGAGAGCGGGGCAGAACATGAAGCAGGAAGACCCTCCTTCAGTGATCCAGTTGGGAGACATGGACATATGTGAAGCATATGTAGGTAATATATATCATCTTTTGTAATAAAACATCATTAAAGGTTTGAACGTGTTTGGGGCACCTGGGTGGCTCAATCCGTTAAGCCCCGGACTCTTGATTATGGCTCAGGTCATGATCTCAGGGTCCTGGGATCAAACCCTACCTCTGGCTCCGAGCTCAGCAGGGAGTGTGCTTGAGGATTCCCCCTCTCTCTCCCCCTCTCCCTCTGCCCCTCACCCTGCCTGCGCAGGCATGCGCTTGCACACACTTTCTCTCTCGCAAATAAATAAATAAATAAATAAATAAATAAATAAATAAATCTTTTAAATAAAGGCGTTGAACATGTTTAAATGATTGCAAATATATAAAGTCTCTAAGTACATATGACTCTATAAAATAATTTAATTTTTATTTGTTTGCTATAACAACTTGGTTTTCTGAATTGCTCCCTTCCCCACCACCCCGCAACAAAAAAGTGGCAAATAAACACACATTCTGGCACAAAATAGATATTGTTCATATCAATTTCTTTAAACAACCCTCATTAACTACACAACAGAACTTCCTAAGATAGTTTCATGTTCAGAAAACTAGAGTTTTGAGAAGCCTATGTTTACTGCAAAGCAAACAACAAAAAACAGGGATAGCCTAGAAGAAAGGGTTATAAAAAACAGTCTCACCTTTTTAGTGGAAATCTTTAAAGTAAACTACTACAAACCAAATGTTACATACAGCAAAACAAAAACAAATAAGCAGTTTAATCAATCATTAAAAACATTCTAGGCTGCTTCTGTTGGGTTCTTTAAATGGAATAAGATACTATAAATACAAGAGGTTTTTATAATTATGTTGGGACTAAACCACACTGTTGATTCCAGAATTATTATTTTTCCCTGTAAGAAGTTGGATATTTCCCACAGCACAAAACTTGAGAAAGTGAGGAAGGAGGGTTAGTGTTAAAAAATAAAAATGTTAAACTTTGCTTTCCAGTTAAAGAAAGTGACGAAGGAATCAGTGTTCTACATGTCTATTTAAAGTGTTTCCTGTGTGCATATCATTTGGGTGCAGTGAATGAGTTACCCTATTTGTTTCTTTAGTTAATAATGCATGTATTACATTCTATTTGCTGAAGGTGTACAGCTGCATTGTTTGGGGTTATTAATGTTTGGTTTATGTTCTTCCTATCAAATCTGACACATCTTGATAAAAAAGGTTTTTATGTTTTGTCTTATTTTAATTTTACAATGAAGCATTTTAGAGAATATAAAACAAAAGAACAAAAGGGATTATTTAATGTCTGTGAACTAAAAAATATAATACTGAATTTGTTTGTACCTGAAAGCATTTTCTATGTCCATATTTTTTTCCAAATAGGGTTGTTACTTAAGCAACGTTCATTTTTTTAATACATACGGGAAAACTTTTTTCAAACAGAACTGTTTTGTGAATCCCGTCCCCTTTCCTTCCTTATAAATCGTGAACAATACACGTAATACCATTGGGAAACTACAGAATTCAGCTACAGTTGGTTCATGAACTAATCCATTAGAAAAGTATTTTATTAAATGCAGCATTTAACATAATTAATAAATGTCAGTCACAACATATATATTTAGGAGTCTGGTATCAAATTAATGTCTCTTTTTTGCCTGTATTATAATAAGACCCTTGCACATGTAAAAACTTTGACCTTGCTCAGAAAGTTGTTTAATAAATTTTGCTTCTACCTTAAGATCAGTCCATGTTTTGGTGTGTTAAAATTTATGACATAAGTGGAAGAAATTTAATTGCTTCTATTCCTCCAGAAAGAATTTAAATGTTAGCAAAAAGTTAAGAATTTGCTTTTTTTTCTTTCCTAGCCTTTTTACCTATATTTGCCTTTACAAGTAAAGTTAATTTTAGTGGAGGAAAATATGAACTGATTTTTTTCTTTGAAGTTTGTTTAATACCAGCTTTTGTTTTTTTAAGATTTTATTTATTTATTTGAAAGAGAGGGCACGCTCAAGGCAGGGTGGAGGGAGAAGCAGAGGGAGAGGGACAAGGAGCCTCCACGCTGAGTGCGAGGAGCCGGGGTCTTAGGTGGGGCTCGCTCCCGTGACCCTGAGATCATGACCTGGGCCGAAATCGAGAGTCAGGTGCCTAACCTACCAAGCCACCCAGGCACCTCTCGATACTAGTTTTTAATAGAATATATTCTAAAGTCAGAATTTGGCACAAAAAATACATTAACGTGATTGTCCATAAAACTGAAACAAACATGTGCTGACTTTCCAAAAAATGTTACTGTGCCATTAAATTTTCATAACCGAGGATGAAAATGTGATTTGAAAATCTACCAATTTCTTTTAAGAATTTTACCTGTGACAGTATGTTTTTGTTGGTTCATCTGGCATTTCCCACCCCCCCACCCCGATGGTACTCCCAACTGAGTGCAATCCTCTCTTTCTTGTGATATATTGAATTATTTTCACAGCAGTGCCAAATGACAATCATCGTACAGCACAGACTTATGTAGTGAAAATGCAAGAGCAACAGCAACAACAATTGCTAATGTACATTAAATACTTATCTGGTCCCAGGCACTGTTCTCAGTTACTCACTTTTGATAACTCTGTTCACCCTCACAATTCTATGGTGGAAATACTATTATTATTCTGATATTCTACTGAATTTCTCAGTCTATTTCCCTTTACCACGAGATTGACATAAAAGCTGCCGACAGTATTTCCCTAGCCCAGTTACCACATGAACACTCTTGGTTGTAGACATCCGTATTTTTTCAGTGAATTTGGATTAATTTCCTATGTCGGGAGATTACTGAGTCCACACATATGCATACATCAGATACGTTTTTAAGTCCCTGACAGTCAAGAAAAGGAAATGTAAAACTACAAAACAGAAAAAAGAGAGAAAGCTGAAACCATTCACCATTCTAAACGGTCATGATAATCCCACCAAAGAATAGGCATCATCAAAGATTATTTTTTTAAGATTTTATTTATCTATTTGAGAGAGAGAGAGCACGCATGAACAGGGGGGAGGGGCAGAGGGAGAAGGAGAAGCAGACTCCCCGCTTAGCAGGGAGCCTGATGTGGGGCTCCATCCCAGGACCGTGGGATCATGACCTGAGCCCAAGGCAGACGCTTAACTGAATGAGCCACCCAGGCGTCCCAGAGATTATTTAAAGAAAAAAAAGTTTTCCAAGCATAAATAAATTCAATTTCACACCAAGCCATACTATTTATTATATACACTCAAAAATTTTTAAATGTAATTCTTCGTACCAAAAAAAAAAAAAAAAAGATACATTTGTACAGGTACCCAAGAAAGCAACAGTGTATTGACATTGAGGGGTTGCAGGGTAATTTTTTTCAAATCTATTCCAAATTCTCATATAATAATTGTCCTATTTCAATCAGTCCAGAATCATCTTATTTCCAACATAATTCAATTTTGTAATACTGGTTCATAGATGTTTACAAAATTTCATGTGGCCAAATATCCTGATATTCTTTATCATCTTGCAATAGAATTAAGTTTTATGATGGAAAAAGAAAAACATACAGAAAATTATCACTTTTAGCAGATGTTGTAGTCTGAAAAAAATAAAGTGGGTTTAGAATTAAAAGCCAAAGGCTATTTGTTGAACTGAGGCATATTTCCATCTGTTATTAATATTCTAGTTACACACTAAAGATGAAATTAGTCATCAAGTCCCTCATGCAACATGGTAGTAAGTGGGATATTGGTTAGGAATTTAATTGCAAAAACTCTGTCCATGTAAGCTTCCAATTCATTCAAAACAAGCCTTTACAATGGCCGGAACCAAGTTAAAACAGTTAACAACACCAAAAAAAAAAAAATACTTCTTGATTTTATTAAGAAATGCTCGCATGAAAATCTGAATGAATTGGAGATCTCTGCCACCCTATTAGGATTAAATAGTAGTCCTTCTTTTCCATTTTTGTCTTTTGTTTCTTTTCACCATCAAGCAATGCAGGTTTACGTGAGGTGTTTTTTTTTTTTAATCATTTAAGAAAAACCGACTTTTAAAAATAAATAAGAAAATAAACAAATGATGTGATGTCTCAGATTTGACTAAAATTTATAGATGTCTCAGAGTAGACTTAAATTTATGAATAAATTCTCAAATTCAGAAATAAATTGATAAATAATTCTGAGTACTAAAAGTGTTACGAGAGTCCAAATGACCATGTGAAAATATACGCAAAGCTTATGCCCAAGTGATTGAGGTTATAAGCTTTAGCAGGGCGCCCCACTGTTGCTTGAACAGTGTTTCACTAATGGTCTGATAATGGGGGGTCGTCATGGAGGTCCTTGTAATACTTTATAGTTGTGTAAGCATGGCAGCCACTGATAATTACGGCCCTGTTCTCAACTCAACACACTAGATTACTAAGCAACCCTCACACTTTGTTTCCACAATGGTCTTATAGTCACAGAATGCTGTCTTCTTAAAGAGAGTTCTTTAAGACGACTTATTAAAGATTCTTGAATTCTAATATAATTTGCAGTAAAACATCTTATCTTTCAGATGATTAAATGGAGATTAGAAAATATCCAAAAGATGGAAAAAAATGGGAGAGGAGGGTATAAAATGGACAATTTAACTTTTGATTTCATTGCAGGAAAGATCATATTGCTTTTAAAAATAGTATCATAGTCATTACCTTAAAATATTAACACTAATTTCATCTTTAGTGTGTAACTCGAATATTAGTAAACCTTAAAATATTAACACATGTACCTCTGTTTTCACTTTTTTCCCTGGTCTCTTTCCTCAATCACCTTGTGCCCCCCTACTCTCACACACATCCCAGTGCCTAAGGAGGGGCCTTCCTGTTGTTTGAAAACGCACCGAAAACCTAAACATTGTGGCTAATAGTAAAAAACAGAAAAAATCACATCACTTAAAGTGAGTGTCTCAAAGCAGTGCATGTTATTATGTGCTTCTGAGGAAACAACTCTTTCTGGATGTCAGCTTAAGCTTCTCCATATGATTTTTCTCAGACTCCCTTTTAAAACCATCACTACCATTTATTATCTTCTTGTTATATAGACTGTTACTTTTGTTTCATCACAAATCTTTGCCTGTTTATTGGCAGCCCTGCCACTACTATCAGATGACATTTGTTTTACTTAATGTATGTAGTTCTAGAAAAAAATTATAGAACTGCTCTTACTGCATTATATGAAAAAATTCCTATGTACATTTAGCTGACACTGCATCAGCTGCTACTTAAACTGGGCTTAGCTAATGGACTTTTAATGTCAGAGGGGTTACGTGCAGTTACTGACTATTAGCAGAAATGGCTCCTTTCTATAAAAATCACTTTTCCTCAAGTGTGTTGTTTGAACATTCCTTTCCCTAATTTAGTGACTGTCACTGAATGCAAAACAAACTCAAGGACTCTGGAATCTGCTGTTATCTTTAAGACCCTCTTTTTAACCTTGCAATTCAGCATTAAACCGGCAACCACCCTCATTAGCATTTAGGCTTGTAATCACAAAACTTTGTGAGGCATTATTATTTATTTTGCCATTCTTAGCAGAGTCCTACATATTTTGTTATAAGAACCCCATATCATCCAAGAATGTATGACACATACATTAAGAGAACATACAAGACAATATTCTGAATCCTAGCATTTATTTGCACCTTTTAAAATTCTAGTTCAGAAACGCCAAGTGATGTGAAAATGTATGGCAATAATTAATATGTATTCACATGTTGATGTGTCATATAAATATTTATGTATTAATCTGCATTTAATACAGTATTGAATATAAGCAAGGAAGTATATTACTCCTCTATCTGGAGCGAAATTCTGTGTATTCTTTCATTAGTAACAACCTTTACCCCCCTCAGTTAATTTTATATTTTTGTTCATTTAAATAAAGTTTTCAATGGATGTGATAGAGATACCTGGATATAAAGCCACCTGCACAGCATCTAAGGGAGTCCAAGAAAACCAAAATTCTGCAGTCTGGAAACAACTCCACACTTGATTAAGAAGTTGAAACAAATCATCAGAATTCAAGGAAGAACCACACAACCGACCTCTCCGTCGATCAGTCCACAAGGAAATCTCTCTTCCGGAGAGTACCTGCAGAGGGACTCACGCATGTGGATGAAGATTTTACCCATTCATGCATGGAAGTTATTGTTCTCCCTTGGTCAACAAATTATAGTCCACTGGGTAGGAAACAACGGGAATTTCTCCACATGTTGAAACAAGGCAGTGAAAGTGGGTATCCTTTAGTTTCTGTCACTTGGAAAATAGGAGAAAACTTGTTTCTATAGATAAGCCACTGTGACAATGAGACAGAGGTGTCTCTACTGGACACTGTGCAAACGACTTAGCACCTGGCGGAGAGTGAGGAACTTTTGCAGAAAAGTAGAATGTAATTTTTCAGTTAGAAAGCAGTGGTGAAACTTGCTTCCCCATTTGATGACTACCTTTATGAATTTGTTTTATAAGTAAGTTTTATTTTCATTTTTTTGATAGGTTCTCTTTGCTTTCTAAAGATATTGCCAAAGCTGTTCGAAAAAATTCTCCTAAAACAAAAATAGTTACACACACGCATGCACACACACACACACACAATTTGTGCCAGCATATAGAGGCTCACAGGGAAATACTGAACTATATTTGTCTACTCCTTGTGACTCTTCATTTCATTAAGACTCTGCCTGGAAATACCCCGTAGGAAATAATTCTATAGCTATTTTATTCAATAAAAAATGACATGTACCTTTCATGTTATCATCATTTCTAATAAATCCAATAAACTGATTACCACTACCCCTACTGGGAAAACATATCTATTGTTAAAACTTTTCCTAGTCATCCTTTTAATTTTTTTATTATGTTACAGTAAGTAAACTATAACTCTCTTCACTGTGGTCCTTCTAATTTTACATAAATATATGCATGTGCATGTAAAACTAAACAAAAATAAATATTTTGATCAATATATAAACATCAATATATAAAGACATTGGTGATACTTTCATAAAGATAAAATTCCACTTCAGCAATTTTTCTGTTGAAGAATTGTCCTTAAGAACTCCTACATAGGGGCGCCTGGGTGGCTCAATTGGTTAGGCAACTGCCTTCAGCTCAGGTCATGGTCCTGGACTCCCGGATCGAGTCCCGGATCGAGTCCCGCATCGGGCTCCCTGCTCGGCGGGGAGTCTGCTTCTCCCTCTGACCCTCCCCCCTCTCATGTGCTCTCCCTCCGTCTCTCATTCTTGCTCTCTCAAATAAATAAATAAATAAATAAAATCTTAAAAAAAAAGAACTCCTACCTAAATTGGGTGATGGACATTAAGGAGGGCATGCGATGTAATAAGCACTGGGTGTTATATAAGACTGATGAATCACTAACCTCTACCTCTGAAACAAATAATACATTATATGTTAATTAATTGAATTTAAATGAAAAAAACAAAAAAAGAACTCCTACATAATTCTAGAAATGCTATTGGATTTCTTATGTACATGAGATTTAAACTACGATGTTCGTATTCTTATTAATGACAATATTTAACAGAGTAGTTCAGGAAATGAGAGTGCATTTTATAATGACCACTGGAGGATTAATTATATATTCTATTACTAGTGAAACAGACTGTCAGACACCATATATCAGTATCTCACTAATTAAGTCTAGATTTCTCAAGCACATCCTGCTCAAACAGGTCCAAATAAAATCCAAATATAATTTTTTTCAAGTATACATCTTTTAAGTACTTTCCAAGTTCTTCTGCTGTGTTAACTGAAATCAGTACAGATCAACACTCTTCTTTAGATAAAAGTTGCAAGTCAGAGGGCTTGTTGAATAATATTATGATGAAATATTGATCGGAGGTCTCTATTCTGGATAGCAAAAATAATAAATCATTTGAACATGCCTGTTTTTCCTCAGCTTCTGAGAGCAGTTACTGAAATGGGCTTCTGTTTTCCACCAAGCTGCATGCTCTGCTGTTGATGGCTGTGGTAACCTGGGAGGGAAATGTCTTAGGCTCTTTCAGTCCTTGAATTTGATCCCTAATACATTTTAAAGCTTATATTCTTTCATCATCTTATGGATACCCAGAAGGAAGAAGTAAAGTTGCTAAAGAAAACGACAGTGATAATTACTGTTTTATTTAGAATGACTTCAAGATTGCTGCTTGCTAAACTTGAGCACTTCCACTGGGTGGCTACGATGTGTATATTTGGCAAACTCTTCATCCAGGGGAAGATAAAATATATCATTTTCCCCTTATCAAAAGCTAAATTAAAATGTCAACATATTTCACACAGACATAATGCTCAAAGTGAAATGACCATTATTTACTCTATCTTCCCAATCATAAAGTTTTTGTTGTGGTAGTAATTGGGTTATTTGCTTGGTTTGGGTCAGATACAATACAGGACTCTGGAAATCACATATAATAAAACAGCAGTGCTTTTGTCACTGACGATGGTTTTTAGTTCCTGCAAAATTTAGGGAATACCACTTGTTAAAGAGAGTACTCTTTGATCTGGTTGTAGAAAGGACACTTTTTTTAAGTTCTGGAAATTCCAGAAAGATGGGCGAATGATTTAAAATGTGCAATTTGATTACAAGGAACAAACTTGCAAATTCAGAGATTAGATTTGTCCAAAATTGCTCTCTTTACTTTTATACATGAATGCAATGCATTATGCTTATAGTTATAAGTGGATATTACCGCACCACACATCCTATCACCTTGCACTAAACTTCCATGATCTAGGAGAATATATATTATGACTTAATTTAAAGTGATTACATATCTATGCAAATGGCATACTTTACTTCTATGCTACTCTTTTGTATTTTATACACACTAATTTTCTTGAATTTTTAGAAACACCTGCATTTC
This sequence comes from Callorhinus ursinus, assembly GCF_003265705.2. Lineage (NCBI taxonomy): Eukaryota > Metazoa > Chordata > Mammalia > Carnivora > Otariidae > Callorhinus > Callorhinus ursinus. Next base: position 78,262,570 of record NW_027397066.1, read on the forward strand.
CATTCATGGACATATTTGCCCTTATAAGTGGGCTTCAGATGTATTTTAATACAGGTATTTTGATATAGGCATTGATATGCCAGCACTAATCTGTTTTTTATTGGAAAGGAATGTTCTTATATAAGGTTTTTCTTCCAAACAGGAAAAAAAAAAAAAACAGAAAAGACAAAAAAATATATAGTTGAGTTCAGGCAGTTCATGATTAAATAATCAGTTAAGACACTGACTAAAGGGGCACCTGGGTGGCTCAGTAGTTAAGCATCTGCCTTCGGCCCCGGTCATGATTCCAGGGTCCTGGGATCGAGGCCCCGCATCGCATCGGCCTCCCTGCTCAGCAGGAGGCCAGCTTCTCCCTCTCCTGTTCCCCCTGCCTGTGTTCCCTCTCTCGCTGTCTCTCTCTGTCAAATAAATAAATAAAATCTTAAATAAAAAAAAGACACTGACTAAAACTTAGAAATGTTAGCATTCATCAATAAACCTGTTAAATGTGCTGAGGGAGTTTCTGTTGTTTAACCTCCTTAGTTAGAAGAGAAGATAATACACGTTTATCTACATGAGCCATTTTTATGGCTTTCATAATTGCTGCGAAATGAAACTAGCCACAGGACCCAAATGACAATGATTAATGAAGGTAAACTTCTATCTTCACAACATTTTAAAATAAATAAGGCTGGTTACTCTGGAATTAAATTTGATTAGTCAGTATCATCAGTTAACATGATTATTTTGAGCCTTCACATTTAGAATGAGTACTCTAACAGGCACACCAATGTAAGTGTCACCTAGTTCCCCTCACTCTCACATTCCCCTACCACGCTGCATGGAGATATGGTTTGTTATTTAATTAAAAGAGGGTATTCCCCAAACATTGGAGTTTTCAGATATTAGACTTCACTTTTGCCACACAAAGCACTTTTGCTCACTGCTAATAAAAAGTATAATGACATTAAGGACAAATATCTGCATATTTGGCACTTTCAAAGCTATAGCTCATGTTCCAAATTATAACTTCAATTTAATTAATGTTACCATAACTCTAACACTATAAATTCCACGTAGAAGGCTAGATATGCTTTAGGTACCTCTAAAATCTGGAGACATTCTTTGTGTATTTCAAAACCTTATTATATAATCCCAAAGTAGCAACTTCTGTGGGGGCAAAAATGCTCAAGATGAGAAACCGCATTACAACTTCAACCCAAACTCTTCTTAAAAATCTGAAATTATAGAACAGTAATTTCTAAGATTTTTTTATGAAGAATCAAAATATTGTCAACATAATATATGTATTAGGTTTTGATGAAAAGGCAAAAATTCTTCTGAGAGCTCGAATCAGGTAGAAAGAATAAAAAGTTTACTATCTCTGGTCTTGTTAGCTCATAAAATTATTACCATAAGATGTTTTTATTAAGATCTCCATAAATGTGGAGATGACACATATTTAAAATAAGAGAAACTATAAATTATTCAGTTATTGGATTTATTTTTAAGATCTAGAAAAAGGGAGACAGTAGTATTTTAATATTTTTCAAGGCAAACTTACCCCACTTTAAAAAAGTCACATAAAAAATAGCACTGAGTTTCTGTGAGTCTCTGTTCTAGTTGAAATATCCCTGAACTAAGCAATACTGAGACAATACCCAAGGTCTCAGTTTCATGTTGCCCTCCTCCACAAATACATAAGCAATACCAAATCCAAATAAAATATGAAATCAAAGAAGAGTCCATACATAACTTTAAGAAGTTAGGATAACAAAGAAAGCAAGTGAGAAATCTGGGGATCTAAAAGTGTAGAACAAGCAATCAAAACTTAAAAGCAAAATGAAAATACTGTAAGAAAAAGACCTGTCTTAACTCTAAGTAACATAAAATTCCCCACAAATCCCTAGTGTTTTCATAAAAGTTAGCCAGAAAACAACATTCCCACTAAACATGAACAAATAGAAATAACCATTAAACAACAAGAATTAATTAAATGTGAAAGTTTCAAAATATGTTATCTAGATTATCCATGTTGTTCTAAATTATGACACTGAAACTTTCTATTGCAAATTTAATTCGAACAATGAAAAGTCTTGGTGAATTTGCTTTGCCTTTGAGTCAACCTATTTTTCTACGTTTCTTTGTGTTGTTTTACATTTTTTTAAAATTTTATTTTATTATGTTATGTTAATCACCATACATTACATCATTAGTTTTTGATGTAGTGTTCCATGATTCATTGTTTGTGTATAACACCCAGTGCTCCACGCAGTACATGCCCTCTTTAATACCCATCACTGGGCTAACCCATCCCCCCACCCCTCTCCCCTCCAGAACCCTCAGTTTGTTTCTCAGAGTCCACAGTCTCTCATGGTTCATCTCCCCCTCCGATTCCCCTCCTTCATTTTTCCCTTCCTGCTATCTTCTTCTTTTTTAAAACATATAATGTATTCTTTGTGTTGTTTTAATATGCATTCAATTATGTTCTTTAGACCATACATTTTTGCCATTTTTTTAAAGGAAAACTATTGACATTTGCATAAAGGGTTGATTTTTCTTAAACTCTTATCTGAAAGCCTGGCATGTTTGGTTTTTATTTTCCCACAGAAGTGTTTATGATTTATGAAAAGTTATCTTTCAATATTCATTGTAAAGATAGAAAGTCAAGGGTAGAGCTTGCAGCCAGGACTTAACAGGCAGTGACTCAACATGGCATTTTTAGAACTGGCATTAGGTTAATTTTCCCAGAGAAAGCAGAAAGGAAGAAATGGGGTTATGAAGGGAGAGAGCTTCCCCCTGACTGACTGTTCAAGGAACCATGCACATCACTGTCCAGGAGTTTGCAGTGATCTATTTTGGAACATCTCCTCAGACAGCTTCATTTGTTGCTTTTGGTGAAGCAGAGTCTGCCGTAATCCCTAGTCCGTGTTCAAAATTATTGACCTTCAGTTTCTTTAACTTCTAGATTTCTTTGCTAGTGGTTTACAGAGTTAGAAGCCAAAGAATAATGTTTCCTTTCTGTGGGCCAGGCATGGCCCTAAACAATTTACATGTATTAACTCATTCAATCATAATAAGACCGGTAGTATATATTATCTTCACTTTACATTGGTGGAAACTGAGGCACAAATGAAGCTAAATAACTCAACCATAGCAACACAATTAGGAGGTGGTAGAAGCAGCATTAGGAGACACCGAAAAACACTAAGCCAGTCGGCAGAATGGGCACATACCACTAACAACACTTAGCTTGTGCCTCCTCAAAGCCAGACCAAATATACATTAAATTTAATTAAGATTTAACATAAGTTAGACAGTTCCAATGCAAACATGGCATTAGAACATCCCACTTCAAACCACATTGCCATCCTTAAGTTCCTTTGTGTTGAAATTTTGGAAACCCCACCACTACTCCCAGTAGTACCTTACCCTGACCTATGTTCACTATCTTTGATACTTGAATCCAGAAAGTACTATACCTATGCTGACTGTTATTTTTCAGAAAGTGCATTATAATTATATGCTGCTAAGTGTGTCTTCTTTGAGGGCTGAAATTGTCTCTTTCAACATTGTGTCCCTGACAAACAGAGCACAGTCTGGGACATAATAAGTGCACAACAATTGTTTGTTTAGAATTTTACTTCTAATATCTTACACTATCCCAAGGAGCTAACGGGTTTCTAATTTGTGGGGAAATGTAACCAGGTTTGTTTATAACTGCCACAAATACAAAAGTCAAACTAAAAAAAAAAAAAAGTAGGTTAAAATCACAAGGCAAGGACTCTGGCTAAATCCCCACCCCCACTCTTTTCCCCTATGATTGGGAATAATAGTGGTTGCAGCCTGTAATTTTAATGTTCCTTCTGAGAGTGACTCCCTCTGCTGCTCCAGCCAAGCCATGACCTAAATCAGAAAAGTGCTAAATGCAGTTCAGGCCCAACAGAGCACACTCTAGCTGTTGGCACCAATTGGAGAAGGGAGCATACATTAGAGCGCAGTTATTTTTAAGTCTCAACAACAGTTCTAAATAAGCTAGGAGGGTTTGCCTTGGTGAAGCCCATGCCTCCTTTATGTTTTTTGGGGGGGGAGTTGCTTAAAAAAGATTAGATTGAATTCTGATCAGGACATCCAGCTTGGAGACTAAAATGGGAGATAGTCGAAGAACTTGTCTTGTTGAATGCTGAGTCCCCAGTATCCACAGTACAGAAGACTAAGGAATCAGTGAATGTTAACAATCTAATAGTTCTTCCTTCTTTGCAAGCATTTGAAAAGTTTGTCCTCTGAGGCATTTTAAGCATTCCTTGAGCAAGGATACTTTTCCTTACTGCAAATTCCAAATGTGATTTTATGAATTTACTCTGCTCCTAAAATGGAGAAAATATGTGATATAATTGTAATGAAATTCAGTTATCTTTTGTGCCAACTGTCTATTTGTACCACAGCAATATGCATAAATGCATGAAAGTAGTTTCTACTCTTGTGTAGGAAGAAGTATACTATTTGTTTAAAAAACATTATGAATTAACTTCTGGTAATAGCAAATAGTCTCAATATGATTTGAGTCTTCACTAATTTTCTTTTCTGACTTTTGTGATGTTAACACTCATAACACTAGTTGGTGCTAGATAAGCAGAATATCAATGCTGTGATAATCCAGAAATAAATGCATTTCTAAAACAGGAGGGCACTAACTCTGAGGCACGCTGATCAAATACACTCTCTGTCTCTCTTTCTCTCTCTCTCTCTTTACTTAGTAAAATCTTTCATTCTTGGAAGTCAGAAACAACACAATATTTTCCCCCCTGGAGCTATGAGTTTCAGGCAATCCTGAATGAAACAATTAAGGCATAGCCAGAAAGGAGAAAGTTGTTGCCTAAAGCCCGGAGAATCTCCCAAGGACCTAAATAAAATGACTGCTGTCTTCATTTAAACTACAGTTAGAAAATATAGTATACTCACAAATAATACCTATTATGCTTCTTTTTTCATCTTAAACATCTGTTGTTGGTTTTGGGTTTTTTTTTTTTTGGCTACCTCTGAAGACATACATATTTTCTTAAAACTGTTAATTTTTCTAGTACTTCTCTAACAGAATAAATAAATCTCATCCACATTGTCAAGTCCTCAAATTAACTTTCTCATCTTAATTGCATATGTAGTTCCATTCATAAAAATAGATCATTACCATCTTTAAATCTTCAACACATGGAAATCATACCTGAGGAAGCAACAGTATCTTCAGTTTCCCTAGTGTGCTAGTCCAAAGAGGGAGGAGAAAAGAGAAGAAATTAGAAGGAAAAGGAGGTTTGAACGCCAGCCTGATATAAAAGTGTGATTCTGAGAAGAAAGTGTACTAGTGGCTCAATAGTAAGCAGGCTGGGAAATGGGTTAGAGTGATCGTGATAGTAGCTGAGTTTGGTGTTTTCTACATTTTTAATACCTAACAGACAACACAGGAAGAGCGAGTGTCCTGAAGCACGGAGGCTAACAAAGATAAAAGTGGGAGTATAGTGTCTTTTGAGACCATAAGATTCAAACAGTTGATTCACCAGCAACTGAGTAACTAAACAAACTGAATGGAGAGGAACACCACTGAAATGCATATACCCTACAGAATACATTTTATTTTTCCATTTAAGACCAGAGGAGCAGGTTCAATCCCCAATCTTTGGATTGCCTGGTCTGTAAGAAAAGTGCAAATGGTACAGCTAGCTCGCTCAGTCTGTCTTGAGCGTTTTTTTTTTCTTTTAATCTCTTCTCCCTTCTTTCAATATTAATCCACTTACAATCTCCTGTTTGATTATCTTTATTGATTTTTTTTTCCGACCCAGTCCTTTTAATGTTGCTGTAGTAAGCTCTAGGCAAGAATCCTATAGCTTCTCTTTGGCATCTTTGGGGACTTTAACTTGTCCTTTTCCCAAAGGGTTCTCTCACCGCCCAGTCCTCCCCCGACCGACCTCCACCTGAACCCCACCCCATGGCTGGGTCCTCTGTGCGCCCAATAACAGTAGGCGAATCCCACAGGGAGTCACGCGATTGATTTCACGACTATTCATCAGGTTGTTCACTTAAACTTCCAAACACTCCTCTCTAAACACCCTTGGCTGCTGCCCAGAGAACTTCTTACCAATTTCAAGAAATCTACAACACGTTCATAGGATTCCTTTGTAAAATGGACAGGCAGATGAGCTCTGGAAGTATGCATAAGAAAATCAGGGCAGAACCTCGAGGATGGGAGGCTTCTGGTAAGAAGGGAAGGAAGGATTTATGAGCGTGGCTACTTAGCTAGGCAGCAGGAAAATTTACTCCCGAAGTAGCAATCGCTAATTCACAAAGCCTTGCTAAATCACTTACCTCCTCATTCGGACCACACTCGCTAACGCTCAGCGCTCCCCTCCACCTCCAACGCTCTCTCCCCCAAGAGCCTTCGCAAATCAGAGGGAATGCAGTCAGGAACCTCCAAGAGTGTCCGAGCAACGCCCCGGGAGTTCGAGGCTATCGCCGCACCTCCTCTGCTCTCCAAATTTGGAAAGAAGTGTAACCGAGATGATGGGATCCCTGAATTACCTCCGAATGCTGGACAAGCTTCCTTCACCCCCGCCCTAGGAAAAAAAAAAAAACAGCTGCCTCCCCTAAGCCAGCGACTTCCACAGAACTGGTCGAAAAGACCGAAGTGGGCGCTGGCTTGGCCACAAGGTTGGGGGCCCAGGTGACGCGAAACAGACCCCAGAGGGGGGGCAGCGTTGGTTCTTTCCTGGCCCTCTCCCTTCCACTCAGCTTCCTGGGCTCGGAAGGCTGGAAGCTGCCGCTGCCACTTCAAACTCGGGGGACAAGAAGACAATCAGCCCCCGCGCTTCCCCTCCCTCCTTATTCACCCTCAACTCCTGACCGCTCTTCTCCCAACCCCTGTTTTGCCCACGGCCCCGGTCACTTAGTTTTAAAGCTCAGGCGCGTTAAATTAAATTGTCAGAGTTATAAACTGGCCCATTACCCGGGGGAGTGTCCTCTTTGAACAACCAGTCCGTTTTCCCAGAGCTCTGGGGTTTTAAGTTTCTCCGTGGCTTACTGGGAGGAAGACTCGGAAAGGGTAAGAGTGTGGAGGCGTGCACCTCCCCGAGGCCTGCCGCTGGCTGGGTGGCGGGTCCGGGTGCCCTGGGCATGTCCACAGCGCCCCAAGCAGCAGCAGAGTGGCAACGGAGGAGCTGGTGGGTCCTCGGCGGTAATGGACACATTTCCTTCGCTGAGCGCCCTTCGGCGTCTAACGTGCTCAGAGACGCCCTGAAGATCCCGCAACCCCAGATGTGGCTCAGCGCCGGGAGCCTCTGCGCATCAGGGTGTACCTATGGCATGCCACACAGCCACCCGCACCGAGAGTCGCTGCAAACCTCTGTGTGACCAATATGCAACAACGTGTGAGCGTGGAGCAGAAAGTGCAAAAGACACCCAAGGCGCCCACATGCCCAGAGACAGATAGATGTAGGTCCACACCCCGTGTGCGTCCCTGGTCCATCCGTGCCCATCTCGGAAGATGGATTAAAAATAATAATAACCAAAGCTTCTTGACTAGTTGGGAAAGTGGAACGTGAACTGACTTCTAGTTGAAAGCAACGAGGCAAATTAAGGAAGCCAAGAGAACTGGGGAGGAGGAGTGGAAGGAGGAGGCAAGGAAGAAGCGAAGGGAGGTGGCCGCGGAGCTTGGCGGACTCTCTTACCTTGAGCGGCCGAGCCGGTACCGCTGGCACTGAGCAGGGCCAGGGCAGGTAGCACGAGCATTTGCAGCACGTATCCCAGTCCCAGTCCGCAGCGGGCCGCTGTCGCCCGTAGACCTTTCCTCATCGTCGACAGAGGTGTGCCGGCAGGAACCACACAGAGAGAAGCGCCAACAGCGGAAAACCCCACTGGGAAGCAGCTGAATCCGTGCACCACGAAGCAGTCCGAAGAAATAATGATAACCAAGAGCCACACTCCACTTTCTCCAAGGGCAGGAGCCAAAAGGGGGTGGAGAGGAGACGCTGAGGAGGAGTTTGGCGGTCCCTCTTTCCCTGAGCCTTCTAACTGGCGGCTCGGTGAGCGGCTGCTCTGCCCCCACTTGGGAAGTCCGGGGAGGCGCAAGGCGGCCACCTCGCCGCTCCCCCCCAGCAGCAGGAACAGCCGCAGCTCCGCGGCGCGCCGAGCCTGGACTGCTCTCCGGGTCCCCTCTTCTGTGCCGAACACACACAGGCAAGGGGGGGTGGGGAGAGGCGGGGGAGGGAGAGGAAGCGAGAAGTGGGAGGAGGTGGGAGCGGAGGGAGGGAGCTGGGCACAGTGGGGCTCTCGGGTCTCCAATCTCCGTGTGCTCACGCCCCTGAGAGACGTCCAGGCTGCCGCTGCTGGGTGGCCAAGGAGGGTCACCTCCTAGCGTTGGGGCGCACGGGTGCGCGGAGGCGCTCTCCGTGGAGGCGTGGAGGGCGCAGCCCAACTCCGCTGGGGGGTAAGCGGCGGCGGGAGCGCGCCCGCCCGCGTTATGTAAGCAAGGATTGGAGGGAGATGCGCGCCCAGCGCCTGAGGTGGAGACCGGCTGTTGGTTTACCCGCGGAAGCCTGGGCGAGAGAAACCTGAGGGCAGAGGCTGCTGCGGAGAGTGGGAGCGCGCCTGCCTCCCGCGGTGCGCCAGACTCGGACTCCAGGAGCGCAGCGGGCGCGCCCCGAGCCTCTTGGCTGAGTCCACTGGAGCTCAGCCCGCCGCCTGCCAGCTTCTCCACGGCGGCAGCAAAGCCTGCGCCAGACTCCCCAGGACTGGACTCGCTCTACGACTGACTTGGGGTCTTGCGATTGATTAAGCTGGGTGCGGGCTCGAGTTGAAGTCCTGCGTGGTGGGGAAGAAGGCAAGAAGCTTTTGCAGTGTCCCAACCGTGCTGCAATCTTGGGGTTGTCAGCGCCACTCAGACTGCTCAGTGTTCTGGGTGCCCATGACTTCTCCGTAGTGGAACAGAAACCAAAAGCTAAAGGAAAACTCATTCTTCAAAAGACTTTATTTGCGTGCATCCTGGTGGCTGGCAATGTTGAGTATGTGAAGGGTGGTGAGGTGATACCTGGCACGGGAACTCCCAGAAACAATGCACAACAAAATAACAAAATTTGTAGACATTCACTTAAAGTGATGGTGGAACCTATGACATGTTTTCCAAAATGCTAACGGTGTGAGTAAGGACTTGAACTGCTATGAATTTTTTACCTTTTTATTTAATTTACTTACTTACTTATTTTTTTTTTTAAGTAAGGATAGTTAGTCTGGGTAGCTAGGTTATGGATCTCTGTTGTAATGACGAAGGAGGAATCTAAGAATGGGTGGATAAAATGACAGGCTAGACAAAAGGAAAAGTGGATGGATTAAAAAGGTCGATACACATTGACAGTCCAACATTCTGGGAAGAGGAAAACCACTTCCTAAGATTAGTACATATCTAAACTAATAATAAATAATATATCAGGGAAATTTGAAGCTCTTGGTGCCAAGGGGGCAATGTGTAAACACACACACACAGGCGGGAGGCCTGTGATCTCACTCTGTTATCCCGGACAGGTCAGGTAAATTGCATGTCTCAGTTTCTTCATCTGTGAAATATTTCATTAGATGGCTTTAAAGTTCTTTTCAGTGCTAGCATTCCATGATTCTGCCTGCTAAGCTCCATCTGAACCTCTAGCCAGCAAGACCTGTCTTTAATGAGTCCAGTAGATCTGAAAAGGTCAGCCTTGGCAAAGACACTGACAAATCTGGCCATTTCTTGTTCCTGTGGAGGCACTGCGTGTCATGCTAAAAGCTCTTCTTTACCCTCTTCACCTTCCCTTACCCATACACAGATACCACAGTCTTTTGGTAAAAGGGTAGCTTCTGGCTCCAGACTGGGTTCAATTCTCAGCATTTCTTTTGACTAGCTGACAGATACTGAAAAATAAAGCTAGGTGCCTCAGTTTCTTAATCTGTAAGATAGGTCTAGTACCAGTAATTATCTTATAGGGCTCTGTGAGAAATGAGTTAAAGATGTGAGAAGTGCCTGACACAAAATTGTTACCCGCTATTCTTGCCGTGGATGAGTTTCATCAGCTGCATGCTATCTAGACTGGTGCTGTCCAACAGAACTTTCTGCAATGAGGAATATGTCCATTTATGCTCTCCAAAATGGTAGTCATTAGACACATGTGGCTACTGAGCACTTGCAATGTGGCTAGTATGAATTAGGTATTTTAATGTAGTTCATTAGTTTAATTTTAATAGGCACACAGCTAGTGGCCACTATGATGGATAGTGCAGCTAGGCAGCTCATACCCGTCATTTATTTGGAGGATTATACCACCAGAAGGACTTGGGATTATATTTCATATCTGTCTTTACAATTTTTCCAGGAAGGACAGCAGCTTAATTACTAAGAAATCCTCACATATGCTCACTATCATAGTGATAGTAGCAATATCTAAAAGTTTTTTGTTTATTCATTGACAATCTCATTGCTTATCTTTTCTAGCTAGAATTTCCCTCTTTTTAAGGCAGAGACTTTGCCTTGTTCTTTTTCATTTCATCCACAGCTTTTAAAGACAGAGCCCAATATGCAGTCAGTGCTCAATCAATTTTGGTTGATTGTCAAAAAGTCTCAGTAGGAAAGAGTCCTCAAAGTCTAGTTAGTTAAATAGAATTAAATTGTTACATAATCTTGTTTGGGGCATTGAAGTGCTCAAGGACAGATATTGCATGAAATCAGTTCTTCGAAAGAAAGAGGAAGAGACAAGAAGAAAAAAGGAGTTCAATACTGAAATTCCGCCGAAAGAGGGCAGGAGAATGGTTTGAGAAATGGCATGTAGAAATGAGGTGGAAAACAGAGGGGAGCTCGAGAACACAAGAACAAGGACAGGAAGAGTACCAGCCAATGGAGCGGCTTCACTAAGCAGGAGAGTTTCCTACAACCCATGGTTGCAGATGGAACTTGCCTTGTGTACCAACGTTCTGCCTGCATTTGTTTTCTTTATGAAATAGATAATGAAGTGCTGCATAGGCTTCTGAGCAGAGGATTATTAACTGACTTCACTTAAATCTGGGCTCAAATATCCTTGCTTAGAGAGATCTTCTTTGGCCAACAACCTAAAATAGCATATACTCCTTAAGACCCCATTGCATTCACTTGCTTTGATCTTCCGTACAGCACTTCTTTTATATGAACATGTATATGTACGTGTATATGTATGTCTACTTCTAGGTATGTGTATGTGTGCATGTATGCATATGTGTATACGTGTGTGTGTGTATATGCCTATGTGTATGTGTTTATGTATCTGTATGTATGTATACTCTCCAGTAGAATGGAGGCTCCTCAAAGGGAGGAATTTTTTTCCTAGTGCTTTCGCCACTCTGTATCCAGAACCTAGAAAACTGCCTGGCACAGAATAGGTGGTCAATAAACATTTATTGAATATTGAATGGAAGAATGAGAGCCAATGAATTTTAAAACCTAGCGAAGTCCTGGATGGAAGCCTTTTTTTTCTCTGAGACAAAATTTCAAATTATGAACAGGCTTTTCTAATTATTGAACAAATTCAAGTTTGGGGAAATTTTCACCAAAAATGAATTTAAATATGACTTTTTCAGGGTTGGAATACTGCAGGTGTTTGAGGAACAAACATGGAATTCATCTCATTTTGAAAAATAAAAAGCCTCATTTAAATCCATATACAAGGGCTTCCTCTTTCTTGGCTGCAATGAGTGGAGAATTAACTCTGGGATAATAAATCCCAGTGACAGGTGCTAATGGGAATTAAACATGCAAATCCCTTGCATGTCCCTCCAGAAATCTACACCAAGAAAGTATGCGATTTAGCATGTAGACTGCTTAGTTATAATATTATTTACTGTAAACTAGTATGTAAAAAGTTTCCAGCTTAAGGCCAAGGACCTAAAAAACAATAGAAGATGTTTTAATTATAGAAATATTTCTTTCATCTTCTCTCTCTAATGTGTGGTTCCCCACTTTTTGTATTCTTATAAAAAGCAAATAATCATACCAGGAGATTATTAACTGACAACGTAGAAGGAGGAGGATTTTAGTGAATATAAATAAGATGGTATGAGAAAACTTTTCCTAACCAGCAGTTGGAAAAATTACTCAGGTAAAATTACTGATGACATCAACTAAAAGGAGCCAGATGGTCCAGATTCAGTTAATTCAATCCTCCTTCTCTGCCTCAGCCTACAGAAAGGAATTTGGTCAGCCATAAACCCATATATTCTGGGACTTTATGTAAATTGTATTAAGTAAGACCCTTTTGGTTGCAAGTAATAGAAACCCAACTTAAACCAGCTTAAGCAAAAAGGAGAAGTCATTGCTTTGTATAATTCAAAAGCCATGGACAATATTAATATTGACTAACACTTATTGATCACACAGTGTGTCAGATTCAATTCTAAGCTCTTTATATGTGCTATTTCATTTAATTGTCAAGATGAGGATTAAAGTAATACTGGCAGGGCGCCTGGGTGGCTCAGTCGTTGGGCGTCTGCCTTCGGCTCGGGTCATGATCCCGGGGTGCTGGGATCGAGCCCCGCATTGGGCTCCCTGCTCCGCGGGAAGTCTGCTTTTCCCTCTCCCTCTGCCCCTCCCTTGCTCATGCTTGCACGTGCTCTCTCTCTCTCAGATAAATAAATAAAATCTTGAAAAAACAAAAGGAAATAAACTGAGTTGAATGAAGTTTTTGGTTTCCTAGAGGATATAAAAGTTATGTTTATGCTCTACTCTATGTGTGCAATAGTGTTATGTCTAAAAAAACCGTGTACATACCTTAATTTTAAAAATACTTTATTGCTAAGAAATGTTAACCATTATCTGAGCCTTTAGTGAGTCATAATCACTGACCACAGATCATCATAACAAGTATAATAATAATATCAAATTTGAAATATTGCAAGAAGCATGCAAATGTGACACAGAAACATGAAATGAGCAAATGCTGTTGGAAAAGTGGTGCCAGTAGACTCGCTCGATACAGGATTGCCACAAATCTTCAATTTGTAAAAGAAAAAAATGCAATACTTGCAAAGCACGATAAAGCGAAGCACAATGACACGAGGTATACTTGTATTATTATCTCCAATTCACATACCAGGAAACAGAAGGGTTATGTAATTTTGCCTAGCAGACTATTTTGCAGTCCACCAGAATATATTTACTGGACTTTGAGAAGTGTGTAGCCCTGAGATAGCATCTTTTCCTCAAGGAGTTTATAGTTGGGGTATAGAGATAACATTTACAAGAAAGAAATAAAGCCAAAAAAATAAAGAAAAATAACATGAAAGGCCGACAGGCCAGAAAGGAAAGAGAAGGGAGGGAATAAGGATGCAAGGAACAAAAAAAGGAAGGAAGGGAGAAGGAAAAGAAGAAAGAGGATCAAAGAAGAAATAAAGGAAGAGAAGAAAAAAAAGTCCAGTGTGATTTCCGCCTTTGTGTAGCATACAGTAATTGTTATAAGGAGAAAACAATGAACAGCTCAATAAAAATGGTGTGGAAAATAATATATGTCATTTAGAAGAAGATTGCTAGGGGTAGATATTATAATTATTGCTTACTAGAGCCTTTCAAATACCTCATTTTATTTTAAATTTATCTGCCAAATTGGACCATGTGGTTTCTCTTGTGGGCAGATTGAGGATATAAGATACTTTATGGAATGGTGGGAAGATTCTGAATCAGGAAACACGGATTTGAATCTCTATTTATCTAACATATTTACTCCGATAGTCCTGTAACTTCTTTGTATTTTAATTTCTTCATTATATAAAATGAGAACAACATGAATGAACACATAATGTTGCCCTGAAGATGAAATGCCTGTAAAACTACTTTGTAATGTATGTCTGTGGACATTATTGTGATAAGATATGTTCGATATTGTCCATTGTACTTAATTTGCATAATCATCTAAAGAATCGCTTTAGCGATGTGCCTCTCTATACATGAGTTATACCACCCTTGTGTAAAGTTGGAGTTGTTCTCAGTATCTCGCTCCCTTTTGCCCACATTACCTATTCAATTACAAAATCCATCCAATTTTACTACTTAAAGATCTCCAGGACCTATTCCATTATCTCCATCCCCACAGACATACAATATATTGGCATGTTCCCCATGGTCTCTGGTAATTGCTTCCTTAGTAACCAGTCTGCCCTCACATTCCAATCCATGTCCTCCACGCACCCCAGAATGACCTTCTAAATTGCAAATATTGTCATTTTACTGTCCTAAAAACCTGTTCATGAATTCCTTATTGTTTTCAGTTCTCTTTCCCAAAGTCCATTATGGGGCAATTTTGTCCTTAAAAACAGGACTTCTGGAGTGAACATAGTTGCTAGATTGCATTATTTCTCATTCTTTACTCCTTTCCTGTTAATACAATTGACTTTTGCCTTTGCTGTCCTTCTCACCCTAAGTGGGATGGATTTACCGGCCTCACCAATGGTGGCTTAGCCATGAGACTGATTTTTGCCCGCAGAAGTGGGCAGAAGTTACAGTGTGCCAGTTCCTTCCACTGCATACTTCTACTCATTTTCATGTGTTCTTGCCACCAGTTGCGAGAAGAACATTTCCTAGGCAACCATCGGTTCAAGGTGGCTATGAGGCTCATGGAGAAATGTACAGCTTGGAGCCTGGTGCCTGTTTAATGGAGTGATAGCAGACCCGATGACACATGAGCAAGGAAAAAAAAAATGCTTGTTTCTTCAGCTACTGAGATCTGGGGAGATTTTTTATGCAACATCATCACAGCAAGAAGTGTCTGATATGCATAGTGTAAAAAATCATGTCCTCCAATGAAGTTCCAGATAAATCAGATGATCACCTCCCCTGTAGTGCTAATAAGCTAGTAGAAAATAAGACAGACCAGAGAACTACACAGAGTGAGTCTGAGAAGGGTAGCAGGAGAGGTGCGGCTACATGGCTGTTGGAGGTAAGAGGAAAGGGCACTTACTTCAAATTGAAATGATTGGTGGAGTCTTTGATGATATTACATTAGGCCTGGACCTTGAAGGGTAAACAGAATTTGTGTTTGCTGAGTTGGAGATGATGGCATTCCAGGAACAAACAACTGGAGCAGAAGCAGGGAAGAAAAGTAGAATATGTTATATCAAGTACTGAGCGACTTATTTTGGAGCGCAAATAGCATTATAGCGTTATACTTAATGCTATTACTAATTATAATTACAATTTTTATTTTTTAAAGATTTTATTTATTTGTTTGACAGGGAGAGACACAGCGAGAGAGGGAACACAAGCAGGGGTTGTGGGAGAGGGAGAAGCTGGCTCCCGGCCGAGCAGGGAGCCCGATGCGGGGCTCGATCCCAGGACCCTGGGATCATGACCTGAGCCGAAGGCAGACACTTAATGACTGAGCCACCCAGACACCCCACTAATTATAATTTTTAAAAGTTCTGTCAACATTTTGGAACACTCACTGGTCAGATTCATTTAATGATAATATACATGAAGTAGGTATTTTTATTAACTCATTTTAAGCACAAGTAAGGAAATGAAGGCTTAGTAGAGTTAAGTAAATTGCTTAGCTAAATTAGTGTCAGACTGGGATCTGAATTCAAATTTATCTAGATGCAGACAAATACCGTGGGGTAAATTTGGAAAGGAAGATAGGACTAAATTTTGAAAGGCTGTGGTTTGCTATGTAAACTATCCTACATTATGGGTATACCAGAAAGCTACCAAAGGACTTTAGGCAATGAGATGATATCATGACAATGTCTTGTATGAGTGTGTAAAAAGGATTAAAGTAGGAAGAAAAATCACAACATTTACTCTAGTGATCAAGATGAGAAGCACTGAAAGCCTGAACATAACTAGTGGTAGACAGACAGCAAATGAAGAGGATATATACACAATGTTCAGTTGGGATGATGGCTTCTAACTCCAAAACACGGGATGAAAAATTTGTATCATTAAATATTCATAATATAATTAAGAATATACTACGTAACCCTGAAAATCTACATGTAGTAGTAAACTACCTACAAATTAATTAAAGGCATTAATGAATTAAAAATAAGATTTAAAGGGTGAGAGGGACACATTAATTTCTTAGGACTACTTTTGTTCACTAGAACTTGAAATGGTTTGTTCAAGCACTATGGTAATGTTTCACCAACATTTGATTATATACCCATATTTATATTTTCCTCAGTCCCTAACACTGTGTCTGGCACAGGAAAGGTTGTTAACAAACACTTTCAAAGCAAACAAATAACGTTTCATAAACCCTTATAATTTATAACCTAAATTAGTTATTACATATTAGAAATCTTTTACTTTCTATTTTTTCCTGAATTTAGCTCTAAGTTCATTGTTAGAAATGTGTAGTGCTTTATTTTATAGAAACATCATAATTATGGTATAGATTTCAACCTACGAAACCCTGTTAATCATGTATAATTATAAGGAAAAAATGACATTACAGAATATATATGATTCAATAAAAAAATCAAAGAGTTTATAATTAAATCAAGAAAAACATGTAACCTTTGTACTTATCGTATAAGTAAAGGAGAAAAAGGAAGAAAATGTAAAATGTTACTGAGATTTCTAAATTACTCTCATATTTCCAATAACTTTCAACAATGAAACCATTCCTTCTCCTTCATGTCTAATTTCAGTTGGAAACAGGAAGATTTTATTTTCTTTAACATAGATTTGCTTTAGTGCTAACTAGCCTTATCTTGATCACGATCGTTTTTTGTTTGGTTTGTTTTAGTAATGTTATTGAACTGAAAAGAACAAAGAAGATAGAAAATGAAATACATTTTTTTTCCTGATAAAATTGAGGAAAATAAATGAAAAATACAGGGAACGAAAGGAGTAAAACAATTTGAGTGAGACTATTACAGGAGCATTTTAAACAGAACCCTGTGAAACAAAAATTAACAAGAAAGAGACGAAGTTAATAGTGAAGAAGGAACAATGGTTAAGATTATCACCCATGTGGTCCACCAGATGGCCCCACGGGCCAGAACAGCCTGGTATTATACAGTAACATCAGTGAGCAACCAAGCATTAAGATTTATGAGATTATTACAAGTCAGGTACTCTTAAGGATAAAGTCTTTGTAATTATTTGCCTGCTTGTTCACATGTGTTTCTTGTCTAGACTCTGAGCTTCCCAGAAGGATTTTACTCTACTGTAGTATTTGAATCATCAGCATTACCTACCCCAATGCCTAACTCTTAGAGGACCCTAAGAATGGTTGCATAATGAAAAAGAGAAACAACAAATGAGTAAATGATATAATAAATGTATGTGTATTTTAATTTAATCAATGCTGTTTTTTTATTGGTTTTTTTTGCTATTTTATTTCTTGTCAGGACCAGGAAAATCAGTTGATGATTATTAGTTTCAAGATAAATTTTCCTTTACATTTCTGACACTAGTAAGGTCAAAGAGGACCTCAACCTTCATCTGCTGTTTTTATTCGCATGCTTGTTTTTATTCTGTTTTTGTTTTGTCTGCTCACATGTTGCTTTTTTAAAAATACAAGGAGACCATTTACAGGTGATGGTTTACTTTTCATTTTATTGGTCACTGCATCCGAAGGCTAAAAACTATACTGGATATAGTATAGGAGGAGTCTTTTGAAGAAATTTGTGATTGTAGGAGAGTGAGCCAAATAACTTGAAGAAAATCTACTTGAATACCTGAGAAGGCCGAAATCTCCCAAGAATATTTAAAGTAAGTTATCTGAGGAGGGGTGTTGACATCTAGAGACTGGTGTTGGAACCTCTCCTCTGCCTCCATGTCCTTGGCATAGCCAATTTCTGTTCTTCCAAGAATTCAATCTTTTGCCTGGTCACAGCTTATTACCTGGGAAATTGATTATCTTCAAGTCTTTTTTCCTTGCTCATGATCTTTACTCTACCTGCAATATCCTTTCTAACAAGTAAACTAACCATTCTTTAAAGTCCAGTTCAAATGCTCACCCAGGTATAAAGTTTCCTTGAGCCCTACAGTTGGAAGTGCTCAGTCCTCCTTTGATGCCCACATGTTGTATATAACTTTCTAGTGATATCTCTATAAACGTATAGATTCTTTCTATTAATTTATATGACATGTATGATTTGAATTTGAGTCTGAGACACCTTGGATTCTTTAACAACAGCTAACCTTTTGGTCCACATATAGTAAGTGGATGATATTTTTAAAATGTGTTAATGACTCTTCTCTTTTGCCTTTCAATGAACAAAATAGACTTCCTCGTCATCTCAAGGCTTTCATCTAATAAGGGAAGAGGGGAAAGGGAAAGGAAATGGGGCACACCTACAGTTAAGGCAGAAAGTAGATAAGAAAAAGAATTCATATTTAGTTTTTGAACTCTAAGATAGAATTTCTATGTCTGAGGACAAACAATGAATTTAAAAAGTAGCTTCTGTAGTGTAGAGAAGATGTCACTTTAATTAAGACAGAGGCCATTCAACTTGATGATTTAGAAGATATAATATGGGGAAATGAAAAACCCAGAAGACCACTTTGTCTCACTTTGTCTATCTCCAGGTACTGTGGCAAGAAACAGAAAGAGAAAGGAAGAGGAAGGAAGTTAGGTATTTTTTTCCTTTCACTTTCCATGAGGTCTACTTATAAAGGAGGAGAGTATAGAAACTCTATGGGCTGAGAGGAGGAGATAGCATGATCATCTTACATCAACATAATGTGCCTCAGTGGAAAAAAAAATTTTAAAAAAGAAAACGCATTCTGAAGGCAATATTGTTTGAGGGTGACATTCAGGCTACCCTTAATGAAAAAGGACACACAGGGTAGCACTGATTTGAAAAGTATGGTGAATTCTAAGGTACCCACTCTGGGAGGCCACAGGCAATGGTGGAAATCACTGTGTTCCGCAGGGCTAGCATGACTCAACGTGAGGATGAGCCGCCGAGCATCAGTGGACTTTGACAGTCATCAAGCGTTTCAGAGCACATGCTCTATCGTGAAAGTGCCTGGGTTCTAATTCCTACTCTGCCCCTCACTAACTTTGTGACCCTAGAAACTTGCCTAATAATTTCATCAGCACTCTTACCAGTAAATCAGGATACTAATAGTACCTATCTTATAATGTTGTTGTAAGGGGTGAATAAATTAATTCACATAAAGCATTAGTAACCATGTGTGGGATTGAGTGAACCTTAATGTTAGCTACATTAAAATTATTATTATTATATTTCAGTAAATAAGCATCTCTCTGTCAAAGAAGTTTTGGTGTAGTCATTTCATAGAAATAACCCTTGTATAGCAAATATCTTTCTAACATTTTGAATATTTTAATTCCATAAATACTGTAATGTGTTATGTCCATTCATATGCATATTTTTACTTTCAAAAATGAGACAATGTAATTTATGAATATTTAGTTTAAAAACTCAACATATTCCATATTCCAGAAATTTGGCAAAAGCATACTAGAATAAAATGTTTCATTTATGTGATTATAACATAAAATGTGAGCAGCGTATGTGTTTATGTTTGTACCTTATGTTCACAAAGTCAAGATAACGCTTGCAGCAAAGGAGTCCTCAAAGGTCAATTCTGTGGAGAATAGAACAATATCTACAGATTTTCACAATGTTTTTTAAAGGGAAAAATACACTCCAGGGAATGTGACACACTTGTCATAGGAATTTAAGGAATGGGAAATGTGTGGATCATAAAAATGGCTTTTAGTGCTCTTTATGATATAAAGTTGTTGTTACTCACCCACCGTGCTTTCCTAATAGTAATAGCTGATATAAGCTGAGTCAGCCACACCTTTTACTTCTACAAATGCATGCATCTATGAAAATCTCACCGAACGAAGCTTAAGTTTACGAAAAACTCCCAGAATGGAGCTTACTGACCTATATGAGTATTTAAAGTAGCAATTTTCATCTCATTAGTACAAGGGACTAACCAAGTGAATATATCACTCAGAAAATATAGACATATCCATTTTTTAACATGTCAGCATTCAGTTGAAAGATTGTCATTGATGTATGTTTCGGCCTCCCCCCCCCTTCTATACATGTTAGAGGCTCATGTGCAGAAACCTGCCCTTTTGGAGATAAAAAATGCCTATTTGTAAGTGAACAGATGGTGTTGCTCAAGTTCAGAGACACATCTTAGGCAGAATCTCAGGGGGAGGAGGGGCTGCGGCGGGAGGAGGACTGGTGTAGTTTGAAAAGGCTTCCTGGGTGATTCTGATAGCCTCCCACCTCGCCCCCACTGTGCAGCACTGATTTAAAGCTTAAAGATACATAAATGTCATGTTAACGCTGATTTGAGCTACAGAGTAAAAAAGGAACTCTTTTCATTTTCTGGTAGAAACTTGTCTGATTGCATTTCTTTGCATTTTATGTCATAATTTGCAAAGCCTGAACCCCCCAACAATATCTTAAAATTGACTCATTTTAAAACTTCTGATTAGTGCAAATACTACATTATTTCCATTTGTATGATGGTGCTAAATAGCAGGTCCCACATGGTCATTCAAAGAGCATTTCTATTTTGGGTAGTTTTCTATATATACACATAATTATAAAATATAAACTGCTAGAACTCAAATATATATATATATATATGTCACAATAAAAACACATCACACATCTATGGCATTATAATGCAAGCAATGACATTCACAAGTATTATTACTGGAACCATTAAAGTAAAATTTGAGATTTAGAATAATTAAAATAATTATAGCTAAAATTACCTGTGAAAAAGCCTTAAGTCAATCACAAAGAATACTATATGTTTTATGTATACAAATTTGCTCAATAATTCTTATTCATGCTAAAATTTAAGATTTTCTTGTTAAAATCCTAAGGGAAAAGAGGAAAACATCTACATGCAGATGTCTCATCATTTAAGCCATTATGACCTTCAGGTGATTACTGAATCCAAAGAAATGATGGATGCCAAGGAAAGTGCTAGAAAGTTGCCTTGATTTCCATCTGGGGGTAAAAACCTTTGCTATACCCAAAAGGAGTTGCCTGCGGCACCTGGAAGCACTAAAATTTTCCACCCTTGAGAGGGTGGAAAGATAACTCCATTTCCTTTGTTTAGATCATGTTGAAATTAGAAGACCTAAAGAGAAGAAATTGTCAGAATTGGATGAGTAGCCTACTGAAAAGGTCGTGTTTGAAGTTGTGATTTGATAAGACAATGGGCAGTTCTTCTTGCCCAGTTCTAAGATCACCTGTTCCCTAGACGGGGACTGTATGTGTAAAGAGAGAAAAAGATGAAGCAACTGAGAACCATGCCAGAATCCATGAGAGTCCTGGGCCATAGGAAATCTAGCTTATCTCTGAGGGCAGGCCTGCCAGGAGGCCAAATGCCACTTGTCTAGCAATGATCTCTGCATTTTGTGTTTGCCTTCTGAGACTATTTGCTCTGATTTTCAGGGTCACTAGTTGGTGTGCGGTAGTGGTGGTAATGGTGGTGTGTTGTGTGTGTGTGTGTGTGTGTGTGTGTGTGTGTGTGTGTGAGCCAGCTCATTCTTCTGGGATTTAGGTCACATACTTCCCTGTTACTAGAGCACATACATGCATGAATGCATGCATACCTCCTTCCTCCTTGCAGCCTGGGACCCTCAATTCCCTTCTCACATTTTTAATCTCTTATACTGGGTCCTTCTACTGCCCATCTTTCTTACTAGTTCACTCTTTTTCTTTCTACATCCCTCCTTTTTTTTCAGCTATATTTTTAAAGAGCCAAAGCATAACTGAGTTTTTAATAGTGATTAGAACTATCTCAGTTTTTCCCCATTGAAAATGATATTCTCTGTGGGTTTTTCATAGATGGCTTTTATGATATTGAGGTAGGTACCCTCTATCGCTATACTCTGAAGAGTTTTGATCAAGAAAGGATGCTGTACTTTGTCAAATGCTTTTTCTGCATCTATTGAGAGGATCATATGATTCTTGTTCTTTCTTTTGTTAACGTATTGTATCATGTTGATTGATTTGCGGATGTTGAACCAGCCTTGCAGCCCAGGGATAAATCCCACTTGGTCATGGTGAATAATCATTTTAATGTACTGTTGGATCCTACTGGCTAGTATTTTGGTGAGACTTTTTGCATCCATGTTCATCAAGGATATTGGTCTGTAATTCTCCTTTTTGATGGGGTCTTTTGTTTTGGGATCAAGGTACTGGTGGCCTCATAAAATGAGTTTGGAAGTTTTCCTTCCATTTCTATTTTTTTTGGAACAGTTTCAGAAAAAAAATATTAATTCTTCTTTAAATGTTTGGTAGAATTCCCCTGGGAAGCCATCTGGCCCTGGGCTCTTGTTTGTTGGGAGATTTTTGATGACTGCTTCAATTTCCTTAGTGGCTATAGGTCTGTTCAGGTTTTTTATCTTCCTGGTTCAGTTTTGGTAGTGTGTACATCTGTAGGAATGCATCCATTTCTTCCAGATTATCTAATTTGCTGGCATATAGTTGCTCATAATATGTTCTTATAGTTGTTTGTATTTCTTTGGTGTTGGTTGTGATCTCCTCTTTCATTCATAATTTTATTTATTTGAGTCATTTCTCTTTTCTTTTTGATAAGTCTGGCCAGGGTTTTATCAATCTTATTAACTCTTTCAAAGAACCAGCTCCTAGTTTCATTGATCTGTTCTACTGTTCTTTTGGTTTCTATTTCATTGATTTCTGCTCTGAGCTTTATTATTTCTCTTCTCCTGCTGGGTTTAGTACTAGAAGTCCTAGCCACAGCAATCAGACAACAAAAAGAAATAAAAGGCATCCAAATTGACAAAGAAGTCAAACTCTCATTCTTTGCAGATGATATGAGACTTTATGTGGAAAACCCAAAAGACTCTACCCCAAAACTGCTAAAACTCATACAGGAATTCAGCAAAATGGCAGGATATAAAAATCAATGCACAGAAATGAGTGGCATTCTTATACACCAACAACAAGACAGAAGAAAGGGAAATTAAGGAGTCGATCCCGATTACAATGACACCCAAAACCATAAGATACCTAGGAATAAATCTAACCAAAGAGGCAAAGAATCTGTACTCAGAAAACTATAAAATACTAACGAAAGGAATTGAGGAACACACAAAGAAATGGAAAAATGTTCCATGTTCATGGATTGGAAGAACAAATATTGTGAAGATGTCAATGCTACCTAGAGCAGTCTACACATTTAATGCAATCCCTATCAAAATACCATCCACTTTTTTCAAAGAAATAGAACAAATAATCCTAAAATTTGTATGGAACCAGAAAAGACCCTGAAGAGCCAGAGGAATGTTGAAAAAGAAAAACAAATCTGGTGGCATCACAATTCCAGACTTCCAGCTCTATTACAAAGCTCTCATCATCAAGACAGTATGGTACTGGCACAAAAACAGACACATAGATCAGTGGAACAGAATAGAGAGCCCAGAAATGGACCCTCAACTCTATGGTCAACTAATCTTCGACAAAGCAGGAAAGAATGTCCAATGGAAAAAAGACCGTCTGTTCAACAAATGATGTTGGGAAAATGGGACAGCCACATGCAGAAGAATGAAACTGGACCATTTCCTTACACCACACACAAAAATAGTCTCAAAATGGTTGAAAGGCCTAAATGTGAGACAGGAGTCCATCAAAATCCTAAAGGAGAACACAGGCAGCAATCTCTTCGACCTCAGCCGCAGCACCTTCTTCCTAGAAACATTGCCAATTAACAAGTCAGGAAACGACAGATGTTGGTGGGGATGCAGAGAAAGGGGAACCCTCCTACACTGTTGGTGGGAATGCAAGCTGGTGCAGCCACTCTGGAAAACAGTATGGAGGTTCTTCAAAAAGTTGAAAATAGAGCTACCCTATGACCCAGCTATTGCACTACTGGGTATTTACCCCAAAGATACAAATGTAGGGATCTGAAGGGGTACGTGCACCCCGATGTTTATAGCAGTCCACAATGTGGCAATGTCCACAATAGCCAAACTATGGAAAGAGCCCAGATGTCCATCAACAGATGAATGGATAAAGAAGATGTGGTATATATATACAATGGAATATTATTCAGCCATCAAAAGGAATGAGATCTTGCCATTTGCAATGACGTGAATGGAACTGGAGGGTATTATGCTAAGTGAAATAAGCCAATCAGAGAAAGGCATGTATCATATGACCTCACTGATATGAGGAATTCTTAATCTCAGGAAACAAACTGAGGGTTGCTGGAGTGGTGAGGGGTGAGAGGGATGGTGTGGCTGGGTGATAGACATTGGGGAGGGTGTGTGCTATGGTGAGTGCTGTGAATTGTGTAAGACTGATGAATCACAGACCTGTACCTCTGAAACAAATAATACATTACATGTTGAAAAAAAAAAAAAGAAGATAGTAGGAAGGGAAGAATGAAGGGGGGGAAATTGGAGGGGGAGATGAACCATGAGAAACTAGGGACTCTGAGAAACAAACTGAGGGTTCTAGAGGGGGGGTGGGGGGATGGGTTAGCCTGGTGATGGGTATTAAAGAGGGCACATATTGAATGGAGCACTGGGTGTTATACGCAAAGAATGAATCATGGAACACTACATCAAAAACTAATGATGTAATGTATGGTGATTAGCATAATAAAAAAAGAAATAAAAAAAAGAACTATACCCTAGGGAACATAATTTTACAAATAAGGAAACGAAGCTCCAGAATGTCAAAATAACCTGTCCAGATCCAGCCAGTTATTGATGGGCTCAATACCGATAAACATGTTCTCTAATTTTTGATCATATTGAAAAAATTCTGGAATAGGAAATATGTGATGAAAGTTCCACCTTTGATATTTACTAGCGGTATGATTTGGGGCAAGTTGCCTAACCCAACTAAGTAAACTTTGGTTTACTCATCTTTAAATAGGGAATGATAAAACCTGAGTGAATAGAGCTGTAATGAAGCATCATTATGTGAATGGATATAAGATGACCTATATGATACATAGAATATGATAAGTGCCCAATAAATCTGATTTTCTTACCAAGTTGAATGTTTTTTCCTTTATGTCACATGATCTTGCAAAATCCCTTTCAGTTCACTCTTTTCTCTTCTGCAAAAGTACTATGTTTTGGTATTGTTTCACTGATTTTTCTCTCATTCAAGTGTCTATGCTCAGAATTCAGAAGCCGGAGAAAACTTTTCCAAATCTGTTAGTGACATGTTGAGTGATAGAGCAGTTTCCTTCCTATCTGCCCTGGTTTGTCTGAAGTTTGGCAGATAGAATGTCATAGACCAGCTGGCCTTGCAGGGTTCTTCTGCCCATCTGAATGCTGACGTAACCCAGAGCTGCAGCATGTCCCCTTCCTGCAACTGTTTGGAGTCTCTGAACCCCCTTCAGGACTTGACCTTTGCCCTAGCACCATCTTCGCAGTTCTGCCATTCTCTGGCCATTGGCAGGAAGCACAGAGCTTAAGAGGTAGTCAGTGAGTATTTATAAAATGTAGAGGGGCATACATGATTGCATGAAGATACAAGTCTTTGCTTCCCTGTCTGAGCAGGATGGAGAGCAAGGGTTTCTGTGCAGGAATAAGTGTCTTACACCTGGTGATCCACTTCTTGGTCCTTCTGCATAAGACTCTGAAACAGCAGGCTCTCTGAACATCTTAGAACCAGCTCCCTCTCCATCCCCTCCTCATTCTGTTTACCTCACAGAAAGGCCAAGATACTAAAGTCTAGTCAGTTCTCTATAAGGACTCTTTTAAATATAAAATCAGAGGAGAGGGAGACATTTTAGGGACATTTCTGACCACTTACTCCTGAGTCTTCTCCTAGCTGCTCCCCAGCCTCCACTTAGAGCTTGACACCACTTCATCTTGGAGTTCTTTGCTCAGGCTACCATCTACATCCTCTCCTAGGCTTAACATTTTGACCTAAGTATAGACAGCAGCCTATTTCCCCTCAAAACAGTTGAGACCAGATGACATTTCAAAAGCAGCCTTGCTTATTTTATAAGGAAGTAAAATACAATATAAAGAGCAGATAAATAGTCATGTTTCAAAACTGTAGGTTTCTATCCCTTCTGGATAGTGCTGCTTTGACTTTGTTTAACTCCATGCCTTCCTGGGTCTCTGATGGATTCATTGGATGTCATCTTTTCTCCTGCCGTGCATGAGGCCACCCAGACATCTCTTTCCCTCCAAGGCCAAATACAGAATACTGCAACCCAACTGCTTTATATCTTCTGACTCCATGCAAACCTCCAGTCCCCAAACTATGCCTCCTACAGTTAATGGTCAGACTGTGGAGGGGGAAGCAATGTATGACCTCATCTTCTTCTTCAGATGGCCTGTTTAGCCTAGCCTTGCATGCTTTTCAGATATACTTCTTAAGATACTACTTTACTTCATATGAGAAGAAGTGAACTTGTTAATGTCCATTTGTTATGGGGTTTCCTGTTCAATTATTATTCATCTGCTAAATCAGCTTACTTACTGTCTCTGAAATAATTACCAGCCCCTGGGTGGGGGCTTGTGAGAGAGAAAGAGAGAGAGTGAGAGTCATTTCCTTCCCTGGGCATATTATTTATTTACATATCTATGCCCACTTCATTAGTGTGAAGACACTGAGGATAGCTTTCATGATTTTGACACTAGCACGGTTCCTGCCAGAGTAGGATCCCCCCAAAATATTATAGTACTTGATTTATACAATAGCCTACACTTCTACCAATCTTGACATCCACCCATTTGAGACCCGCACACAATAGTAACAGAAAGATCACATGCTCCAACTCCCCCTATCTCTTCGTGGGGTAGTTTTTTTTTTTTTTTTTGATCACCTGAATCTGGTGTTAGCTCTAGCCTTTCAGCTGTCATGCACTTTCCTTATAAAAACTGCAGTTCTAGTGTGGGAGCCCTTCCTCAACCATGGAGATTTTTTCATATCAGACATACTAGTCAATGCTACCTGAATTTTATCAGTTCTGATTTTTGCCAGACCACCCATTTCTATAATCTTCCAAAATAAGTCTTGAGTTATAAGACTGTATTTCTCCATATTACTCAGGGATAAAAAGGAGGTTCTGGCTGAAGAAAGAGGAACAGATAACATAGGAGGACGTTGAGAAGAAATGGTTTGCCTCTTCTTTAAAAAGGGCAGGGCAGGACAATTTGTAAAAATAGACCAAGTCAGTGAAAAGGGTAACAGCCTTGTAGATCAAAGATATTTCAGGC
The DNA here is from genome assembly GCF_003265705.2 of Callorhinus ursinus. NCBI lineage: Eukaryota > Metazoa > Chordata > Mammalia > Carnivora > Otariidae > Callorhinus > Callorhinus ursinus. The sequence continues at coordinate 78,289,758 of NW_027397066.1, forward strand.
TTGGCAGGTATCTTTCATTTCACCACCACTTTTCACCCCCAGTCTCAGGTGTGTTCCATAATCTGCTACCTGAAGAGGGCGCCCACCACCATCTCCACTCTACATCCCACTCCTCACCACCAGACCTCTCTATCTCCTCCAAATGAAAACTTCATGAAGGCAAGGATCTTTATCTTCCTCTCCACTGATTCCATAGTGCCTCTCCCAGTGCCTGACATATAATAGACACCCAGTAACTACTTAAGTAACTAAATGAAAAAAGTGTTACTTCTTAAGAATCTGGAAATTAAAATTCCCAATTTGTTCTTCGTCTATCTTGAATTATGAAATATTTAGAATTACTAAATATCAGGATATTGGTAATAATTTGATATTTCCTTTCAATACAAAAATTGTTAGAGTCAAAAAGCAGTTTCCCTTGGTGAATACTATTTTTAAAAAAGATCTCATTGAAGAGTATTTTAGGGCGTGACTGAGTTTTGATAAAAGATATCAAACAAGATAAGCAGAAGAAAAAAATTGACTGTAATTGTTGTGATAAGGACCATATTAGAGTGATAACTGCCCTCAGGGAAATTATGTATGTGGACAATAGCAGCCTCAGTGGAATACATTTAGCAGAATACATACCAGTGGCTTAAATGCTGATATAAATGGAGTGTTGCACTCTACACATTAATCATCCATGCTTGAGTGTCTGCTTAAATGGATGCTGCCCAATATTTAAAATGCCATATTCAAATATATTGTTGTTCAAAGTAATGAGAATTAAAAAGTTTTAATATTGTAATTAGCATCAGGAGGCAAGACATTCTCACTTATTCAATAAAACTAACATTTTGCTTCCTTGTTTTCTGTAATAAAGATATTTTCAAAGCAGAGAGAATAGAAAAGTATATATTTTAAAAGAAATTAAAATCAAGACAGATGATAAATCATCTGGATGCCTTACATCACACTGCCTATGTGAAGACAAATTAAATCCTAAGGCAGAGAACAATGCACATACACATAGAGATACATAAACTCTCATGATGGTTAGATGACATAAGGCTGGAAGACTGTTACAGTACTTTCCAGAAAAGAAAATGGATAAATTCTACATATTTCATTTTAGTAAGCTTATGTAAACCCATGGAAAAATTCTGGGTCAGTTAATTTGTGAGCTATTTCATATATTTCACTAGTAGCTAGTATGAGCCTTTAAGAAAACTTTACATTTAATCAAACTTTTTTCTTTTTGGACAGTTGTTTTCTAGGCTAGCTCAAGGGTCTATTTTTCCCTGATATGGGTTTGGACAAGATGTTAAAATGTGACCTGTACAATAACGAAATGGAACAACTATGATCCGTGTTATAAGTAAAACAAAATCAATTCAACCAAGGTTGTTAATCTACAGTGATTGCAGAAATGGATCCTTCTGACGTGGAATGATAAGAGTCTGTGGTTAAGGATGAGAGGGGTGGAGTCTTGCCTTAAAAATATAGACTGCTTTTCCAGAATGTTAGATTCTGGTTAAAGTCATTTGAGGCAGAGAGTCCTCAAAATGGTGTGGCACATGTTATCATTGTGCTTAGTTACACTACTCTCCAGAACAATTACTCTCCAGAACAGAGGACCTGGAAATTCAGAGCAGCTGGGTAGAAAGTTTGGGTACCAGTGAGTGGCATAAGAATCTCTTTCTCCACACTCCTGCCTCTCAACATGAGAGTATCTTAGACATTAAACTCTCAACATGAGAGTATCTTGGACATTAAAACATTGATTGAGTGTCTCAGACATGGAAGGCATGAATAGAAATAGCTATTAATATTTCTCAAGATTGTTTTAGAATGGATTATTTAGCTGGTGGAACACTGAGCTATATCAACGTCTTCAAACTTTCATAAGTACCAAAAATAAAGATTTTCTTGAGTAAACACACCTGTATCTAACCTGGTTTCCTTTGTCACTCCCCCTGCAACATTTTTTTTTTTTTTTTTTTTTACAAATGTCCTCTTACTTCACAAAAGAAAGTTATACTTCTCTTCCATTCTGCGTTGTAGCTACTGTTGAATCGTCTTAGTATAGAAGCTCCATTCCGAGCACTAAATAAAATGACACTGACAAATTCTGGTGTTTGTACAGAGGAAATAAATGAATCTAATAACAGTACCAAATCCATTTGCAAACCATATGGTTTCTAATTCTTTGCTTTCAACAAAATTGAAAGAGTACCTAATTGATTTGCTATTTGATGATAGATGAAATAGATTAGAATTGATAGTGAACACTATCTTATTCTAGCAATAAATAATGTTCATCTCAGGATACACAAATTAATTAGGGAATAAAACTGCATTCATCTTATTAAGAGATGCATTTCTAATAGAAACTTGCCCTTTATGTATAATAATTATTACAAAACATGTAATATATTCATGTTGTATTACTCATGTTTGTATTACAAATAATTGTAACTCAATCTAAAATAAAATTTTTAACACTTGAAAGCCTGTAGTCACAGAAAATTTTTTTAAATTTAATTTTAATTTACATACTATTTTATTGTAGAGAAGTATGATGTGGGATCAATAAAAAACTAAACTTAATAATTTATTACATCTTAATAAAATTTTTTTGGTAAATTGAATCGGTATATGAGTTCAAGAGAAAAATTATGATGTTGAATTTCTGACTGTTGAAAAGCTTTTCATATATTTTTTAACCAGGAATAAAAACAAGTATAAAATTACTATGATGTTTGGATTCCACTTGTTCCATTTTAAAATGACAAAAGACTTTTCTTTAATCTCAGTAATTGCATGCTCGCTTCGGCAGCACGTATACTATAATTTCAGTAATTGTAACATGTTAGAAAATATATAAATTGCAACTATTTAAGCTTTTAGGAAGAAATTAAACATCAATTAAAAATTGTGTGAAGGAGTATGTAGGCTTTCAGAATTCCTAGTATTTAAGTATTAAAACAAAAGTTTGCTGTTGGACTAAGTTCCGGCGTATTTATAGGATGCTTCTTATCCACAATAAAAGGAAAATTTATTCAAGTAATAAAAATTACAACCCAGAAATAAAGACTAATATAAATGGTTGGAACCTAAAATGATCATCTGGTCCAGCTTTTAGGTGACTGTGCAGATGGTATGCTTTTTCTTGAATTTTATGAGCTGAGACTTATTTATTGTACAAACTAATAATTGTTCTACCACATGGACTTGTTATGTGGAAAGAACCTGCTGTGCATATGAATCTGAATTTAATTACATTCAGTATTTGTCTACTGAAAAACTAATAACTGTTCAGCCTATAGGAAAATGAATAAAGAATATGTATAATTATCCAAATGTGTTCCAGTTCAAGAAATATATGCACCTAGGAAAACATACATATGTTATATATTTATATTTAGCATTTGTATATTATTACATGCTATTATTATAGTACATGTGTATTATTAAACATTACTATCCGTTATTATTAAATTATATAATACATATATATAATAGATGTTGAATTTCTTGTTCAGATAATATATTACTTATATATAGTAAGTACTCAGTAAAAAGTATTGATGTAAAATAAATGTTAGTTTCATGATATGACATATATTTTCCCTATGCAGGTACAGTTTTTCTCTGTTTATCCCTATCAGTTCTTTTCAAAAATTCATTCCATCTATTATTAGAAGATCCAATAAGAGAAGATGCAAAGTAATACATTTCAAAATTTAAAATTTCTTAACATTTTCTCAAATTATATTTATTATGCCAATGTTAATATTTGTAACACTAATTATCATTTAATAATAGATATTATAGTTTATAATGGATTCTGATTCAGTTAGATTCTATAATTAACAACCTACTCAATTATCCCATATTAATCAGACTTTAGTACATCAGATATAATGGCTAAAACAAATTATTTATATCGGGGTTGAAAAACTACAAGCAGATGAAAATAGAAACTGTCCTTAATAATTGGATATGATTTTGTTTTATGTGTTTTAAATACATTTTTAGATTTTTACTGAAGTGCCTATTAAATGAGAAAAAAATAGCCATACTAGTGTGGTTTCTATTATTATGCTAATTACAAGGTTCTCAATTTGAAATTATTTTTCAGAAAACAGATGTGCATTCGTTGGATGGGCCATATTTTCTATAAAGAGGACTTGACTTACAATTACAACATTATCTATGCTTCTATATGAAAACCAGACTAAAAGTATTTGAATTTAAATTAAGTGCTTTGAGATCCTGCCAGGAAATTAGAAATTTATAATTGCTGGTTTTTATCAATGGAAATATAATATGGCAAGCTCATTTATTTTTCTTGTCATCATTTTTTTACTGTGAAAATCTTGAGGTTCACTCTGGGTGGGAAACAGTCATGCGGGTAGAAGCATGTGTTGTGAATGAGGAGATCCCAATTTAGACATGTCACTTATCCCAGTCAGTTTTAGTTTTTTAAATTGTTTAAAGATGATGCTCGGATCATGGGAAACAATAAACCCACTGCACACAATTGTGGTCAAATCACAACTGTGACATTGTGTTGACCCTTTGCCTCACACATTTAAAAAAAATGTATGTTTGTGTATCTATACAATGTGGTGCTCCCCAAATGTAGGTATATATTTTGGGAGCATTAGCAAGCTAAAGTGCCTCCAGGAGAAGACATTTAGGATTGTAAAAAGTCTAGAAAGCATGTCATGTGGAAGGAACTGAGTACTTGAGAGAGGACTCCATCTTTAAATGTTTAAACAACTTTGAAATAATAAAGGGGTTAGATTTTTTTCCTATATTACTCCAGAATTCAGAACTAGGATTCATAGTGGAAATGAAAAGAATATAGATTTTTATCTTATCATAGAATTACTTTTAAAGCCTTCTTTGGCAATGGAATAAATTGCTTCAGATGATAGTAGGTTACTCATGGTGGAGCTTCCTAAGGTAATCATTTCGTAGAAAACATTGTAAACCAGATTAAACTCTAGAATGTCCATGTATTTAGGGTTTGCATAGTATTTTGAAATTTCTTTAAAAAAATTAAAATTCAGTGTTTCACACATGGATTATTTAGCAAATCTCTCTTTACTTTTATATGGTGAGAAAACAGTTTTAATTTTGAAGGCACTTTCATTCATTCAGTCAGTCAACAAAAGCTTTTGAAACAGTTACTTTGTTCCAGATGTGGTGTTAAGTCCCTGGGGAGGTTGAGTGGAGAGCCAAACTGGACATAGTGTCACCCTTATGGAGGTCAGAGATTAGAGATTAGTAGGGGTAGACATTACTCAATAGTCAGATGAACCAATGGCAATTACAAACTTTGATAAGTGGTATGGAGAAAGTGCACAGTACTTTGTGACCTTATATAAAAGCTATAAGCTTCTTTCCATTTCACCATTACCTTCTAGTATAGTCCATGTAATTTTTTTACATGGAGTACCACGCAGACAACTAACTGGGTCCCAGGCTACCACTCATGCTGCCCTCTAAACCTTGTTCAGGCCACAAGTATAATTTCCTCAAAATGCAACAAACAAACAAACAAACAAACAAAATTTCCTCAAAATTCAAATCAGATCATGCCTCCACCCTGCCTGAATCCCCGATGCTTCTGATTGTTCTAAAGATAAACTCCACCATTCTTAACTTGGCCTGATAAAAATTTTGTTCTATGGCCCGTTTCTATCTCTAAGGCTATATGAAATTATTTTTCCCATTTTTCTATATTCCAGCTACTCAGGATTTTCAGACCATGACTCATTATTTTCTGCCACAGTGTCTTGGTATATGCTGTTCTCTCTCCCTTCTAAGCTCTTCATCCATTCTCCTTCATCTAGGTAAATCCATCAAACAGAAAATCACACGTTGCCTTCTGGTACACAATCATAAGTCATTTACTCAACAAATATTTATTAAGCCCTTATTGTGTACCAAGCATTATTCTAGGTATTTGGATTACACAAGCAAACAAAACAGTCAAAGAGACTTGCCCTCAGGGAGAATAATCAATGATTCCTGCTAATTTACACTCTCCCTAAAAAATTAAGCCATTATTTAGAGGCTTTGATAGAGTCATTATTTCACTGGATATACAACTGTATTCTTACAGATTTTTCAATGTTGTTTCTAATAATTCCTAGAAATGTAAGATTAGATAGAAAATTATATAAAAAATGGCCCTTTGACAAAAACATTGTACTACTTTATATTTATAATTTATAGAGGTCTTGGTTCATTTCATGTCCTATGATTTCATAACTTAGTTCATAGTATACTAGTACATATATATTTATACATGTATATTTTATGCATGAAGGTATTATAATATGTATAGTGCATATGTATGTTGTATGTGGTAACATCAGTAGATTATACCCTATCCTCCATGGAAGGATGTAAACTAATATTTTATCTTGAAAGTATTAATGAATTTGTTTAAAATTAGTTTTAATATTTTGGAAATTAAAATTAAGATTTTATAGAAAACGATGGTAAAATTTACTTCTTTCAAAACAGTGGTTATTCATTAACCAATTGGTAATTTCAGAAAGCCTTTATTCATCACATTTCATTCAGTGTCAGGAGGTTTTTACAAATTAGGAAACCTCTTCACTGGTCTGAGGAATTCATAGTCCACCTAGGGAGACAACATAGATGAAACAATATGAGGTAGTATATTCACAATAAAGTACAACAAAGCATAGTAAAAATTGAACATAAAAAAGAAAACACAAAAACTTTTCCTCAGCCCAATTATTTTCAATATACTTCCTTATTCAGCAAATATAAGCAGTACAGCCATGAATTTATGTTACATCAGATAAAATTCACTAGCTAGACTGTGATTTCTGCTAAGAAAGAACTGCTAACTAGTGTTTTCTACTACTCAAAAAAATGCAGAAGTAGCAACCTGAAAATTTTTAGCAAACTTCTGGGGGCATTAGATTGCGATTATATTCTTATGATCAGGATATCTCAGTTTGAAGGCTCTCCAAGTTATGGATCTTAGGGGAAAAATAACAGCTCGGTGAGAGTTTCTCCTCTGTAGCTCACTGAGATTAGGAAAAAGGGCAAAGGCAGCTGAATGCATTTATAGCTGCTTGGAAAGTCACCGTGTCAGTTGAGGTAACAGCCAGATAGGATCTCACAGTGGAAATTGTAGCTCTGATTTCTTCCGTCAACCCGATTGTGGTGAGAGCTGAGAATTTAGAGCAATGGACTGAGAAAATACCATGAAATGAAAGGACCATTGGTCTGGATAAAACTACAGTCAGTAAAAATGGAAAATAAACTTCCATGTATTGGCCTTTAGCAGCCTCAGAGACTTCAAATAACATTTTACCAAATTGCTTTTGAGTCCTTCATAGTTTTAATGCTTTTTCTTTGGGTCACTTGATAGTTTAAAATCGGTTATCAGTTGTGAGATAGTATGAAAAGGATATACCATATATATATATAATATATATATGTAATAAATATATTATATATACATATATTTCCTTAAATGCTACTTAATCCAATAACATTTAGGCCAAGGGGACATACTAATTTAAAAAGTTATTGTCAATTTCCATTGCAGATGATGTGGATAATTTCTGTTGCCTAAGAAGTTTTTTATTTGGTTCAGGATTGGCCAAAACAAACTTGTTTTCCCTGGCCTAGATATTGTTTTCATAAGGCTCAATCCTATTAGTCAAAGAATTTAATATTACTCCAGGTTTCAGGTATTATTTATGCTAGATGGCTTTGTATGTAGGGCACACAGTTTAAAAGGGTGCACTCTGTAATATTAAATGATGTGAAAAATGAATGCTGAGAACAGAATTTAAATTTGAAAAAACTAACATGCTGACAATTGACAAATGGCCCAATTAACATTACAGACATTTTACCAAGTGGAAAAATGAAAAGCAAACAAACAAAAAATTTGTTTGGATTAAAAGCAAAGTTTAGAAATTTGTAAAAATCGGGCTTTTTTTCTATTTCATGAAAGTGACAGGATTATTTTTATAAATTGCTTACTTATGGTTCTTTAAGGAGAGCACAGTGTATGTGATTAACTGCCCAATGATTTAGGTGAGTTATGGAAAAGATTTCATGTAAATTGGATATTTACGTCTTGAATCACTCCATGCCATTGGATCAGTCTCTTAAGTCTCTGGGAGCAGAGGTGTCTGGCTCATTGCTAAAGTCTCAGGAGCTGGACAAGTGTGGGCATGCAACAGACAATAGACCTTCAAGACAGTTTTGTTGAATGTATGGATAAAGGTCCTAACAAGAAAATGAACACAGAAAGGCAAAATATGACTCTGAATAGGGATAGGACTCAGTGAAATCGAGCTCAGGATGAAAGCAGTTTTGTTAAACTGATCATGCAACATGAATAGAAGATGTTATAATTCTCCCAAATAATTTCTACCATCCTCTCTGTAGGAAAAAAAAGTAATAATAAAAAATTCTTGAAAGATTAACTTAAAATCACTTATGTATCCTCAATGATAGGAATTAGATAAAGGGAAATATATTTAAAATAAAAAGAACACACCACTGCTGTTTGTTATTTTGCTCATTTTGTTTTGGAAAATTGCTCCTTGATTGGAAAAGTGACCAGGAAAAGACAGAAATCAAAAGTTAGCATAGTTGGAGGTTTTAAATTTTTCATCAAAATTTCTCACTAAAGACTAGTTTTTTCCTTCCTTCCTTCCTTCCTTCCTTCCTTCCTTCCTTCCTTCCTTCCTTCCTTCCTTCCTTCCTTCCTTCCTTCCTCTTCCATCCCCTTCTCCCTCCTTCCTCCTCTTTTCTTTCCTCTCTTCCTCTTTTCCTTTTTTTTCTGTCAAAACAGGCAAATGGAAGCTATATAAAAGGACTCAAACACCTGTTTTGAGATTTGAACATGCTTAAGGGACTTTTTGGGGAGCTACTCACTTTAACAGATGTTAAGGATATAGGCCAGGAAAACACAGGGATTTAGAAATAAAGGAGACCCTGAAACATACCATGCCCCTGTCTTCCTTCACTTGCTCTTTCCCTTCAAAGCCTCTTTCTCTTATCACACTATTCCTGAAACATCAACCATGCATGTTAAATACCTTCCTTGATTTTCCACATTTTCTTGGTCTTTCAGCCACCTTCATTGAATAGAGAATCAGTGGGTTGTAAATTGTTTATCCACATCTCTAAAGGGTATCAGAGTATCACCAAAAATCTCATATTGATCAGACTAATGAAATACTCCTTCCTGTTCGGCACATGTCTCAGATCCAAGTGCCTCAGTAATTCCTTAATTCATGAGGAACACTCTCTTCTAGAAAATAATATCAGACACTGTAGAAAACATCAGATTCTGTCTCAGCTTGTTGGCACTGGCTAGCTTTCCTGGAAGTACAGCCCTTGAGAGCCTGATTCCTTACAATGACCTTAGAGCATGGGAAGATGAGAATCAATTCTCCCTTTGTCGCTCAGTTGGCTAGGGATTATATCTCAGTATGGAGGTGCCAATTCTTTTAAAAAACTAAAAGGTTAACCATAGTTAAGTGATATTAAGCCTGGGTGCCAGATTCTTCAAAGCGGATTCATCTACAAAATCAATATGGACACAAGACATTTGTTGCATTATTTCATTATACACCCATACCTCAAACATTTAACATGTTGTCAGGAATAATACTTTGAGCTCTTAAATCTTAACCAAATGTAAAAGCAGGGACTCACAGAAAATTAAATCTCCAGTGAACCAATAAGTCAAATTGTATTATTTTTGTTCCTGGTTATTCCAATGACCATGAAAAGAAGAGAAGCCAATAAAAATATTACTTAAAATGCAAATCGAATTTCAAAAAATGTTTTACCAAATAATACAAGTGCTTTAGAAGAATCACTGACCATACAAAAACTTCAATTAAGTGGGATATCCTGATCGATTTAACTTAAAAAGGGGGGGGGATGGGCAAAGGGAGAGTAAAAGACTTACAGAAGGAGGCTTTAGGAAATATATTGATTTGAAGTAGTTCATTCCTGACAATTTCTAACCTTTTGTGAAATAGGTCATACATCAGTTGTATGGTAATGAGGTGGTATTAATAAAGGAGGTTTGAGGATTAAAGGGGTAGTATGAGTTGTGAAATCTGTCTAGTACTAATATTGTCTTACAGGGGTTAAGATAGGTGAGAACCCAGAGCATTAATCTGTGAGACAAAACCATAGGCTAGATAAATGCATATTTTTTTTGCCTTGACCATTAAATTCATGTTTAAATAATCCCAAATGCCTACATAAAGGATAAATATCTACCACCTGAATATTAGGCTTTATAAAATCTCTCTATTCATAACAGACAATTTTCTGGATTACTAATGTTTATCTAGTATGGGCATGAACTTGGTTAGCAAGCCATGAGAAAATAAAAGCAATAAACACACACACACACACACACACACACACACACACACACACACATATTCATGTATTGCACCACGCTTTATATAAAAATATTCACTAGGCTATATTTAATTAGACTTCATTCCATAGGTTTTGTCTAAATATTTGAGTTGCATAAAACTTTTTTTCCAAATATTTTTTACTTAAATAATATTGAAAAATATGTCCTACCAATCAGGTAGAAATTTTAGGAGTTCTTCAATTACTCAATTTAGCTGTATTATCAAATATTATTATATAAAAACATTATTAATGCCCCTCCCCACATTCTAAAAATTCAAATTCAATTACTTAAAATTACTAAGCCATTCCTATATGTCAGGTACTGTCCTAACATATGTATATGACATTTGTCAAATACATGCATAGATGTATATACACATGAATACATTCAATGAAAATAGACTCAGTTGATCAGATTTTTATCTATGTTGATTTTTCAGGAGAAAAATCACAGAAAAATAAATAGATACCAGAAAATTAGATATTCGCACCCTTATTTTAAGTTAAAAATAACATTTCTAATATATGATCCAAGGTCAATATATATTCAGTCCTATTTTCTACAACTTTTATTTGTACATATTTATTTTAATTAACTTTGACACCTGTACTAAACTTTTAGAATATTGAAATCTATCAAAATACCTTTTTCCTGAATAGTACAACAAAGAGAGAGAAGTTATATTCCTATAAGTCTTATCCACATGAAAAAAATATACTGCAATATAATGAATGGAGATAAGAATATTATATTACAAAACTGAACACAGTTCAGTTTTAAGAATAGCAGTGTTGCTACTGTGGGTTGAAAAAAAGAAAAAAGTTATTTCCCTTTGTGGGCATTAAAGACCATTTTTGTTTGGTGATACAGTATTAGTATTTATTTTGATGAGAGCCAGATTTAATATATGTAATTTTAGATAATGAACAACTTGTATTGAACATGCTGTTTTGAGCAACATATTACACCTAGCCAAAGTAATTTCTTTTTCTATTTGGAAATGCTCAGGACTCTTGCAAAAGTGAAGATGTGTAGAACCAATGACCCAATTCTAGGAGACCCAAACTTTACATTGTGATGGAGAACTAAGTAATAATTTTGCTCTTGACTGAAATAAACATGTTAAACGTTATCCGTATCAGCCAGTTTATTGTGACCTTCTCTCATACATAAAGGTCTTTTCCTGGCAAACAGGAACAGTGGAAAGTTCACTTGCCTAAAGTGTGGGAAGGCACTGGCGTGAGGCCGTCTTTGGATTATTGAATCCTGTCATCCTTCTCTAGTGTGTATTGTATAGAGAAACAATTAAGAAACAGAATATAAGTCTGGCAGAGAAAGATCATGAGATTATGTGATTATGAAATTTGTTTGCGAGTATTTTACCACATCAGTGACTCAGAATGAATTCAGTAAGAAAAACTTCATTGGAGGATATACAGATGTAAGTTTATATTTGCTTAGGAGCTTGAATTTCTTGGCTTCCCCATGAGTTTAAATTTGGTATTTTGGTCTCCCTTCCTTTGTAAGACCCATCGTATTGAAATCAAAGCTCAGTAATACGTACTTCCAGGAAGTGAGAGGAGATCTATTGGTCTGAGTTGTAAAGCTCGTTGCCTTCTAGACATAAGAACAACAATCTGTGAATACTGAGAGGAAGAACATATAAATAAGATAAACCAAACAGAGCATTTCTATGACAACTCTATAGGACTAAAATAATATAATGAATCATTAGGCTTCCTTGAGGATATCTAAACCAATGCTAGATTATATTAGTTTTTTTTAATACAGAAGTAAAAATGGACTTTTGAGGTAGAGACTTAATTTTGTTAAATTTTCCTACATCCTCTAGTCATCCCCCACACCCACCCTATCTTCTAGACCCTGTTCCTCTGCCCCTCCAAATGCTTATTATTTTTACTGTTCATTTCAAACATCAATTCACCTTTAGGTCTTTCATGGAATTGTTTTTTCCCCACACATGCTTTGAGCCCTCTTTAAGAGCCAAGCACCATGCTATGTGCTTTAGAAAAGTTAATCTATTTAGTCCCTCAAAAACACTGGGAGGTTGGTAATATCCTGTTTCATAAATGAGGAAACCGGGACTTAGTGAGATTAGATGACTTGCCCAAGCCCATGCATCAGAGATTGTTGAAGCCAGGCATTAACCTCAAGTCAGTCAGATTCTAAAACTTCTACTGAAGTAGGAAAGCTGAAAGGGCTCCATTTTAGAAAGGATCCATCTCTGCTGATTTTTGGCTAGGCCCCATTTACTCCTGTTCCACATTCTGGCTCTTTAGTAAGCCCAACAAGCTATGTTCCCACTTCAAGGGGGAAGCAAGAAAGTTAGTCATTCTCTGAGTTTTGTCCTAGGCCCCAAACACCTGATAACACCTAAGAAGAGCCAGATCCCACATATGTTACAGGACATTTGGTTCAAACAAACCTTGGCTAACCCTAGCTTCAACGCCCCTACCTTCAGTAATTTATGAAATAACGCCTATTGTTCACCTGACACTTGCATTTGATTGGACCCTATTGTGGATTCCTAAAGAAACATGTACCCTAGATCCTTTTCCAATATAATCCCCCAGCCGCAAGCAGTGAGACTCATTCTTCTTTCCTTTCTGAGTTTCCCAGACACTCCACCGGCTATTCTCTGTCTATCGACTCACTGTAGTCAATAACCTCATTTTAACTTTCTCTGGCTCGCGTGAGACCAAGGACCCTCTTGGCTGGTCCTGTGGAGCCATCCCCTGGGTTCTCGGACTCAGCCTGCCTGCATCACTACCAGTACACACCCTTCTAAATTTAATGCTCCAGACTTCATCCAAGAGAAATTTATGTTACTTCGTGGCAGCATTCAGATTAGTCACTCGTTTAGTCTGGAAGTTCTTTCTAAGTGCCTCGAGTAAACTCTCTGTAGGAGATGAAATGATTAAGGGCCCGGAAATCTCAGGTTTAAGTCCTGCCTTGTGCAAGTTACTTAAAGTCTCTGTGTTTCAATTTGCTCATCAATATGGGGATAATTATATTCACCTCTTGGGTCATTGTGAAGATTGTGTGGTATCCTGTGTAACAGTATCTGACACATATAAGGACAAGTTTTTAAAATGGATTAATATGGTATTATTAGGGACAGAGTCCTGCACTACATAAGAAAGAAAAGTGGATAGAGTTTAAAATCTAACTGAGGAGACACAAAGAGCAATATAAAAATGATTTCAGGACAATTGCAAGGCATGTTCAAAATTCTGCAAAGAAGTATATCCATATTCCTAAATGACTACGAATAACACAGTGATAAGAGGAAGACTGGGCATGTGCGGAAAGGTTTCAAGTGTGTTGCAATATGTCAAAGTGATAAGTAGTACTTGAGACTAAAAGTATGAGAGGGAAAGGAGGGGGATGGGGGCACCAAAGAGGAACTGAAGTCTTACCCGAAATATAACATTGAGGTGTTTCTATTTCATCTATCCTCCAAATGAAATAAGGGCTAATACTTTAGTGCTTTCTAGATGCCAGACACTGTCCTAAGAACTTTGTGCTCAGTCTTCACAGCAACTACATGAAGGAGGTGCTGCTCTTGGTTACTTTTCACAGGTGAGGGAACTGAGGCACAGGGATGCTGAATGCCTTGCCCAGGGTTATACAACTAGTGAGCAGCAGATCTGGGATACCAAATCCAGGATTTCCAACCCAGGCAGCCTAGTTCCAGAGCCTAAAGAGCTTCTAAAGAGGCCCTCAGCGCATGCTGGGGGCATGACAGGGTGTAACCATTGGAAGGGTGTGCTGAGGAACAGGGCTGAACATTAAAACTGGTAGTACTTGTTATGTCAGTTGAGGGTCAAGCTCAGATGTTTCCTGTTTAATTCTTAATCAGAGGATCTGAAACCTGCCTTTGAGATGTAAACTGTGTAGGGATTGCCTCGGAATTTTGCTGCAGAAAGGGATAAGCAAATTGGATTAAAAGACTAAATCCCCGCCTCAAAAACAAGCAATCCCATAGAACAGTGCAGAGATAAGGGGATGAACAAGAAATGCAGATCACCTGACAGAAAGCCCACCTGACAGGAGTCGGGATAAAGTTTGGCAAGGAATTTACAGAGGAGCAAGATTTCCCCTAAGATTTAGTGAACACATACAGATGGAAGTTTGGGCTAAATAGAATGGAAAGGTGGGAGGGTACAGAAGCAGAAAACCCTAAAGTTTTCAGTTTGAGTAGCCGGTGAAATAGAAGTGCAATCAGTATTAAACAAATAAAAAAGGTGGAAAATTAAGGTGAAATGGAGCAGATTTATTTTTCATAACATTGAGCTAAGGGCAAATTTTAACTCATCTATGAAATGCATTTTCCCTCTGGAGAATTTTTTTTTTATTGTTTTATTTTTTTAAAAGATTTTATTTATTTATTTGAGAGAGAGCGAGAGTGAGAGAGAGAGCATGAGCAGGATGAAGGGCAGAGGGAGAAGCAGACTCCTGCTGAGCAGGGGGCCTGATGTGTCTGAACCACCCAGGCGCCCCTCTCTGGAGAATTTTTATATCAGAGTTAAGTATTGCCAAACAAATTTTAATGACTTCCTTGTTGATAAAGTGAGTCATAAAAATGTTTCAAAGAGTATAAGAAAGAGACACTGAGTTTCTTTGAAGTAAAAAAAAATAAGGCTCAAGAGTGACAATAATTATTACACACAAGTTTGTATGTATGTGTATGTACATATATATTAGGTTATATAAATATATATACATTATATATAATACGGTGAACAACTTACCATCTCCAATGAAAGTAGAAGGAGAAATATTACAAGAGAAGGATTAAAGACAAACTCTGAATGTTTATAAAAAGTTGCTTCCCTATATGTCTATCATTGGAAATGGAGTTTATATCTGGCTGGAATATTAATACATTTCAGGGGGAGCGATTTGTCATACTCTTTTTGTTAAGTTTTGCCGTTCTGGTTTCACTGACTTTCCTTTTGTCACCACCTCATACCCACAGCATAGAACAACTGCCCAACAGGGCTTGAGTTTGGAGAACCCAGAGATTTCCTAAATTCACGTAAATGAGTTGTCTAAGCTTTTGACCTTTGAGAAGTCTCAGACTCTCCATGTGTACTCCACGTTGGCCTTGTTTGGCAGAAGGTAGGTTAAGTGACAAGGAGATGCTGAAGCTCAGAGAATCCAGTGCAGAAATCCTCATGGAATTACTTCTCCAGTTTCACATTGGTCATCAGTGCCTGGGTGCTACTTGAGAATCAAAAGGTTGTCATAAAATTAAGGTTTTGTTGTCTCCTCTTTTTATGTCATCCAATCCCCAAGTCTCACTCGGGCTTCCAGAGGAATCAAGGCAAGCAGATAGCTAAGTGAATCGTTTAGGTCCTCTCTCTCCGGGCAACAATCCAAAATTGATTTGGGTTGAATTTAGTTTTCTCATGTAAGATCTAGTTTGTATTTTGGTTGTAGGATTGGATTTCCTTCTTTGATGATTGTCTTTTCGTACACATAATGTTAAGTGAACTGATTTTAAAGGATGACGGCTGTAGGTACGTTGGTAGTGAACCACCCAGGGCATTGGAGGTGATCTTGTGCCTAGAGTCAACATCAACTTGTACAATCACTCAGCTTTCTGGTCAGCTCTACCCGGGCTGTTCTCTCTAACACTCTTAACTTAAGAGACTTAGACATTGCCAGTGATGTGCAAGTTACTACTGTTTGGAACCACGCTGATTTGTATCAGAGGCTTAAGTTAAGTGGTGTCAATATTAAATGATCCTCATGTATCCTACTATTTATGCACCATGTTTTCAACTTAAAATGACTAGACTATATTACATGTTTATGAGTTTTAAGGGCAACTTCTCAATTTTATTTCTCTTCTATCTACCAAACTTAATTTGGAGGATAACTGTTGACCAGTCTAGATGGTAAAATGCACAATGAAATGTTAGCATGATAAGGGCTGGGATATTATGACTGCTTATCTACCGTTGTATTGCCGGTAGAACATTGCCTGGCACTTAGCAGAAAAGCAATAAAACTTGTCATATAAATGAAGACTTTGCTTTGACCAAAATACAAACTTTTGAATAAAAACATTGAAAATAATGTATACACCAGAAAATCCATACACACGTGTGTGTGAGTGCATGCATGTACCTCTTCTGATAGACTCAACATATTCCTAAACACTGCAATCATGATTATGTATCAAATTTCTATTGATTACAGATTTATAATAACTATATTATTATTTTAATCCCTAATATATCCCAGTCTTGCCAGGGGAGTTATACTGGCCTGGATTCATGGTTTTTATTTATTTATTTTTTCTTTATGCGTCTGAGAGCAAGAAGAATGTTCTGCTCTTTTCTTGCTCTTTTACTGCCTCCAAGTCTGATTTCAAAAACCTTCCTGGAAGACCTGATTAACTGTAATGGAGGACAGTGCAGAGAAGGAAGGTCAGGGTATAGGTGAAATAAAATTAGGGCATAGCTAGCCTCTTGAGACACAACATATTGGTGATTGGGCGAGATCACACAGAACGGTGTGGCTGTCTTGGTAGATAGGCAAGAAAAGAAACAGAAATTACTTAATGTGATGAACTTGAGTTGATGTTTCCAAAATTACCTGCACAAAGCTCTGTACTTTCTGTTTTACTATTGCTTCAGTATGATTGACTGATGAAAGCATCACACACATATAAATTCTCCTGCAAAATTTAACATTTTAATGCTAGAAGCTGCTCCCCACTCCATATGTTTAAATTATAGTGCTGTCCATAGTTTTAGGTACCACCCACTTATGCCTAAAGGACCATCTCTTTTGTATTAGTGATTCTATTATTGACTTTTTGAGGATTAATATGATTTACAGATCATGACTAGAGCCTTCATGGGAAAAATGTGGTGAAAATGCTTTCTGCTTTTTCTTGTTCCTTCTTCTCTTTTTCTTGACCTTCAGTTACACATCTGGAAAGTGGCCAAGAAGGTTTTCATGATCTTTCCTGTCAGCCCCACTGGAGTCAAATTCCAGCTCTTTGAAAAACAGAAGAAACTCCCAACCTGATCCTTGACTATAAGGACCAAAGTCCCCAGACTGACCAAAGAGCCCCTATTTTTTGCACCTGTGTTACTTTATCAACTGTTAGGATTGTCTTTCTTCCTTCTTTTCTCGTGGGTTGTTTCAAGATGTTTATTTCTCTATCTTAAAAACCTTATATCTTTTAGCATTGCTATGAAACCACTCTCTTCTCATTCTTTTCCCTGGTAAGATCCTTTTGATTTTTCTTATGGCTGTGTCTGTGCCATTTTTTCCTGAGTAGTATAAAGGTGTATAGTTTGCTTATGGAGTCGAAAAAATTAAAAGGTTTCCACTCATGTCTAAAGCATCAAATCTTATTAGGCAAAGTGGAGCCTAAGCAAACTTTGTCTTATACAAAGTTAAGCTAATTCTTCCAGGCGAGTGACCAAAGTATTTGAGCTATTGAGGTTTTCCCAATGACACTTGCATCTAACCTCAGTTGCTTAGAGACATGGAGAGGACAAAATTAAAGGCATATTAGGAATTTCTGGGAAAAGAATGTGTCCAGAGCTAGAAGATAGAAACACTCATCCAGAAAATTCACGTAAAACAACATCCGTATAAGCTTTTAAATGTCACCTACTACCACACACACACACACACACACACAAATCAAATTGCCAAATTCTTAATTGCATTATACATTTATTTGTACTACAGTATCATAATCCCATTACGAGGAACACCAACTCAGGTTCTTACACTTTCCTAGATGTTCAGAGCCAATTGTATGACAGGCATTGGGTATTTCAGTGGGAGCATCCAGCTTTTCTTTTTCATTTAGGGAAAAAGCCACATTACTACTTGGGACTTTGAGTTTAGTATTAGTTATATAGTACACAGTGCTGAATCACATTCTCACCTCAGAAAAGTTTACCTCAGGTAGACTCATCAGGCAAGAAACTCTGAACTAAGGAGTGATGTTTTTCAGTTCTTTATTCTATATACCTTTGCAACCATTAAGAATATAATAAATTTTAAAAATTGCTTTATATTTGGCATTCTTTAAAAGAGGAAAATTGACGTTCCTTTTCCCTTTTTTTTTTTCCTCTCAGAGTAAGAGATAATGTCTTCAAGGAAAAAATCCAAAGGCAAAAATCTTTCACCTAATAACTCATTGAAGGCACATGGCCTTTTTAATATACTTGTCTTTTTATCTGTGGTTGACATCCACCCCATTGGGTCACCAGGGCCTGCTTTTGATGCTAACAGCCTTCTTCCATGAAACGGAAATGGAAATTATTCCTCGAAAGCAAAAAGAATGCCCCATCCCCCCAAAAAATACAAGGAAATTTTTTTTTAAGATTTTATTTATTTATTTTACAGAGAGAGAGAGACAGCAAGCGAGGGAACACAAGCAGGGGGAGAGGGAGAGGGAGAAGCAGGCCACCCGCCGAGCAGGGAGCCCGATGCGGGGCTCCGATCCCAGGACCCCGGGATCATGACCCGAGCCGAAGGCAGATGCTTTACGACTGAGCCCCCCAGGCGCCCCACAAGGAAAATTTTTTTACTGATATGTTAAAAGGTTTATTTTCCCCACTCACAAAAGGGAACATATGCATTAATGTAAAAAAAAACCTTCAACCAGACAGAAAATTATACTTTACCTAGGGGGGGAAAAAAAAAAAACATGTGAGTTAACTAACTTTGGTTTAAAGATGCAAAGATCAGATATTTCTCCAGCAAATCTGAACACCAAGCATTCTCAAGTTGTGTGATTTTTACTAACATTTGGAAGATATCATTGTTGAATGTATATCCTTGGTCCTAGCAAAAGGGAAAAATAGAGAATAAACATGGGTGAGCACTCAGAGGGCCAGCCAGACCACATAATGGTTACAAACCACAGGCTCATGAGACAAGGGCTTTCACAAATTTAACAGTGTAACTCTCTGTTTCCAAAAGAAAGCTTCTCTTTAATCGTTAACTCTGCAATTTCTGAATACTGACTGATCTCCTTAATACTTTCTCAGGCAAACCACCGAGACTCTAAATGAGAATTTATTTTATCCTGAAGAAACAGCTTTTACAAAAGAGATTAAACATATGAAATTTTACAAAACATGATTTAGGAAAAAATTTAGGAATGGATGTCGGTGCACGGATGTGAGATCTAGTACAGAAGTGAAGCCCAGAAGCTCAGGTATCTAATTATCCCTCCAATGTATTCTGGCCTCAGGAGACAAACTCTATGGCCCTGGGGGTCAAAGACTCCCTGGTTTCTACTAAGAGCTAAGAGGATGGTGACCCCATTTTGCACTTCTCTATGGAAATGTGACTTTTACGCAGACTAAACTTCATCAAATTAATCCTACCTATAATGATGTAATGTTGCTTCTTTCACTTTTCTTTCTCACACTTCTTAGTAATTTAAAATTTTAATTATCTCCATCAATTACTGACTGGAGAATTCTTCTAGGGACTTAATCTGAGTGTTCCCCAGCTCCCGGCCTTGGGCCTTTGCTGGGCCAAATGAGTTTGCTTCTTGGTGGAGTTCTGGAAAGGGACTAGCATCAACCATTCCATGTGTATCTGCTGGCTTTAGTGCTTGTAATAATCTGAAAGCTGTGAGAACACTCCATGCCCTTAAATCAGACTCAATAGCCTGTATGTTTTGTATGTGGTCCAATGGCATTGGTCCACCACCTGTTTCCTGAGCAATAAAAGAATGGGATGAGTGAGATGGAGGAGATCTGAAGTTCTAGCAAATTTGTTGTAACTATTTTCCAACGCTGTCTGAGGATTCTTGGGGTCGCTTCTGTTGTTCCCTCAGCCTTGGCAAGCATAAATTCAAAATGACAAAATTGATAACACATTTAGAGCTATTTTAAAAAAAAAACTGGGGTGCCTGGGTAGCTCAGTAAGCCATCCGAAAGCGTCTGCCTTCGGCTCAGGTCAGGATCCCAGGGTCCTAGGATCGAGCCCCGCGTCGGGCTCCCTGCTCCGCGGGAAGCCTGCTTCTCCCTCTCCCACTCCCCCTGCTTGTGTTCCCTCTCTCGCTGTGTCTCTCTCTGTCAAATAAATAAAATCTTTAAAAAAAATAAAAAATTAAAAAATTAAAAAAAATCACTGGAAGTCAGTAAAATCACAAGGACAATTGAATTTTACTTATTACTGTTCATTACTGGGTGGCTGTTGATAGGTTGGTAAAGTCCGAAAAAGCAGTAAGTTCATGTAAAGTTCATATGTTTTATATATTTATTCCAAAAAAAAAATTATGTTCTTGCCTTTATCGTAATAAAATTTAAAGTAAAATAATCAAGTTTAAATTAGTTTTTTGTAAGCTATTGCAATTGGTTTACATTATTAGTAGTTCATACTAAATAACTGCATGTAACTCAAATTAAAAATTTCATTTCTATCAGAAAATGTGATTTGATCTTGATTTGAGATCATCAGTATATTTCCTTTATTCTGCTAATACGTTTTATCTTTCCTCAATAAATTCTAATGGTAGTAATAAAATTTAGTCAGCATTCCTTAAGGTGTCTGACAGTCACTGAGAGATCAAATAAGATACATGTTTCATTAAGTTCTTCCACCTTTGGGCAGATCCGGAAAATATTATATAATCTTGAATTGTTCCAAACATGATTATTGCTATTGGCACAATTAAGACCGCGTTTCCCTGTGATAATTTCAAAGTATAAGCCATGTTTGGCCTAGAGACAGTATCCATTCTGGTTTATAGGTCCTTTCTTTTGAATGGTTATGCAGTTATCTTTAAAATCAAAGCCATCTCAGGAAACAAACTGAGGGTTGCTGGAGTGGAGGCGGGTGGGAGGGATGGGGTGGCTGGGTGATGGACATTGGGGAGGGTATGTGCTATGGTGAGCGCTGTGAATTGTGTAAGACTGTTGAATCACAGACCTGTACCCCTGAAACAAATAATACATTATATGTTAATAAAAATATATTAAAAATAAAAAATAAACTCAAAGCCTAAAACTGAAAGATATTTTCTCAGTTTATTTCATCCAAAACATATCATCAGTTAGAAAATCAGTGGGAATCTCTTTAACTTTTACTTCTATATTTTTATCTGGTACTGTACTATCTACTGGTAAATACAAATTTCATAACATGGTTTTTTTTTCCCTTACCAACTCACTGAACTGTGTACTATTCCTTTCTATTTTAGGTATGATACATTCTTGATACATTCTCTAATGTTCATGCCCTTTGCATTAATAATAGCATTCTGAATTATTTCTTCTAGACAGTAATCATTTGTTTTAATATTTTCAGCTATCTTCATATTTGGTCATTCTTCCATTATTTCTCAATCATTTCTATTAAAGCTAGTTGTTTTCCAGTGTTTTCTAAAAATACTGTACTGCTATCACCACAAAAACATTTTTGTGCTTAGCTAAATTTTGAAGAAATATTATTAATCTTTTAAGAACAACACTACCATGTTCTATATTGGCCATTACTGGTTTGTGTTGAATACTATTGATGTCTTACTGGTTATTCACCCTTTTCCCCCTTGGTTCTGGTAACTTTTTGTATTTGTGTTTCTGGGCAAGTGAAATTTCCTGTTTTATTCTTTTATCAGTTTAAATGTTTCCAATCATAGATGAATCCCAAAGGTGATCTTCCAAATGGCTGTGAAAAAGGTAATAGTAGAAACAAAATATTTTGCTTTTGAATTTAGAATAGGAAAACCTATTTCTCCAAAAGACGAGAGGAATGGGGAGCTATTGTTTATTAGGTGCAGAGTTTCAGTTTGGGGTGATGAAAAAGTTTTGGAGATGGATAGTGATGATGGTTGCACAATAAGTGAGTATTTTTAATGCCACTGAGCTATCCATTTCAAAATACATAAAATGGTAAATATTATGTTATGTGTATTTTACCCCAGTTTTTAAAAATTTCATTTCTTCAGTTTCTTTCTTCATTTGAAATAATTTTGGTGTAAAGTTAAGTCTAAGTACTCTGCCAGGATAAGAGAAAAGAAAATTGTGATAATAAATTTGAAAAGGATTATGTTTTGTTAGAAATATTATCATGTTCTCAGAATGAATGTGATTACTATTTTCCAGAATAATCATCCAATAAACATATCAAATGATAAAAAAAAAACTTTTGTTTTTTTCTTGCCTAAATTACCAACTTCATTAATATAATTTTTCTCATATTCTAACAGGCAATCCAGAGTTGCATTTGTAGGTTCTGAATCATATATTTACTTTCTTTTTTTAAAATTTTTTATTGTTATGTTAATCACCATACATTACATCATTAGTTTTTAATGTAGTGTTCCATGATTCATTGTTTGTGCATAATACCCAGTGCTCCACGCAGAACGTGCCCTCTTTAATACCCATCACCAGGCTAACCCATCCCCCCAGCCCCCTCCCCTCTAGAACCCTCAGTTGTTTTTCAGAGTCCATCATCTCTCATGGTTCGTCTCCCCCTCCGATTTCCTCCCTTCATTCTTCCCTTCCTGCTATCTTCTTTTTTTTTCTCTTAACATATATTGCATTATTTGTTTCAGAGGTACAGATCTGTGATTCAACAGTCTTTCACAATTCACAGCGTTCACCATAGCACATACCCTCCCCAAAGTCTATCACCCAGCCACCCGTCCCTCCCACCCCCCACCACTCCAGCAACCCTCAGTTTGTTTCCTGAGATTAAGAATTCCTCATATCAGTGAGGTCATATGATACATGTCTTTCTCTGATTGACTTATTTCACTCAGCATAACACCCTCCAGTTCCATCCACGTCGTTGCAAATGGCAAGATCTCATTCCTTTTGATGGCTGCATAATATTCCATTGTGTATATATACCACATCTTCTTTATCCATTCATCTGTCGATGGACATCTGGGCTCTTTCCACAGTTTGGCTATTGTGGACATTGCTGCTATAAACATCGGGGTGCACATACCCCTTCGGATCCCTACATTTGTATCTTTGGGGTAAATACCTAGTAGTGCAATAGCTGGGTCATAGGGTAGCTCTATTTTCAACTTTTTGAGGAACCTCCATACTGTTTTCCAGAGTGGTTGCACCAGCTTGCATTCCTACCAACAGTGTAGGAGGGTCCCCTTTCTCCACATCCCCGCCAACATCTGTCATTTCCTGACTTGTTAATTTTAGCCATTCGGACGGGTGTGAGGTGATATCTCATTGAGGTTTTGATTTGGATTTCCCTGATGCCGAGCGATATTGAGCACCTTTTCATGTGTCTGTTGCCATTTGGATGTCTTCTTTGGAAAAATGTCTGCTCACGTCTTCTGCCCATTTCTTGATTGGATTATTTGTTCTTTGGGTGTTGAGTTTGATAAGTTCTTTATAGATTTTGGATACTAGCCCTTTATCTGATATGTCGTTTGCAAATATTTTCTCCCATTCTGTCGGTTGTCTTTTGGTTTTGTGGACTGTTTTTTTGCTGTGCAAAAACTTTTTATCTTGATGAAATCCCGATAGTTCATTTCTGCCCTTGCTTCCCTTGCCTTTGGCAATGTTTCTAGGAAGAAGTTGCTGCAGCTGAGGTTGAAGAGGTTGCTGCCTGGGTTCTCCTTTAGGATTTTGATGGACTCCTGTCTCACATCTAGGTCTTTCAACCATTTGGAGTCTATTTTTGTGTGTGGTGTAAGGAAATGGTCCAGTTTCATTCTTCTGCATTTGGCTGTCCAATTTTCCCAACACCATTTGTTGAAGAGACTGTCTTTTTTCCACTGGACATTCTTTCCTGCTTTGTCAAAGATTAGTTGACCATAGAGTTGAGGGTCCATTTCTGGGCTCTCGATTCTGTTCCATCGATCTATGTGTCTGTTTTTGTGCCAGTACCATACTGTCTTGATGATGACAGCTTTGTAATAGAGCTGGAAGTCTGGAATTGTGATGCCGCCAGCTTTGCTTTTCTTTCTCAACATTCCTCTGGCTGTTCGGGGTCTTTTCTGATTCCATACAAATTTTAGGATTATTTGTTCCATTTCTTTGAAAAAAGTGGATGGTATTTTGATGGGGATTGCATTGAATGTGTAGATTGCTCTAGGGAGCATTGACATCTTCACAATGTTTGGTCTTCCAATCCATGAGCATGGAACGTTTTTCCATTTCTTTGTGTCTTCCTCAATTTCTTTCATGAGTATTTTATAGTTTTCTGAGTACAGATCCTTTGCCTCTTTGGTTAGATTTATTCCTAGGTATCTTATGGTTTTGGGTGTCATTGTAAATGAGATCGACTCCTTAATTTGTCTCTCTTCTGTCTTGTTGTTGGTGTATAGGAATGCCACTGATTTCTGTGCATTGATTTTATATCCTGCCACTTTACTGAATTCCTGTATGTGTTCTAGCAGTTTTGGGGTGGAGTCTTTCGGGTTTTCCACATAAAGTATCCTATCATCTGCAAAGAGTGAGAGTTTGACTTCCTCCTCACTGATTTGGATGTCTTTGATTTCTTTTTGTTGTCTGATTGCTGAGGCTAGGAATTCTAATACTATGTTGAATAGCAGTGGTGAGAGTGGACATCCCTGCGGCATTCCTGACCTTAGGGGGAAAGCTCTCAGTTTTTCCCCATTGAGAATGATATTTGCTGTAGGTTTTTCATAGATGGCTTTTATGATATTGAGGTAGGTACCCTCTATCCCTATATCCTGAAGAGTTTTGATCAAAAAGGATGCTGTACTTTGTCAAATGCTTCTATTGAGAGGATCATATGATTCTTGTTCTTTCTTTTGATAATGTATTGTATCACGTTGATTGATTTGCAGATGTTGAACCAACCTTGCAGCCCAGGGATAAATCCCACTTGGTCGTGGTGAATAATCCTTTTAATGTACTGTTGGATCCTATTGGCTAGTATTTTGGTGAGAATTTTTGAATCCATGTTCAACAGGGATATTATTCTGTAATTCTCCTTTTTGATGGGGTCTTTGTCTGGTTTGGGGATCAAGGTAATGCTGGCCTCATAAAATGAGTTTGGAAGTTTTCCTTCCATTTCTATTTTTTGGAACAGTTTCAGGAGAATAGGTATTAATTCTTCTTGAAATGTTTGGTAGAATTCCCCTGGGAAGCCATCTGGCCCTGGGCTTTTGTTTGCTGGGAGATTTTTGATGACTGCTTCAATTTCCTTAGTGGTCATAGGTCTGGTTAGCTTTTCTATTTCTTCCTGGTTCAATTTTGGTAGTTGATACATCTCTAGGAATGCACCCATTTCTTCCAGGTTATCTAATTTGCTGGCATAGAGTTGCTCATAATATGTTCTTATAATTGTTTGTATTTCTTTGGTGTTGGTTGTGATCTCTCCTCTTTCATTCATGATTTTGTTGATTTGGGTCATTTCTCTTTTCTTTTTGATAAGTCTGGCCAGGGGTTTATCAATCTTGTTAATTCTTTCAAAGAACCAGCTCCTAGTTTTGTTGATCTGTTCTACTGTTCTTTTGGTTTCTATTTCATTGATTTCTGCTCTGATCTTTATTATTTCTCTTCTCCTGCTGGGTTTAGGCTTTATTTGCTGTTTTTCTCCAGCTCCTTTAGGTGTAGGGTTAGGTTGTGTATTTGAGACCTGTCTTGTTTCTTGAGAAAGGCTTGTATTGCTATATACTTTCCTCTCAGGACTGCCTTTGCTGCATCCCAAAGATTTTGAACAGTTGTGTTTTTATTTTCATTGGTTTCCATGAATTTTTTAAATTCTTCTTTAATTTCCTGGTTGACACATTCATTCTTTAGTAGGATGCTCTTTAGTCTCCATGTATTTGAGTTCTTTCTGACTTTCCTCTTGTGATTGAGTTCTAGTTTCAAAGCATTGTGGTCTGAAAATATGCAGGGAATAATCCCAATCTTTTGGTACCGGTTGAGACCTGATTTGTGACCTAGGATGTGATCTATTCTGGAGAATGTTCCATGGGCACTAGAGAAGAATGTGTATTCCGTTGCTTTGGGATGGAATGTTCTGAAAATGTCTGTGAAGTCCATTTGGTCCAGTGTGTCATTTAAAGTCTTTATTTCCTTGTTGATCTTTTGCTTAGATGATCTGTCCATTTCAGTCAGGGGGGTGTTAAAGTCCCCCACTATTATTGTACTGTTGTCAATGTGTTTCTTTGCTTTTGTTATTAATTGCCTTATATAATTGGCTGCTTCCATGTTAGTGGCATAGATATTTACAATTGTTAGATCTTCTTGTTGGATAAACCCTTTAAGTATGATATAGTGTCCTTCCTCATCTCTTATTACAGTCTTTGTTTTAAAACCTATTTTGTCTGATATAAGGATTGCCACTCCAGCTTTCTTTTGGTGTCCATTAGCATGGTAAATGGTTTTCCACTCCTTCACTTTCAATGTGGGGGTGTCTTTGGGTCTAAAATGAGTCTTTTGCAGACAGCATATCGATGGGTCTTGTTTTTTATTCCCATTTGATAGCCTGTGTCTTTTGATTGGGACATTTAGCCCACTTACATTCAGGGTAACTATTGAAAGATATGAATTTAGTGCCATTGTATTGTCTGTAAAGTGAATGTTATTGTATTTTGTCTGTATTCCTTTCTGGTCCATGCTGCTTTTAGGCTCTCTCTTTGCTTAGAGGACCCATTTCAATATTTCTTGTAGGGCTGGTTTCGTGTTTGCAAATTCCTTTAGTTTTTGTTTGTCCTGGAAGCTTTTTATCTCTCCTTCAATTTTCAATGACAGCCTAGCTGGATATAGTATTCTTGGCTGCATATTTTTCTTGTTTAGTGCTCTGAATATATCATGCCAGTCCTTTCTGGCCTGCCAGGTCTCTGTGGATAGGTCTTTTGCCAATCATATGTTTCTACTATTGTAGGTTACAAATCTCTTCTCCCGAGCTGCTTTCAGGATTTTCTCTTTGTCTCTGAGACTCGTAAGTTTTACTATTAGATGTCGGGGTGTTGACCTATTTTTATTGATTTTGAGAGGGGTTCTCTGTGCCTCCTGGATTTTGATGCCTGTTTCCTTCCTCACATTAGGGAAGTTCTCTGCTAATATGTGCTCCAATATACCTTCTGCCCCTCTCTCTCTTTCTTCTTCTTCTGGGATCCCAATTATTCTAATGTTGTTTTGTCTTATCATATCGCTTATCTCTCGAATTCTGCCCTCGTGATCCAGTAGTTGTTTATCTCTCTTTTTCTCAGCTTCTTTATTTTCCATCATTTGGTCTTCTATATCGCTGATTCTCTTTTCTGCCTCATTTATCCTAACAGTTAGTGCCCCCATTTTTGATTGCACCTCATTAATAGCCTTTTTGATTTCGACTTGGTTAGATTTTAGTTCTTTTATTTCTCCAGAAAGGGTTTCTCTCATAACTTCCATGCTTTTTTTAAGCCCAGCTAGTATCTTTAAAGTCATAATTCTGAACTCTAGGTCTGACATCGCACTAATGTCCATATTGAGTAGATCCCTGGCAGATGGTACTACCTCTTGTTCTTTTTGTTGAGGTGATTTTTTTTGTCTTGTCATTTTGTCCAGAGGAGAATAGATGAATGAGAGAACAAAATGCTAACAGGTTAACAACGTCCCCAGAAAATATACTCTAATCGAATCAGAAAAGACCTAAAACCAGGGGAAAAAAAAGGGAAAGAAAGGAAAAAGAAAGGGAAAAAAAAAAAAGAAAAGAAAAAGATAAAAACAAACAAAAACAGAACAAAACAAAATAAAACAGAACATGATCAAATATGATCAGGCTGGTGCATAGATCAGTGTCACACACTAGATTTTGGGTGTATTTTAGTCTGTTAGAAGAAAGTGCCTCCTTAAATTTTAAAGAAAGAAAGACTTATATATGTACAAAATAAGGGTTGATATGATTAAGGGATGGAATATGACTGTAAAGATGAAAATTATAAAAAATTTTTAAAAAGGAATTGATAAGAAGATGTTTGGAAAAAGAAAGAAGAGGATTAAAAAAAAAGCAAAGAAAGAAAGAAAAAAAAAGGGGGGGAGAGAATGTGATCAGGCAGGAGACTAGAACAAAGCCATACACTAGAGATTTGGGGTATATTTTGATATGTTAGAAGAAACTCTATCTCAAAATTTTAAAGAGAGAACAATTTATATATATATCTGCCAAAAATAAGGGTAACTACTATGAAGGGATAGAATATGACTCTAAAAATGAAAAATAAAAATGTTTTCTTAAAAAAAGGGATTGATAAGATGTTGGTTGAAAAAGGGAAAAAGAAAAATTAAAAAAAAGACAGTTAAAAAAATTAACTTTGAAAGACTAATGAATCATGATAAAAAAGCCATGAATTCTATGTGAAGTATTCCCCTAGCGCTGGAGTTCTCCCGTTCTCCTTGATCGGTAAACTTGGTCTTGGCTGGCTGTTCGTGCTGATCTTCTGGGGGAGGGGCCTGTTGCCGTGGTTCCCAAATGTCTTTGCCGGAGGTGGAATTGCCCCATCCTTGTCGGTCCCAGCTAAGCAAGCTGCTCGGGTTTGCTCTCAGGAGCTTTTGTTCCCTGTAAGTTTTCCGTACAGCTTTGGAGGACGACAGTGAAAATGGTGGCCTCCCAGTCTCTGCCCGGAGGGGCCGAGAACTCGGGGCCCTGCTCCTCAGTGTGCCCCCAGAGAAAAGCAGTCACTCCCGTCTCCCCGGTCTCCGGCCGCACTGCGTGCTCACCCGGCCTGTGACTGAGCGTTTCTATCTCTGGCACCTGACCCTGTGTGGAGTCTCCAAACCCAGCAGATCCCTGCGGTGCGCTCCCGCACCGCTCCTCCCGGGGGAGGAAGGGGAGTCTCCCCGGCTCTGCCACTTGTTGGGTCTCTGCTGGAGGAGCAGTGGCCCGACTGTTTCGCCAATCACAGTTTATGGCCACGCTGAGCTGAGAGCCAGCGCCTCGGCTCTGTCTCTGCAGCCGGCTTCCCTGCTCTGATACCTGGGAGCTCTGCTGCACTCAGGCACCCCCAGTCTGTCTGTGACCCCGAGGGTCCTGAGACCACACTGTCCTTTGAGGGTTCCACCCCCCGCTGAGCCACTGGAGCGATGTCCCTCAGTGTAGCCAACTTCTAAAAGTTCCGATTTTGTGCTTTGCTGCGCTATCACTTGCCAGAAGGGCCGACGGAGGCCCCCTCCCCCGCCGTCTATCCTCCTGAATATTGCCTCGGATTCACTTCTCCGCACGTCCTACCTTCCAGTAAGTGGTCACTTTTCTGTTCAGAGAGTTGTTGCTATTCTTCTCTTCGATCTCCTGTTGAGTCCGTAGGTGTTCAGAATGGTTTGGTCCCTATCCAGCTGAATTCCTGAGACCAGACCCTGAATCATATATTTAGTATGAACAATTTTCTTTTTCTTTCTCATTGTTTTGATCACTAATTACATCATCCAGTAAATAATATAATATGTCTGATTTCATTTGACCTATTCAAGTTGAAAATTAGATGATAAATAATAATTTTTTATAATTTTATAATGCTTATTTTTATTATTTTGATTAGTAACTAAGCCATCATTAAAAATTTAGTAATATTCCATTTGTGGATTTCATACAACATATTTGACAGAAGTATATTCATTTTTATTGTTAGCATTCAAAAAAATTTAAGTGGTGGGGCGTCTGGGTGGCTCAGTTGGTTGAGTGACTGCCTTGGGGTCAGGTCATGATCCTGGAGTCCCTGGATCTCATCCCACATCAGGCTCCCTGCTCGGCAGGGAGTCTGCTTCTCCCTCTGACCCTCCCCCTTCTGATGTACTCTCTTTCTCTCAAATAAATAAATAAAAAACCTAAAAAACAAAAAACAAAAAAATGTAAGTGGACCAACTCTGAAAATTTATTATTTTTCTCTTTTTAACATCTTTATTTGTTGAGCTTCATTTACCTATCCTCTATTTCTATCATGATCCTGACTTGTAATCAAATCACAATGATCTAAGGGTTTAAAAAATAAAGCATAATTCCATTTAAAGAGTTCAAAATTGAATATTTTGTCAAAAATGTATATTAAACATAAAATGTCAATAAGGTAAATTTATATCCCATATATCTGTTGGTTATTTAGTTACATTCTTAATAGTACTTGATTGTAGCAATTGGGAGACAGTACCCTGAAACAATGGAGTTCTATCCTAAAGGGTTCAGTTTATGTTTGAACCAGTGACTAACTTGTTATGTTATTTATTCCTCTAGTCAGAATAATGAGTCTTGGAATCAAAGGTACATATGGAAATGGCTCTTCTCATTATTAAATCTTACAACCCATTCACAAAATTTCTTTACTTTCATTCCCTGTAACTTAAAGCTATATTGGTTTGGAGTTCTTAGTTTCCAAAAGAGGGATGCCTCCACCAAAAGAAGGGCCACGACAAGAGGTCCATTGAATTGGACTGTTACATAGCCATTCTGGACTTTTCATGGCTTTGAATCAATAGGAAAAGAAAACGTGGGTGGATGTCCCTCTAATGGGTGTGGTAATGATCAAGAAGAAATTGGCATTCTCCTTCATAATGAGGGCATGGTGGACTATGCCAGGAACCCTGTGAATTCCCTGAAATAGCTTTTATTATTTTCATATCAAACAGTAAAAGTAAGTGAAAAATTACACCAAGGGAAAGAAGAGGTAGAAACATTGAGTATTCAGATTCAAAAAATCCCAACAAGCGAAAGTTTTGGCTTGGAGCAAAGGTAATATACAGTGGATAGTGAAAGAAGGGTAACTGTGACCTAATTATTGTAATGAGGGATTTAAATTCTAGGCATATTATCCCTCAATTTTTTATTTATCCCTCAATTTTTATAAAACAATAAAAATTGTTTTATATAATTGTCATGTCACCTTATTGTTTTATATAAACTTGGTTGATGTTGTTTAATTTTGCAGTTTAGTCTTTAAGTTAGAGAATATTCAGGTAGAAATGTGGCTGTTTTTTAAGGAGGTATTAATAATTCCCAGAGATGGATACTGTAATTGTCAGAGAGTACACCATAGTACATACACAGGGAAACAATGACTGTTCACATATATGTCTCACTTTTAGAGGAAAGTGATGGTTTTGTTTAAGGAAGAGATGTATTTTTAGGACAAAAGAAGGTTGTTATTGTTGCATGGGAGTTCAAATCTATGCAGAAGATAGATTGGAGCAGTCAAGAGGCACAAACTGTGTAGGTTACTAAGTTTTTGGTTCTCTGCTTCAAAAACACCCTTGTCTACACTACAGTGTTATACTGAGACTAGGACTTGGCAAACTCAATTTCTTCTTTCCAACTGGTTCCCTATTAGTCTTTTCCAATTGGGGGAACTAGAGGAAGACTGGAAAACAAGGAATGGAGAAGGGTTAGACTCCCTTATGGTTTTAATTCCTCTTCCTGTCATGGTCTTTCTAGCAATCGTTTTGCATCCTGGCAGTGGCTGTTGATTTCAGTTTCCTCTTTGTTGTTGTTATTGTTGTTTATTTCCCATTCCAGAACCAACCTGTAGAACCAAACTAAAATGGATTTGCTTATGCCAGTGACAAAATGGAGCTGGTCAATGCAAACACAAAGGAAGTTTAATCTAAACTTACAGGAATGTACAGCTCTTCTAAAAATTCAGCAGAGGACACAAGCCAATCCCCAAATGCCAAGTCTGTTCAAGCCATCTTTGAACACCCTTATTTTCTTGACTTAGCTACCCTGATCCAAGTAAGAAAAAAGACCTCTAGGCAACCAATTAGTTAAAAAAAAAAAGAAAGTCTCAATACCTCCCATATTTATCCCATAAAAAAATCTGTGAGCAACTCGGAGCTCATTGCTTCTAAAGTCTTGAGTTACTGAGCTTACAGATGAAAACCTTGCAATAAACTCATCATTCTGCTTTGTTTTATTCGGTATATGGTATTTGCCCATGACCCAAAGACATTACAGGTCATCTTTAGTGTAACAAGATACTTCAGTGTTTACTAGATATTATTTTTAAGACTTCATAATCTTTTTTTTTTATCTTTTCTTGGGCTTGATTTGATTTTTCCCCTTTATTTGCCAAGCATCAATTCTCTTTCCCAAACTCTTCTTTTCTTTTTGAATTTTACTCTTTCTCCCAGAGGGTTTTATTTTTTCACATTCCCATGACATAACCACTGCTAGGTATCTTTTGAGGTCCCCTTCATTCCGTTCTTCCAGTCCTCTTTTGTTGACCCATTTTTTTCAAAGGAGCATATGACTTATTTGCAGTTTTCACAATTCCAAAGCTCACTTTGCAATACACTTGGTATATATTTACTGGGATCTATTTCTTCCTCTCTATTTCAATTGGTCAATTTGCTCCATGAGTCACAGCCTTTGAAAACCTCAAGTACAATTACATTCTTTTTGATACTGATCTTAAGTAGAGCGGATACGAGGAGCCCCCAAGGTCCTTTTCACTGTGCAAAAGAGTTCAGAGTTTACTCCTAAAGTTAAAAAACTTGAGTTTACAGCTGTCATCATCACATCATAGTTGCTTGCTTTTGCCACCCAATGAATCTGCCTTCCTCAGTTCAAGCTTGCTGTGCCATGTGGCCTCTGAAGATAATGCAAATCAATACAGAAGTCTTCCAATCTCTTTATTCCACATTATGGAGGTCTTTTGCAACAAAAAGCAAACAGGATTCCCTGATTCTTATATATCCAATATTTAAAAAGTGGCCAAAATATACTTCTGGGGTTTTCCTGCATAACTGAGTCTCTTCTCCATTCCTTAGACAAAATGTCCTGGTAGGGTGTATGTGGCCTGATTAGCAAAATCTTGTCATGTTAAAGTGCTTTCTTTTCTTTTCTTTTCTTTTTTCTTTTCTTTTCTTTTAAGATTTTATTTACTTATTTGTCAGAGAGAGAGAGTGAGAGGAGAGAGGCAGGCAGAGGGAGATGCAGGTTCTCTGCTGAACAAAGAGCCTGATGCAGGACTTGACTCCAGGACCCTGGGATCATGACCTGAGCCGAAGGCAGATGCTTAACCGACTGAGCCAACCAGGGATCCCAAGTGCTTTCTGTCTTAGGTATTCCCACATGTTTATTGTGAAGTAGTGCTTCGTGCCAGGGCTCCCTGGCCGCTACACTCTTGTAATCCTAGAATTACTTTCCATGAAAATGTTTATCTTACATTAAAATATTTAAAAGAATGTAATATAATTTCTATTTTCAAACTTTAATATATTATCCTCTTTCTCACTGTATACTAACTCCAAAATTAATACCTATTCATCATGAATCCTCTGATATGTCTACATTTCATATTCTGGGTTAGTCAAATAGAATTAAGATTCATTAATTAATAAGAAGACCATTCTAGGTTAAATACACTAGGAAACAATAATGTAAAGCTGAGCACACACATTAGACTAAAGCAAACACACATACTTTCCAGGCATTTTACCAAAGTCATTGTTTTTTGGTGTTATGCAGACC
The DNA here is from genome assembly GCF_003265705.2 of Callorhinus ursinus. Taxonomy (NCBI): domain Eukaryota; kingdom Metazoa; phylum Chordata; class Mammalia; order Carnivora; family Otariidae; genus Callorhinus; species Callorhinus ursinus. The sequence continues at coordinate 78,323,620 of NW_027397066.1, forward strand.
CTAATGAAATATAATCCAAAGGAAATTTGAGCATCTTTAATTTATGCAATATGCTACTGAAATAGAATATACTGACATTCCCTTCAGAGTTTTTATTTGAAAAAACAATATTTAATGGTGCGTCTGGGTGGCTGGGTCAGTCAAGTAACCAACTCTCGGTTTCCATTCTTGAGTCATGATCTCAGGGTTGTGAGATGGAACCCCGAATTGGGCTCCGCACTCAGCATGGAGTCTGCTTGGGATTCTCTCCCTGTCCCTCTCCCTTTGCCTCTCCTCCCCCACTATTTGCGCATTCGTACTCTCTCTCTCTGTAAAATAAATAAATAAATAAATAAATAAATCTTAAAAACACACAATATTTGAACTTCTGTTTCCCTTGAATTTTTGTGTAGTCATATATTTTCTTTACTATTTGATTAGGTCAAATGTTTATGAAAAGGCGAAAGATTTATGTGATCTGAAGAGAAACCAGAGTAGGTCAAATGCTTAAATAAGCCTGATGATTCTGAAGCCATCTTAAAATCTTCAGAGAATAATTGCGAAGTATAATTTTTAACATGTTGTTGATAAAAATACCATTCACATGTATAACAGACTGTACTGTATCACTCTGTTCTCAAGGCGGATGCAACAGTCAAGTTCCCTGTGCAGGAACTTAAGGGACATGGAACATGCATCATTTGAAAATGTAATTTCCCCTTTTCACCAATATCACCCAATACAGTTGAAAATCACTGATGCTGTTATCACTCTATTGGTGCACCTCACATTTTTTTTTTCAAAAGCAATGATTGGGATTGCCATTGAAGTCTCAAACATTCAAATAAAATTTGCCTGAGTTTGGACTTGATATTCGGACATATGACAAAGATAACAGTGCCTCCACCTTAAAAGTAATAGGTTAACACATTCTCTCATCGATAGTAGTAAACCCTGAGGAGAGGCTACCTATCCTATCCAAATAACCTATACATCAAAAAGTATGCTTTCATGGCTCAAAATCAAACACATTTTGTTTTAAAATGTGCTTTACAAATTCTGTGGCTGAAGCAGAAGCTTGCTTCATGCTGGTGACCTGCACCCTAAGGTTCCAGCTCATCTTGGAAGCTGTCATCTGTCCTTTGTCCACTCCCACATGCTTTAACTCATGACACTTCTTTGAGGACAATAATTAAACTACAACTTAAAAATTAATCAATTTAAGCCCCAAACTGAAGCATTCATTTATTCCAGACATTGGAGATGACACTACTATGACTGAAGTTTAGGAAGTTTATCTGTTAAAAAAAGATATGTAAAATTCAACATTTAGGAACTGTACTCATTTGTATCGGGAAACAGATATAGGCAGTGTTCCCTTTAGGGACTAAATTATTCACTTAAAGGCAGGCAAACAGAAGACAGTTAAAACTTTCAGATTCTAGAATAACAGTTCCTATATTTTTGTTATATACTATCAACTACGTGCTTGTCATGTATTCTTAAAGAAATCATATAAATTTCTGCCCTCTTTTAAGTTGTAGTAGACTTTGGCATTGAATTTTAACAGATGGTACATTAAAGTGATTAAAAATTTTGTTTTTAATGCAATGGAAACCTGGGTTTTAGAATAACATCTTTACTAATTACTCATTTTATAATCTTGAGTAAATAAAAATTTCTCTATTTCTTCATTTCCTCACTTTTAAATTCAGGAACCAATAACCAGCATCACAGGGTTGGTTAAGGATTGAATACAATAATGAGAGCAGAGATCCTGATGCATAGTAATGGCTCAATGAGTGGTAGTTATTATCACTGAAATTATTTTTGCTGCCTCTACAGAGTTTTTCTAGATAAGAAAATTAAAAAAAGCAAACCACACCAGCAGAACAGTTGTACTTGAAAATGTACTGAACTAAAGTCAAAAGACATGAGTGCTAGTTTTGACTCCAACAAGAATTTACAGGTTCATTCAATGACTCTAAAAATCGATCAAAGTGGAATTTTTACTTTGTTTCCTCGTTTGTAAAATGGAATGATATCTGAGTCCTCAGTTCAGTTAGTTGTGAGGAAAGTCAGCTAATGCTTGTGATCAAAGTATCAACATATATCATATTTCATCTCAAGTAGAAAAATTACTGGAGATGACATGAAACCAGTTATATTATCAGTGTTTGAAGATTATGAAATAGTGTACACACACAGAAAGATATAATGTAACACATATAAAGTTTTAAATCATCAAAATAAAATATGTGAGCACCCAACCTGAAAGATAGAGTGTTACTCCTGCAGCTTCCTGTGTACCCATCTCTACTCTTCATGCTTGTAGCTGGAGAACAGAGGTAGCGCAATTTTGATTTTATGCTTATCATTATTTTGTGCATGTATTTATTGCCACAAATAATATATTTTTTAAATGTATAGAAATGATATCACCCCATGAGCGATCTTCAGTGACTTTAAAAGAATGACTTTATTATGATATAATTTCCATACTATGAAATTCATCTATTTAAATTGTACAATTCAATGATTTTTAGTAGAGTCAGAATTGTGCAACCATGAACACAATCTAATTTTACAACATTTTAATCACTTCCCCAAGAAACCCTGTACCCAAAGGCAGGTACTCCTTGTGCCTCCCCAACCCTATGCAATCACTAGTCTAATATTCTGTGTGACTTGCTTTTTACTCATCATTGTGCTTCTGAAATTTATACATTGTGATGCAAATAATATATACTTTAATATACTTTATAGTCATTGCTGAGTTTCTTTTTGTCTGCTTAATCTTTCAGCCACAGGGAGAGGTGTATTTAAATCTCTTCTTGTAACGGTTGATTTTTTAATTTTGAAGGCATGTTATTTTACATACATATTTAGAATTCTTATATTCCTAGTGATTTGAAAGTTTTATTTTCATATAGTAATCAATATCTCCTGAAGTACTTTTTACCTTAAACTCTCTTTTATTTGATATTAATAGAGCTCTATCAACTTCTTTACGACTTGTGTTACATATATATCTTTTTTTATACTTTTACTTATGACCTAGGGGTGTCTTTTATGAAGAACATATTGGTTGGTATTTATCAGATTTTGAAAAAGATATTTTTCTCTTTTAAAGAACTTCAGAGTAGAGATTTAATCAGTTTATAGGGGTATACATATGGCTGTGTGTGGATTTACATATATTTATCTTCGGTTTTCTAGTCTGGCCTATGTTAGCTTACGTGGTCAATAGGCAACATGATAAAAAGGCCTTATTCTTTTGGGTGTTCTTTATTCTTTACTCTTGGGGGTTGATGTAGTAGCCTTTGCTGAGAAAACTTTTCTATATCAGCAAAGCAGGTGTCTAATCAGGGGAGACCTAATGGTATTCGTTTAGTTAATTCACTTCCCAATTTCATCTCAGAATGGAAGTCCTGAATATAAATGTTTCACAAACTGGAAGCAACACAATTTCTAGTGCTTTCCTGTAAATCCTGGAACAGTATAATGAAACAAATTTAAGCTATCTAGCAACTTTTTAGAGGCAAAATGTGTGAGTGCTAGAAGCCAAGTGTATGTATTAATAATACAAACGCTTATGTTTGACTATAAATGCTAATTGAAGCTACTGTTTCCAGACTTCTGAGCAAAATTCAGTTTGTGTAAACAAAAAAGGGAAGTTTCAGAAAGAAAGCTGAAATATACATTCTTCAATAGACTTAATTGAGAATCATTTTCCAAGGAATTTGAATCCAAATTGTTTCACTGAAGAACAATTGCTACAGGGAAAAAAGTGTTCTGACAGATTTGGGTTAGAGCCTGGAGACATCATTTATGGCTTTTTGGGCATTGTTGCCTTCATTTTCACATCTGTAAAATGGGGACTATAATGATATTTACTACTTTTGTATTTTTATTTTTTGAAAAAAATATTCTTTAATTATGACTTTATTAATAAATTTATTGAATAGTAACTGTGTACCAAGCACACCGCTAAATGCTTGTCTTGAGTTATTGGATTTAATCTCATACAAATTTATGGGTCTATACCATTATTATCCCTATGATTCAGATCAGGAAACAGCAGGGACTGGAACCCTAGTCTCTCTAATTTCTCCAGCGTTATGCAATGTTATTTCATAATATGAGGTTCTATTCTCGTTTTCTTCCTGCTCCCAGAAACTCTTCAAATAGCTTTTCTTTTACCTGCTAATTATAGGCATTTCCTAAAATCCCTGCCCTTAATCCTTTTACTCCTTGTCTTATGATCTCATCTACATCTATGTCTTCAGGTTCATCTTTATTGATTCTTAAATTTCTATCTCCAGTCTTGAGGGCCCCTTGTAATTCAGGTGTTTTTTTTTTTTTTTTTAAAGATTTTATTTATTTATTTGACAGAGAGAGACAGTGAGAGCAGGAACACAAGCAGGGGGAGTGGGAGAGGGAGAAGCAGGCTTCCCGCTGAGCAGGGAGCCCGATGTGGGACTCGATCCCAGGACCCTGGGATCATGACCTGAGCAGAAGGCAGACGCTTAATGACTGAGCCACCCAGGCGCCCTCAGGTTTAATTTTATTTTCAAACACCTACTGAATAGAATCACCTTAATGTCTTCACACTTCAAACTCATTATGTCAGAACTTAAACTCCTCATCTTTCCTTACAAAACGGCTCCTTCTTCTGGCTAGAATATTGTTATTTTCCAAACAACTTGCATTTGAAGCCTAAAAAATGTTTTTTACTTGTTCTTCTTGGAGGCTAATATTCAACCATTTGTAAGTCCTCCTTTATAGCCTCCCCTGGTACATTTCCCACTTCTCTTCCACTTTTTAGTCCTGTCTATTTTGGCTCGTAACATCATTACCTGGGCTATCCTTGGTAGCTCTTAACTCATCTCCCTCACCTACTGGCTTCTATAGAAAACCACCAGATGGATTTTCCTAAAGCCAATCTCTAATCATTCAGATAAGATTACAAAGCAACAAAGGCAATCCACTAGAACTATGGAGATCTATTACCTGCTAACTTTAGATCAATATTTTAAGAGGCCTCTTCTTAAACTGTCAGGATCATTCATAATTTGATGCAGGCTATTCCTTTCCTTCTCAGGCTAGTCTTCCACAGGATCCTTTTTTTTTTTTTTTTTTTTTTTAAGTAGACTACTCTGCTGGTAAGCTAGACTATTTTTATTTCTTAAACATATCTTGTTCTTTTAAAAATGTCACGATTTCAAATTCTGCTTGCTGTTTCTCCGCCTTTCTCCATTACCTAGTCCCACTCAAGTACAATATCTGACACCATTACCTTCTTTCTAACATGTCCTATATGAAATATAATACAGCCTGCTTAATTTATTTTGTGTGGACATGTCTTATCTCACCTATTAAATTGTGATAGAGAAGAGAACATTTAATGAGGACTCCTATGGAACAGGCCCGGTATCTTCTCGAGAGCTATGGGTGGTAGCATTCATTTCATTTACAGATAAGGAGGCCCAGAAAGGTCTAATAACCACTGGTGTTTTGAATTCCACTTTGACAAAATTCTGGTAAATTTTCATCTCAAGGCCAAGTTTCCGTGTATTAAAAGCAAAATGATAACTTAGGTCTTGACATGACACACTTGTTTCTTATTTGACTTTTTACCACAGAGACATTTACAGTGGTGAGATTGAACTGCGACTGAAAATTTACCTATTTGAATTTGTTCTAATTTTTCTCAGCACTACTAAGGAGTCAACTTCTTGCCCTTGAATATAACAGCTCTAAATTCAATGAGGAAGATATTTACAGTTCTGTAAATATCACTTTGGCATTTTACATTTTGTATGAGAGAGATTTTTACATTGCAGTTCATAGCACAGTTTGAGGTTTCCAAATGCCAGCTAGAGACATTGAAAACACCAAGTTTTAAATTCAACATTGGGAAATGTGCAGAAGTTTTAGGGGTGCTGTGAAGAGCGAAGATGGTATCTGATGAAAGAACACAAAACTCTGACGTATTTATGTATTGGTTCACAGGAGAAAGGATGGGATAACATTTGAATAAGAGAAGGAGGGGAGGCTCTGTACTTCCTTTATATTCTACTTACATGATCACCTGAAACCGTAGACAAAGGGTAGGAATCAAAATAGAGACTCCTGGGAAATAACAATTTCTAAATATCTTGGTAAATTGTGAAGAATGGAGGTATCCATTGCAGATGTGAACATATTGAAGGTAGATCCTATCAGTCTATTTCATAATCTAGAATGAACAACAAATTCAGAAAAAATAAGTTTTTGCAACAAACAGATGCTCAGCATGGTTTAAGATTTTTCTCAAATTATGATCGCAATATAATCAGTCTTGTTGACTTATTAGTGATAAATACATTATACAAATGGCCTTTATTTATCACATACAGATCATTTCTATGCTATTTTTGGAATTTAAATGGCAATAGTTATGGCAGCTTTAAGCAGGCATGGGCTGCTGATGCTGGCATGGAAATGTTGATAATTGAAGTCTCATCATAGTAGAAGGTTTATTGTTGCTCCCATCACTGAGGGAGACCTTAAGTGATTTACTTTTAACTGTAATGGTTTCTCCAGCTATTCTTTATTGTTTTCCCTAAACAGTGTAATATATGATCCAAAACCACAAAATAACACAAACAAAAACTGTTTAACTGGCTGTTGCTAACATTTTGCCTTTTCTCAGAAAGCAGCCTTGATTAGAAACAATTCAAAGGCATTTTTGGTGAGCACTCTGACCTAGAATAAATATATCTCAATAAATTAATAATTTTATATTTTATAGTTGGCTCTAAGAGGAAACAGCCAGGATGATATTTGTGTTCATTACACATATATGACAAAAAATTTTTTTTGAAAAGTTTGCTCTCAAGCTAATAGAAAGTCACTAATCATGTGGAATTTGAATGAGATGATTTATCACTTTGTATTCACATATGTGGTGAATTGGTTTTAAAACAAGAAAATCTCACAGAGCCAGGCATTATTTTTTGAGGCAGTTAGCAGGTATGTTGACAAGCTTTAGCATGGAAACTTCTATCATGGGTCCTCTTCCCACTCTAGTTTTCCCCTGGGTTATTCCATTCTTAACCATGGCTTCAACTATCACCTACATACTGATATTCTTAAGATTTCCGATCAAGATTTTAAATCCTGCTCTATCTTCAGCTCCAAACTGCTATATCTAATTTCTGTACTGTTTTAGTTATCTATTGCTCGTAACAGATCACCTCCAAACTGAACAGCATAGAATAGCAGACTTATTTTACCTCATAGTTTCTGTTGGTCAGGAATCTGGGTCCAGTGTTGCTGGGTCTTATGGTCCTGGGTCTCTCACAGGGTTGCGATCCTGGTGTAAGCCTTGACTGTGTGGTCTCATCTAAAGGCTCAACTGGAGGAGGATTTGTTTGCAAGAGCACTGTCACGATTATTTGTACGGTACACTTCCTTGCAAGCTGTTGGCCTGAGGCCTCTCTCAGTTTCTGTCCCATAAGCCTCTCCACTGGGCAGCTCACAATGTCAGCTGGCTTCTTTCAAAGTGGGGGAGTGAAAGGAGGGCAGGCAAGAAGCCAGACATTCCTAATCTTAGAACTGTCAACCCCTCACTTTTGCCATATTCTCTTCATTAGAAGTGAGTCATTTGGTCCAGTTCCCCTCCGGTGAGGGAGTTGCTGAAGGCCGTGAATACCAGGAAGTGAAGCAATGGGGCCCTCTTAGAGGTAGCTTACCATATGTACCAACTGAAAACTTCCTTCTAGTGTATCCTAGGCACTTGAAACTCAGTCTGTCCAGAACAAACTCCACTGACATTGTACCCAAACCCACTTCTCCTTCTATGATCTCTATCTTGAATAAGGGTCACAGATTGTCCTTTATATAATTTCTGTGTGTGTGTGTGTGTTTTGAATGCATGTTTATTCAAGTTTTTTAAAAAAATTATTATTGCTATTAATATTATATCTGAAGGGCTAGTCTATATAGTCTATAAGCTTATATACCAGTCGTTACTAGTTGAGAGATCCTGGAGCCAGAGTGCATTGGGAAGGGAACATAATCTGGGTGTGTAATTCCAGGAGACTTCATGTTTAATGAATTTTTATCTGAAAGATCAAATATGACTACTCATTTTCTATCTGACCTGTCCTTTTTTACAAATGTATGGCATGATGATATCTGGCCTCCTTGCTGATGTTTTTATGACCCTCATGTCAGGTGCAAGCTGAGTGTCCTCACACTTAATGCCCTGCTGTCCTTCCACTTGGTGAGGCTATATAGAACTTGTCTGTCCAGCACACTGCTGTGGAATTTCAGTGGGGAGAATGAACCAAGAAGAGTGCAATCAATTTGCATTAGGCCTTCTCTCAACTCCAGCTCCTATATTTTCAAATTATAAGAATCAAAATCTCTACTTGCTTCCTTGTGTTCTTCAGCAAAGGAGTCATGACACCTTTTGGACCCAAATGCACTCTATATTATAGTTATTTCTCATTATTTTCTGTTTTTTGGGGTGGGGATATGGGTGATATTTTCAAGTGCTGAGTCCTATTTTCTACTTTATTGATAGTTTCCATTGTGATCTGAAATATGTTGGAGGTGAGGTGAACTAGAATTCTGGGTTCAACTGGATATTTCACAGAGTATTTTTTTAAATCTCTTTTCTGCCTTGCCAACAAAATTTGATTCAATTATATAATCTATTCTATTATAAGCTTATTAACATCTTGAAAAATTTTCCTGCCAAAAATGATTATCTACAATTTTCTCCTTTTTCAAACATTTATTTGTCCTTCCCAAAGAACTCTAGTAGATTAGTGAGAACTAATGTCTCCATGGTCTCAATAGGTTGCATTTCTGATAATAGTACTATGCCTATAACTTCCTTGCTATGGAAATAAAGCTAATTTAATTGCTTGTGATCCTTTACTTTTTTTGGAAGCTTTCTGAGAGTTGGGACACATCTTGGCAAGCTCCTGGCTTTCTGAAAGTTGCCTCTTAGATGATCAAGTTTATGAATATTAATCCTGTTTTAAACAATATATACTTATGGTTTTTCCAAAATTTTAGGTGGAGATGCAGTTTTTATGCTTTACTTATATGTAGTTCCTCAACTAATGTGAAAGAACAAGTGTCTCTATCTATTCTCCTTTACTTCTTGTCTGTTAAAAGATTATTTGAGATTGGAATGCTCAGTAAATTCTTTTCAATAAATACCAAAACAGAGTTTATGGACTCTGCTATTTCCTTGTCATTCTTGATCATAAATTTGGTACCATAAAGATGAAATGGCCCCATTGATCCCAGCTTTATATTTATTTGGAGAATATTTTTCTCACATACTATATGCCACATGGTAGGTAGCAACTAGGGGCACCTAAATGTTCACACCCATTTTGCTATTCTTTATTATTTTTAAATTTTCTTTAGATGATCAGAACGACTCTTCACTTTTCTCCTAATAAATGCTTCACAGGTTTTTTTTTTTTTTTTGATTCTCTTTTCTGAAATTGAGTAAACATATCGTGGATATCAATTACATCAAGATCTTCACTTGCCGCCAACTATTTCAAACACTAATTTTGCTTTTATGCCTCTAGTGTATGTCTAGAAGCATTTGTCTATATTTTCTGGTTTGGCGTTTCTGCCACTTCCTATACTTGTCAAGTGTCTGAGCCATTTTGTGGATTACTTTGCTGTCCCCATTTTTCTCAAGTACATCATCAAGTTGCAACAGACAACCTTTGCAAGGCTAGTGTCATTCTGAGTGTTTTTGCTGTTCTGCAGCCATTCTTTACCACATTATTATATAAAAATATAAAAAATTATTTTTCCCAACATTGTATATTTTATTTTTATTTATTTTTATTTTTTCAAAAAGATTTTTATTTATTTATTGAGAGAGAGAGAGAATGGTAGAGAGAGAGCATGAGAGGGAGGAAGGTCAGAGGGAGAAGCAGACTCCCCGCTGAGCAGGGAGCCCGATGTGGGACTCGATGCTGGGACTCCAGGATCATGACCAGAGCCGAAGGCAGTCGCTTAACCAGCTGAGCCACCCAGGTACCCCCAACATTGTATATTTTAGTGCCAGCAGACTGGATTCTTTTTTGTTCATAGTCTCTCTTTTCCTTCAATGAGTACTTCCATTTATTATAGGAACATTTCTGTGGGTCCGGTTAAATTTCAAACGTATTCTCAGCACTCCCAGGCAATACCCACTGTATTTCTCAGTCAATTCACTCTGACATAGCTGATGACTCAGTTTTTTTATTTCACTGATAATATGCAAGCAATGAGAAGAAAACTTATTTATCTTTCCACTGTCAAATTGACCAGCTATATACATGTGTATCTGTATACTCTATCTTCTTCCTGCTACAGGGCATCCAATAGTTCTACTCTTTTTGAGGGCACTATACTCATGTGTTTGACCACACTCACTTTCTTCTATTTAAGGACTTTTGCTCGTGTAAAAATATCACCTCTTTCCTGCATCATCAAATTTTTCCTATTAAGGAATTATTCCCATTAACGTGCAAACATAATATAATATCTTAATCTAAAACAAACAACATACACATGATGATAGAGGGATGATTACTTGCTAGTTTTCAATAGTTCAAGGTTTACTTCAGACATATTAAAATTAAACATATTACCAACACATATGAATTAACAAAGTCACTTGATGTAATCTCATGGCACCAACTTTTTTCTATGTACCAGATACACAAATTGCGAATGGAGGCCTTACTCTGTTATAAGGCAGACATCAGATTGACCCAAAACATATTTATATTAATTCTTAGATTATCATCAAAAGGAAAATATATTAAAACTTAAAGAACTCCTTGATTCCTGAGTCTAAAACTAGAGTTTGTGAAACATTTTTAATATAAAAAGAGGGTGGGGGATTAACTCTGAAGCTTGGTCAGTAATAAATTTTCATTTATCTGCCCTGAGTGTCCTTTGAGCTTCTCTTCCCCATGGATTTAAAGAAAGAGGAATGATCATGGATTTGCATAGTGAAGATCTAGTTAAATGTTTTTTGTATATTTCTATTATCACTGTTCAGTATGAAAATGACCTTTTAATACATCTTAGGTTGTGACTGTCACTAAAAAATAGAATATAATCCTTCAAGTAGAACCGACTTTACAATCACTCAACTAAGTGCAGGGATTAGTATGGTGTGATAGATAAAGCAGAGAAAACAAAGTAGACGTACTAGAGTCAGGAGACTATGTGCATCCAGGCCTGTGTCCTTTGCAGACTTGTTTTCCTCCTGAAGATTGACAGTAGTGGATTAAATGATCCATATGGTTGCTTTGGCTCTGAAACTCATGGGGATACTTTTGAGGGGCCAAAAATAATTAAAACTAACTTTTTTTGAGCTCTTCCCAGTTACATTTCAAGGGATTATTATAAATTCTTCATATGGATTATGTTATTTAATCCTCACAATAACCCTTTGAATTTTTGTGCCCTTACTATCACAGATAAAGACACTGACACCAAAGGCTAATTAAAGTGCCCAAAGGCTTTTGATTGGTAACTGGTGGAGCTGAGATTTAAACCCAGACCATTTGACACAAAGCTGAGGAGCTCTTAACCACCTCACAAGACTACCTCTCTCAAAGAGTGGGCAAATTTGTTTAGTGAGCTATAATATAAGTAGAATGAAATGTTCTGTAATGAAGATCTGTGGTGGAATTAAATTTTGAAATTTTATTAACCTGGTAATTTCTTCACTCTCCACCCCCTCGCTCCTAAGAGGCAAGCATTGCTTCAAGACAATGATTACATAGAATACAAAGAACAATGAGTTACATCTTTGGTTGTTGAATATCTAAATTGACTTTTAAAACTCATAACAAGGTAATTAGACTTTTGAGCTAGACATTTGTGATATGTAAGACGCAAGGTTTTTGAATTTCAAATGGTTAAGCTCCTGCGAGTATAGAAATGAAGTTCATGATCCTACTGGATTTTAAAGGGCAGATATGGAGAACAAGTCTATCCCTCACTCAGGAATTAGAGTAGCCTTGACAGGGAAGAAGAGTCTGATAGAAAGCAAGAGAGTTAGAAAAAGGGACCTATTCTCCTGGGTCTGAAAATCTTGCAGGAGGGAGCAACTAAGTCCCAGATAATTCTTCTACAGAAATGGAGAATAGTGGAAATGGGGGTTGATTTTATTTTTTTGGCTGGAATTCTAGGCATTGTCAGCTTCTCAGAAGATCCTCATAGAATGGGAGTATATGTGAAATGGGTATCTAGAGTGAATATGGCTCCACAGAAAACTAGAGGGTCTGAGGCAAATGTAACACATTTTCTCGGCCTCTGTCAATGGGGAAGAACACTGAATTTTTCCGGTGCTGTCACAGAGTCTGTGGGAGTTAAGACTTTAATTCTGGAATAGACTCAAGTTAAGGATAAGGAGAATGCAAAATGAAGGGGCATCAGCCAGCGCGACAGGAAAAATGGGTGGTGATAACCAGATGTCAGAAGAAATTAAAAAAAATATCGGTCAGTATGGTGGAGGTCTCAGGATAACAAGTACATGTAAATATCTTAAGAAATTAAATATTTCCCATTAGAAAAAAAAAAAGAAGAGGTGTAGAATCTTGAACAGACAGAGCACATCTTAGTAATTGAGTTAAATCTATTGTGTTTGAGAAACTACCTGGGAAAAACCAGAGTTGACTAAACTAGTCTCCTGTCATTATGGAGAAGAGGGGCTTGAAATAGAAACATGTTCAGTTTGGAAAATATAAAACAGTTAAATATCTCTTGCATATCCAGATAAGTAGACTAACAGCATTATAATAAGAAGGAAGACTATACTGAGGAATCAGGGAAAATTTTTCAGAGGACTTGGATTCTGAATTGAACCTTGAAATATGAGTAGCATTAAGCTAAAAATATGGGAGAGAGGCAGGGGTAAAATCTGTACGCCTGCTGCAGACAATGTGAACAAAGAAGTCACATGGTTGTGAAATTTACTAGTATATTCAGGGGACCAGTGTGACTGGGGCATTGGGGTTTTAGAAAGTATAGCAGGATATATAACAAGAAAAGCAGATCAGTGGTTAATCATAAAAGAAAAAGAATGCCATTCTTATGAGTTTGGATGTTTTCATACCTGTAGACAATAAGAGGCTGTTGTCGAGTTTTGAGTAGGGAAGAGATATACATTACTGGCATTTTTATAAGTTACTCTTATAAGCCCCCATTGCCATTTATTCTCCCTTGGCATGTCTCACAGACAAGAAAAACTACGCCAGTTTAAGGGTAAATTTTGGATTTACTTTCAAATATTCTTTTGTCTTCTCTATTCCAGGAAATGGTGCTTTCTGTCCCCTACGTGCTCTTGCCATGATGCCCTTGTTCTAATTATCCCTTTATATTTCACCTTTTTTTTTTTCTGTTTTGCCAGTACTTCTAGTGAAACAGATTTGAATTATGCATACTTCTCTCCATCTTGCCTGACATCACTTGTGGTCCAACTCACCAACAGCCCCTACTCTTCCGATCCCTGCAATTGACTCTAATCTTTTCATCTTCCACACTTGTCTCCTCCAATCCACTCTTTCCATTATAGCAAAAATAATATTTCCAAAACAAAAGGAAGTTCATGTTCCACTTAATTCCTTCAATCACTCCTCACTGTCCTTAGAACAAAATCTCAAATCGACATTAACAACAAACTGTTATATGCCCTTTGCATGCCTTTCCAGTGACATCTCTTGCCTCGCCTTACTTTTAATCTTCAGCCATACTGACTCTCTTCCAGTTCCTGAAATGAATTATACTCATTCCTGGATGACAGTATTTTCACTTCTCCCCCAACTCTTTCTAGTAATTTTGCACATCCTTTGGTTTCAATGAATATCGTTTCTAGAGAATTCTGCTTTGAATCTCAATCTGAATCAAGACCTTGTTTTAACTCTCATCACATCATTTCCTTTTTTATACCACAATTTTAAATTATGTATTCATTTATTTGATTATACGTTTACTAATCGGCTCCCCTGCTAGACTATAGGCCCCATTATCCTATCTGTTCTGTTCTTTGATCAATCACCAGCTGCTAGCCCAGTGACTGGCACACAGTAGATTCTTCTTAAATGTGTTGGATAAGTGAATAAAAGAATGGCAGTCAAGGATATCAAAGCCAGATATCAAGTTTGAGGAGAGAGAATCTGTTTAAAAACTTAGTAATGAAAAATAATGAAAGATGGAAATTAATGCAGTTGTAAATGACAGAGAAACAAAAGATAGAAATTCATCACTTTAATATCCTGAGGTAGGTGGCCCTAGACTAGTATAGCAGTTCCATACTCATCAGATTCCTAGATGCCATATATTTTACTGCCCTGCTTTCCTGAGAATGGCACCGTCTGAACTAAGCTGACCACACAAATTCTACCAATTGGTCTGCATCCCCTGGCAGTAGAGAAATAGAATGGGAGGCAAAGGGCATGCTCCCTCTCTTTAAAAAGATTTTCTAGAAATCCCGCAAAATATTTCTTTGTACATCTTGTCAGCCAAACATTAAGTGGTGAGAGCTAGTTTCAAAGGGGCTGAGACTATGGTTTCCCAGTGACAGTTGGAGTTCTTTTACCAAGAAAGAAGGATTGAATGAGATCGTGTGTGGTTTTAGACAATTAGCAGTCTCTGCCATGTGGTGGTTCCATGAAAATAGAAGGAGTGGAACAAATCTGCGCCACCTTTCAGAAGTCCTGAGCATTCAGTTCTGATTAGATGAGCTCTGCTATGTCTCGTTTTTCATGAGTGAAAAAAAAACGAGGTCAGTGGGAATGACTCTCCGTATCTGCCTACTTTCTTATTTCCCATCACCCCGATAATATATGGCTCATTCTGGTCAACAAATGGTTTCACTTATGCTGACATTTTCAACAAACTTCATTTCAACTGAAACTTTGTGGGGAATTCACAGAACATCCTTAAAATGCTTAAGCTGTTTGTGCTGTGTAAATATTTAAGACAAATATATCCAAATATATAAATACCGACTGTCTCATCTTTCTCGTAGATAAATCCAAACATATCAATGGGGGCAGTGAAAAGTCAGCTAACTTTGTTCAGATGTTGTTTAGCATATCCCTAGATGCAGTGGAAAACACTTTGGGGATTTTTTTTTCCTTTTTGCTAATCCTTTTTACCATTATATAATGTTTCAAAATCTGGAGATAATAATACTGCTAATGGAAAATGTGTCCTAGCTAAATGTCATCTATAGAAATGCGTTTTGTTCACAGAACATATTTTTAAAATATTTTAAAAAAAGAGGAAATACAGATATATCAGCTTTGTGTTTCATTATACCATGTTTCAATTAAATAGCATTCTGTACTTACAAAATACCTGTACAATGTGTGGAAGTTCATCTTTTGATCATGTCTCTTGTTTTTCCTTTTGGCCAGATTTGGAACTTTCTGTTTAGTAATAACTTCTCATCTCAGATAGGAGCTTTTGTCAAAATTCTATCTCTTTGAAGTACAGCAACAGCTTGATGTGATACCAGCTCACAATCATAGCACCATGGTAGCAATAACAGTAGACCAGATAATGATCCATTATGTAATATTTATAGAAGTGCAGGCAGAGAGCTGGGTACTTGATGCACATTATCTAATTTAAAATGATTTTAAATGTGATCATTTTCACATTTCATTGATGAAGAAACTCAGTTCAAAGATATTAAACATCATTTCCAAAAATATAAAGCTCACAGAATCACGCCAAGTCTGTGTGGCTCAGGTCCTCTGTTACCCTGCTCTAGATTATGTGCATCTCTGCCTGCAGTCCTCTTAATATTGATGGACATTTGTCTTGCTGAACATTATATTTGTTTACAAACCTGGGAGATAGAACTAAAGAGATCTGGCTAACTTGTTTTCTTGTGTGGGTGGTGTGGGTGCACTATTACACTAGTCCTTATCAAAACTTCTTCACTTGGTGGTCCGTTGACTTTAGTGAGTTCAAGAATATGCTTCAAAGTGTTTGTGAGCATCCTAAAATATTATACATTTATTTTGAGGGAGTGTTCATAGCTTTTCAGATTTTTACAAGGATCTGTGATTTCTAAATACCTAAAATTCTAGAAAAATCATTAAATATTCATGAATGATAAACATGACAAACTACTAAGAAATGTGTTCATATATATTTCTTTTAAATATAACACTGCTCTTTTAAAGAAGCCTGAATGGGTGAGTGGGTGAGACTTGTCAAAATACATCCACTCCTTTAAATTACTATAGGAGAAAAGTTGAGTCAATATTCACTAGAAACTCATTGCTCCATTGGAAATTACAGGGCATGTTGTAAGAACACAGGAACAGAGACATGAAGACTAAATTCTACTTGTACTCAGATTTTTCCATCTCTGACTGTGAGGTAAATTCTAATGATAATCCTTTTCCTCAGTTTTCTCATCATGAGTTAAAAAAGAAATTGCAATGATGATATAAACCTCGTCTAGCCAATGGGGCAGATGAAATAATACTTAGAGCAAACACAGTAATTTTTAACAGTGAATTGAAGATGTGAACCTCTCTATTTCATTCCAGGTTTTATAATGACAGAGGAGGCAAGTCACTTCAGCCATCTGGGACTTCAATTCCTCTTAGGAAAGTGCAAATACTCTCTTTCTGTCTCCCAGAAGCAGTGTTTGGGGTAACAATAACAACCAAGTGATCCTCAAGGTTTATTTCTTCAGTGAAGCCTGCCTCTCTGAAACAGTGTCAAATTCGTTAATTCCCCAAAGATCCAGATGCTTAAACTAGATGACTGAACTGGATACGTGAACTAGATGCTTAAACTGGAAATGGAATTAGAATAGTGAACTAGATGCATGAATTGAGTTATTTAATTCAATAGTTAAATAAATTAAATAATTCAATAGTTGGCATAATTCAACAGGTTCTTCTTCCCCATGATCCGTCCTTCACTACCTGATGTGATATAACCTAACCATTTTGTGTCTTTGTCTGCTGTTTCCCTGCTGCACTACAGTAGAAAAACTATGGAGCCTTGGACTTTGTTTTGGTATTTGCAGTACCCAGAGAGTGCCTGGAATACAATAGGTACTAACAAATATTATAGTATGAGTGTTGGATAATTTACATGTACAAAATGCTTTGATAAGATGGAGGCAAAAGATACCACCATTTACAGGCAAAATGTTACTATAACCCCCTGACTCTTTTCATTATTATTTTTCCCTTGTGATTCTTTTCTTTATTCCCAGTTCTTGATGAGTTCCCTCTTTGTTTCTTATTACTTCTGCCACAGATCTTCTCCTTCATCTCTGTTGGGCACGGTCATGTCACTGCTGCAAACATGACACAGGAACCAGAACTGCGTGGTGACAATGGCTTGAGCTCTGGCTGCCGAGTGAACATCCCAATTCTGTCACTTAGCAGTTGTGTGTCCTGGGAAGACCTGATGACCCTTTTTAAGTCTTAGCATTTTCTAATCTATAAAATATAGTTTTGAATTTTGAATAGAGCAAGAGATAAAGAAAAATAAGAAACGGGATCATCAAATGCATCTTGACTGGACAGTGGGGACTAGAAAATCTTTTAAAAGAAAAGTGACCATGGCAATAACCTTGATGACAATCAGCAAAAGGAATGGGTTTTGAAGCAGTGACATGGATTTTGGTGAGATTTAAGATTCAGCAGCAGCTTTTGTAACTGAAAAAAGCTGTTATATCCATCAGTGACTACACTAATTACCCCTTCTGTGGTTGTTCTTACTATTTGGACTTTAAAAAATGCCCTAAATATGTGTGTGTGTTTTGGGGAACATTTGACTACATTCCGAAGCACATCGGGAGCTCCTATGTGGGCAGAGACACAGATTGTTGGGGCCATATGGGCCCATGGACTTTAAGTAGAGTAGCATACTAAGAAACCTTCTCGGAGTATTTCTTCCATCCAAAAACTCCTACTTGGTGCATGTTCCTCCTTCAAACCACAGCACATAAGTCATTTCATGCTGAGTGCTCTAAACTTTCTCAATAGGAAGGTAAAATATGAGGACATGTGGGATAATTTGGGAGGAAATCAAATTATTACAGATGCTATTCTAGTAAACAACTCTGATGGGGACAGAAAGTCCTGGTCAGTTGTGTGCCAAGGTGGAGTTAACTTCTCACTTTTGAATACTAATTAAACATATTTTATGGACGTCCTTTGGGATGATGGGTCCTAAATCCTGCCTGGGGGCATCTGGAATGGTAGAATTAAAAAGAGTTAGGAAAATGTTACTGCTATTGGATGAGTCTAGGAATGTGTTCTTCCTGCATGAGTTGTAACTTCCTGCATTTTACCATATAGACTACAGATTTTAACAGGACTGAAGGCAAAAGCGAATGACCTTTCCTTTTTATTTTTAACCTGTTTTGATAGAAACACATCTTGGCATGTAGACATGGATCTTGATTCAGTTTATCTTCATGGGAAACATGAAACAAATTAGAGCTATAATTTAAGACGTTTGCTTACTAAGGTGAAAAAGAACGCTGCATTTACCTGCATGCATATTTGTACCTGTGTAGGTAATTTGCCTCAAAATGACAGTAAAATCGCAATTGCTTTGCATTGCTACAATGTAGGTCTAAGCCATTTTTGTTCCAGAGTGGTGGGAAAAGACTGCAAAATCCGTTGACCTGCGGGAGTGTGCCAGTTACTATGGATACCTTGCCATGTTTCCTCGACACTCACCAGTTGTATTTTGCTAATGGATTCTGACTCTAAACACTGGTGACTTTGGTTTCTCAGCTTTTTGTGGGGCTAGATGGAAGTGCTGGGTTGTTAACATTTCCAGGAATAGACCTTAACCAATGATGGACAGGAATTGATGGATCAATACCTTGCTGCTGGGTGGGAGGACTGTGCAACTTACTTTATGGAGTCTTCGAGAAGTCCCCCACAGGACTGAGGCCTCTGTGCATCATCCCGTGATAATCTCCTCATTGACACACTCTGTATAAACCTCCTTTCCTGCCTCACTCCTTCATCTCATTTCTCATGCTTCCTGGGATCACTTCCCAAATAAACTATTCCACTCAAATCATTATTTTTCGTTCTTTTCCTGGAGGGAACCTAACCTAAGCCAGGGAGTCATGAAAGGATGCAGAAGCATTGTGGTTACTGGATGGTCAGAGAGACCATAATGGATGGTCAGAGAGAGTAAGTTATGGTTAAGGGTTGACCGTATTCATTTGTTCACTTATTCATCTGTTCACTTATTCATTCACTCATCATTTACTTGGGGAGAGCCTACGATGTGCCCATAACTAAGGTAGACTTGTAATGATGAATAATAGTTGGCTTCCATTTGTGGGGAGCTTACAGTAATGAAAGATCAGGCCTTTTAAAGCCTGAGACTATTTCAAATTTTTTTCTTCCTGTTCTAGGAACCAAACCCTAAACTGACAGGATAGAATAAGGAAGATTTGTTAATTACTCGTTTATAAGTGAATAAAATTTTAAAAATAAGCCCAGGGCAGAGCTTACACAGGCCTCTGCCTGGAGGGACTACCATTTTTGTTTCATATGCAGAGGGAAATCATTGCCAAATGGACTTTCTACACCCAGCTCATAAGGCTATCATTAGCAAATTCTTTTTTCTTTCTTCTTCTTCTTCTTTTTTTTTTTTTTTGTGGATTCCCTGGGTTTAAGATGCTCCATAAGTACAAGGCGTTATGTTCACAACTCTTACTATATTTTTTCTTAAAAATCACAGTTTTTGTTTAAAGTGGTATGTAGGAGGGTTTTAGAAAACACATTTTATTCCCACTCTCTTGTTCTGTTCCCTCAGTACCATCTGGTACAAGGGAGAGCCTCGCTAATTGACACTAATGACTGGGAGATCCATTGCAAATTACTGAATTTTGTAGATTAGCAAACATGATTAGAAAAATCAAGGAGTCTGCATTGAACTAATATACTTTGTTGAGAACTAAGAAAAAAAATGAAACACATTATTAGAGCTTAATCTTTTAGTATAAATAGATACTTTATAGGGGTTGACTGTGCCATTAAGGAACACTGGAACATAATGTTCTGGGGAAGAAATTAGTTGTAATTTAAAAAGAAAATATCCTCATACTTTATGCTTTTTCTGAACTCTCCCCATAACCACACTACACATGAACCAGGCCTAGAAGTAGTGTCATCCCAGAAACTTAGAGGTCATCCAGTATCATTTGTTCTAATGCAGGAAATGCGCAGGGATTATTTTGTGTATGTGTGTCTCTTTATGTTGTATCTTATTGCTTTATAATAACACTGCTTATGTTAATGGAAATTTTGTGGTTTGTAAACATTTTAAATGTCAGCTGGTGAGGCTCTTAATGTTTATTATTCTCAATTCCCATTCAGTGCTATCCTTCTCTTTATCAGGCAACAAAATCTTTCCCTTCCTCCTACACACCATGTAAATAGTTTAACACACAAAACCCATATAAGCCTACAACTTTCTTAGGCCCAGCTGTGTGTGCCTTCTGCATCCTTCAGGAATTCAATCATCAAGAGGGGTGACTGGAGGAGAGAGGGAGGGGAGAGAGAATGAATGGAGAGGAAATAGTCTCAGCACAGATAATTTAGAGTTTTATTTTTCTACCCTTAAGTATTGTCCTATAGAATACTGTGTATTGTAAGGCCGTACTAGTATATATCAGCTTCTTTTCAAATAAACAACCCCTTGAGATCAAGTTGAAGTATGGAATTTTGAGGTCCAGAGATTGTTTCTCTAACCTATCTACTTTTCTGGTCACAAGGAAACTGGGATGAAAAAGGTCACAGTGCCATTTCTGTCACTGGGATAGAGTCAAAAGCCAAGAGGTGGAGTATGCCCAGCGAAGGTGGTCAAGAAGAAGCCCCAGGTTCCCTCTCCTGCTGAGAGCTGCATTACAAAGCACCCTGGCTTGCAGGTTAAGGCTTCTGGTACTAGAACCCGGAGGAGCAAAGGATGGACATCTGATTGACTAGATGATGGACTCCAGAGAAATGATGTCATCTATTGCTTTAAAAAGACCAGGACCTTATTTAAGCTTTAACCTTTTTAAATGTGTCTAGGTTTCCTCTAATACAAACTCTTAATCCACGCTTCCTTCTCTAAAATAAGTGATCTTTACAAATTAAAATTCAAAAAAGTATAAAAGCAGTTATAAAATGTACTTTATTCTGTGTTTATGATTCAATTAACAATCTATTAAACTTATTACAAGAAGGAAATTAAGAAAGAATGCAAATACATACCACAATTTTCCTTTTCTTACCTTACTGAATCTTTTGTAATCAAGTTCTTTTTTTATTTTATTTCAATTCAATTTGGTTAACATATAGTGTATTCTTAGTTTCAGGGTAGAATTGAGTGATTCATCAGTTGCATGTAACACCCAGGGCCCATTACATCACGTGCCCTCCTTAATACCCATCACTCAATTATCCCATCCCCCCTTAATACCCGATACCCCTTCCTTAATGCCCATCCCCCTACCCACCTCCCCTCTAGCAGCCCTCAGTTTGTTTCTTAGCGTTGAGTCTCTTATGGCTTGCCTCCCTCCCTGTTTTCATCTTATTTTATTTTTCCTTCCCTTACCCTATGTTTTTCTGTTTTGTTTCTTCAAGTTCTGTTGAACTTTCTCATTTCTTACCGAGCAAGTTGGAAAAGATTAGAAGAGATTATCTTAGTCTTAGATATTAGGTGGATTTAGCTTTTTTTCCCCCCTCTTCATTGTAATTCTTTAGAGTACTCTCACTAATGTTGTACTGTTTTCTGCTGTTTTAAACACTGTCAATATTTTTGTTTGAAGGCAGATTTGCAATGCGAATGTCATGAAACTTGAGACTCCTAAAAGGATTTTAAGTCATGAAATGTAACTTAGTCTCTGAGCGGGTTATACTTGTAATAACGAAAACCTCACATTTCTTTCTGGCAAATATGTATACTTAGATTTATTAAAATTAACCCAGAGGTATATTTGATAAAAAGGTGTCATTCATTCATGCTCCTTAAAAACAAATGAAATAAAGCAAAATGTAATAATTTTTGAGCACTTAATAGGTGCAAAAATCTGCAACGGTAGGGAAAAAAATCAATCTCCATATGAAGAGCTAGAATAATGATTTTTTTTTTTTGTCTAGTTTTCTAGGACAAAATGTATCCACTTCACAGCATACTTTTTTTAAGTTTATGTTGGTTCATTTAACTGAAAGAATTGGGAAAAACACATTACAAAAGAGGGGTTAATTGCCTACGCTTGCAGCAGAAATGCTTGACAGCCTGTGGTAGCACTGAATTGAATAGAAAACACACTAAGAGTTGGGGGATACAGACTTTAAAAACTATGGTGGATGAGGATGTGTATCATATTCTCAGGAAAAGTAAAAGGAATCACCAGTGTACCAACCAATAAAAGGAAAAAAAAAAGCATGGAGAGAAACTCTAATCTCTTTTACTATGGAAAATATTCTCTAGATATGAATAGATAAATTGGTGAAGGAAGAACTGATGCTGAGTGCTGTCTGGTGCTCCTGTCTCTCTTTGCTGCAGTTGAAAAGCAGTCATTGCTAGGAACTTGAGAGCTATTTCTCAGCAGTCACCATAATGTTTACCCTCAGGGATTTGGGCCCAACAACTTCAGCAACCAAATTGGCTTAAAGACATTTCATCTCGAAAGGTCTCTGTCATGTTCAAAAGGAGCAAATCATCTTTAATCTACTGTTTAAATTGAAAGTGAAAGACAGTAGACATTAACCTGAGGTCTCCACTCCAGTCTCATTGCACAATTGCATTAAAGTGTCCTGGTTAGGATGACAGTCTATAACAATACTCTGCTTCTGCTTTCAAATATTAATCATTCTCTCTATAGACCTGGTTGTTGGTATGCAAGTGAAGACACATTAAAACAAATGCAGGTGATAATCAGGATATTCCATTCAAGCCTTGGGAAATGTCCTAAGCAGTGGGGAAAAATATTGGGACCAGAAAAGGACTTTAATATTCGTATAGTCGGACTCCTCCATCCTTATGCAACACACGTCTCCTTTGTCTCAAATTCTCTAATGTGAGTATATATTATTCCCATTTCAAAGATAAAAACACTAAGACCCACAATTCACTTTGTTATAACTTGATGCATTAATATTCTTAGTAAAATAGAACCAAAATTGAAGAGATGATGAAATAAATCATCAAGGAACACACAGAAGAAATTAATTTCTGAGCCTGGCTTACAACTGAGCTCTTTGGTCTCAGGTTTTTGTTGAATCTGTCATGTCCTACTGCTTCTTTCTTTTAATTATCCATGAATTCTTCTAAAAGGACTGTGTTCCAGCTCAAGATGTTAGCTAGAGCAGCATTTCTGAAACCTTGTGGACACAAAATTGTTTTTGGTACAATGTGAGGCATATGGTCCCAGGGTATCTAGTGGCGAGGGGTGTGGGCTGTTGGTGGGGTGCTGTGAGGTTCACTGCCATCATGATCTGCTTACTAACTTGTCCCAGCGGCTTCTGGCATTTGTAATATCTGTCACTTAGACTGTAGCTATAAGTTCAGCGTCATCCAAGACTATCACATAAATCACTCCTTCGACAAAAGTAGATAAAGAGTCCTAAGGAAAGAAGTACATGCTCAACAGCAAGTCATTTTAAACCTTGGGGCTTCTCTGGCTTTGAGTCCTTGGTTCATAATGATCAGTCTCAAAAACTTCCGGTCACTTGTGGTATGGAAGGGAGAACAGGGGCTGGAGTTTCAGTTAAGCGGTTGTACTTGACAGTTTTCTTAATCTCTCTGAGACTTATTTGTTTCTTAGGTAAAAACACATTTTATAAAACCCAGTGTACTAAGTTGCTCTGAGGACTGAATATGACAGTGCTCCTGACACAGCCCCTGATAGAGTGAAGCTCACTAAATGTTTGTTGTCTGTGGCCTTTTCTTTTTATTTGCTATGACTGTACCTGAGTCTGGATGTGTGTGTGGTGGTGGCAGAGGGTGTGATTTCTTTCAGGCGGTATCTGCAGCTCCCAGGAAGTGCCTAGAGCCTGGCAGAAGCGCAGGAGAGGAGATGCCTCCTCTCCCAATAGCCTTTCCTTGTTCACAGTGCTCCCCACACCGGCCCTTCCCCCTTCCCCTTGCTTCTTTCAAGTTCCTTCCCGTGTTATTTTACAAGTGTTCCTTTCTTTGCTCAAATGCTGGGTCCACAGCTCTTCGTATGGTGGCCGCCTCCTTGTTATTTGGGCACCAGCTTAATGGTTTACCTCTTTGATGAAGACTTCTCAGTTATATTTATCTATAAATGGCTTCCTTCTAAGTGAGGAGTCTGCTCCAGGGCCAGATTTTCCATGTGATCTTTCAGGCCCAACTGCAAGCAATTATAAAACATTATCTGTCAGGCTTCATGAAGTAGAGGTGGGGGATGGCCTTCTGCTCACCACAGCCAGTGCACTGAAATTTTCTAGAGGCAGTTGCCGTCAAGACTTGGTACCCATCCCTGCTCCATGGCCAACTACGCTCATGCTCTCATACACACCTCTGCATTCCTAGCCTGGGCTCCTCCATTTGGAGCCCTCCTTATCGGGGACCTCGGCAAAGGCACATATACCTTGACTCAATACCTTTCTCCTCCCAGTCCTTCCCCTTCTCCCTCCTCTCAGTCCATGGATCTGTAAAGAGAAAGGAGCCTTTTCTACAGGGCACCTTTTTAGTGAGATGATTTCCCTATCTGTGCTTCATCCACCTGACCCTTGCCTTATGCGGTTCAATGGGGGGAAATGCAACAGTGGTGAGCCGTGCTTCTTTTTTGCCTTTTGCTTACACTGTTACAGTAAGTAAATAAAGACCTGATTGTTACTCTCAGTTTGGCTCCTTGTCCTAATTGACCACCTCCATACTTGATTGTTTCACACGAAGAACTTATCACTATTTGAAATTACTTGTTTGTTTGGTGGTTTCGTTTACTGCCTCCATTTCTGATTTGAATGCAAGTTACTTCATTCAAGCTATTTGAGATTCAAGCTACATGACCTTGCCTGCTCCATCTACTGCTACACCTGCAGTAGCTAGAAAAGTATCTGGCATATACTAGGTCTTGAATAAAAATATGAACACTGAATAAATGGCAGCTCCATCCTGGTAAACTACTTCATCTGGGCTCTTCTCAGCAGGCAAATCTGTGTGCACCATGCTTTTCACAAGGATAGAAAGAAGATTCAAGCCTTCAGTATCAGTTCTCAGGTCTTCTTCATTTTCCTGATGTAAGATCTATATTTTATCATATCCATATCCCACCTGCCTAGATCTTCATCCAATGCCTCTGGTAGGACCACTTGAAATTATATTCCCTATAATGGATTACAGTCTACACTTGTAATTTCTATTGCCTTGTCTGCTAATGTTTGCTAGTTGGTTAGGACATTCCTCAGTTGCTTATTAATTGTGTCCCTTATTAAATACTCTATCTGTGTAGGACTTTCCTCCCCCATGTCCTGGGAATCCTATACTTGACTCATTTCACTTGTTAGAAAAGGACATTAAACTCTAAAACAGAGCGAGCAAATTATGGGCAATGGGTCAAATCCAGCATGTGGCCTATTTTGTATACGTCTGGGGCTAAAAATGGACTTCACTTTATTTATTTATTTATTTATTTATTTATTTATTTATTTATTTATTTGAGAGAGAAAGAGAGGGCATGTGAGCAGGGGGGAGGGGCAGAGACGGGGGCGGGGAGAGAATCTTAAACAAGCTCCACGCCCAGTGCAGAGCCCAACACGGGGCTCCATTCTCAGGACCCTGATATCATGACCTGAGCTGAAATCAGGAGTTGGATGCTTAACCAACTGAGTCACCCAGGCGCCCCTGGATTTCACATTTTTTAAAGAATTGTTTTTAAAAACAGGAAAAAAGGACAGAGACAGCATAGCATATGGTCAGCCTAAAATATTTGCTGTCTGGCCCTTTGCAGGAAAAGATCACTGAACCATGCTCTAAAATGCATCCAGCCAGCTCCAGAGGTGCTGACACCTACCGATCCACTTGCTATCAGCCAAAAGGCTGCACTGATATGGACAGCTAACCTTCAAAGAAGCCTATTTCCCTAATTATAGGAGGAAGTAGCACTACCATCCTGGCTTCTGTATCAGGAATTTAGTCTTTTCAAAGTGGCATCCTTAAATAAATCTGGGGACCAAGTTTTACTTGCCACTTCATAAATAGTAAGCAAACCCTACTATGCATTACATCTGTTCTTCTAATCAGAGCAGACAGTTTGAGGCCTTCTTTGGACTTGAAAGTACAGTGCTTGGTCATCAGCTCTGCACTTTAGGCCCTGGTGGCAATTATTCACAGCAGATTACTAGGGAGTTTATAAGCGATCATTAATAAAATAGACAATACTAGGATGAGTTTCTAAATTCATGTAGGCAAATAGGAGAAGAGTGGGCCAAGGTGGGAAGCCAAGAGGATTATAAAACCAAGAAAGTCAATTTCCCAAGGTGTATTCATCAGAAATATAAAACTGTGTAGACCTCCACTGAATTTTCAGATGTTTTGTTAAAAATTCCTGAAAAAGGAATTGACTGCCTTTACAGAGTACAGAAGTATCCTTTTGGCTGCAAAGAGCAGTCATCTTCATTAATTTAACAAAATCTATTGAACATCTACTGTTTACCAAGCACTGTTCTAGACAATGGAAATGAAACAGTGAACAAAATTTTTTCATCTTGTCCCGTTTTTTTAACATTGGAGACTGGCATGTGTCAGGTAGCAGAAAGTGTTGTGAAGGTTAACAAAACAGAATAAGGGAGATAGGAGGAGTCAAAGAGTGAGTGTTGCTTTTTTAACCTAGAGAGTTTAAGAAAAACCTGGCTGATGAGATGACAGGAGAGCAGAGAGAAGAAGGAAGTGTGAGAGTTGATATTGGGACAAGCATTTCATGCAGAAGAAAATGCAAAAGCCAAGACACTAAGGTGGTAAGTTTGGTCTTTTCAAAGTCAGTGCCACTGAGTAGAGGAAGAAGAGGAGAGTGGAGAAGGCAAGGTCAGAGAGGAGGCAGGGAGCCGGATCTGAAGGACCTTATTGCCTTTTATTCTGAATGAGATAGGAAGTGACTGGGGGCTTTTAGCGTGGGAATGAAATGATCTGATTTATACTTGAAAAGGATGGTTGGGACTTATTTCTGTGGCGAATAGATCTGGGGGACTGGGATTTTAGCTAGAAGGCCACTTTGGCAATCCCAGAAATGATGAAGGTCAGGCCCAGCATGGTGGCAGTCAAGCCAGTAAGGAATGATTAGGAACAGACTGTATTTTGAAGCTATAACTTAAATGTGTTTTGATGGATTGGATGCAACATATAAGAGAAAGAAAGAGTCAACAATGACATCAAAGATTTTGTCCATGACAAATGGAATGATGAAATTGACATTTGCTGAGATGGGGAAAAAATGTGGAAGAAGCAGGTTGGGTGGGGTAAATAAAAAGTTTGCTTTAGGACTTCTTAATTTCGCACTACCTATTGGACATGTAAGTGGAGTTGTGAAAGACACCAATGGATGTACAAGGTCTAGGCTAGAGATATCTATTTGGGGGTTGTCATTTTATAGTTTATACTTAATGGCATGGAATGAAATGAGTACCCCCGGTGACTCAGTATCTTTAGAGACAAATAGATGTCTGAGAATCAACCTCTAGGTTGTATATGTACAGTATGTAGAGGAAGAAGCAGGAGAGACTGAGAAGAGCCAGCCAGTAAAGGGGCCACTGAGAGAGATGTGGGTGAAGAAACTATGTGAAGAGAACACATATGATCAATTCCGTCAAGTTCTGTTAATATGGACTAAAATGAAAATCAGATTTAGCAATGTAGTGGCCAATGGTAACCTTTGGTGGGGGGCGGGTGATGTAGTGGGTTTAACAGAGAGTGAGAGAAGAGAATATGGAGCCAATTATTCTCCTAAGTAAATTACTCATTAAAGGAATTTTATGATAAAGTAACATAAGAGAACACGGATAACAGCTAGAAGGAAAATATCTTCAAGGGAAACGTTTTTAAAGAAATATATTTTAGTATTTGGATGCTGATGAAATGAGTAGTAAAGGAAATATTTTAAAAAGTGGAAGAGAAAGGGGACCGTGACTGGAATGGTGTCTTTCAACGTGTGGTGCCCAGAGACAGGAGGGACTGGCCTTTGAGAAGTGCATGGAGAGTGTCTCCATGATAACAGGAGAAATATAGCTAGACTATGAAATGTGGTGGTAAGAGTGGGTGGAAACTTCTCTGATTGCTTCCGTTTTCTCAGTGAAGTAAGAACCAAGTTCATCAACCAAGAAAGAGGATGGGAGAGAAAATACTGCAGGCTCAAAGAGTGATTATGGAATGAATGTGAGCTAGGTAAAGTCCAGGTTGGGAGCCGGGGCCAGGTCAGGAGAGAGGCCACGGTAGCTGCTTATGGGGCTATAGTTCGACAAACACTGCAAATAGAACAGAAACCCAAAGGTGTTACACCTGTTAAGGGATCAGGCCACCATTAAGCTTCAGGTGCAGACAATGTTACAGAATGAACTAGGCTGGGCAAACATGAACACTTAGATGCAACCTCAGTTCTCCATTTAATAGTAGAAAATAGCACCTATCCCAATTTTGAAAGGCCTCAGGGTGACACCCCTGGCTCTGGAATGGTTGTTGATTCTCTAACCCTCCCAACACATGGAAGTCACTTAAATTTAGTGTCTCTTCCTTTATGGGGAATGAACATGAGGGTAAGGCAGCAGTGTGAAGAGCATTGGGAAAAATATTTAAGTGGTGAGCAATTAATTACCTTTCAAGACTTACAATTCCTGTGTTATTTTAATGGAGCAACAAATCCTGTAAAGCAAAAGAATTTGGGGTGACAGAATAAGATCTTAGCACTTCCATGAATCTTCTTCCTTTAATTGGTTTTACAGTTAATCTCTCTAGACCATCTCTCTGGGACCCAAGTTAATAATTTGCCCAGGGTTTTGCAAAATTAATTTCCAAATTATATTTCCAAACAATTTCCAAGATTATATTTTGGAAAATATATAAAATGAGTCTTGGTTAACATCACCATTTCATTGTTAGTTTATTTTCTTAAGATATGGATATAGAAATTAAATGTATGCTTATTTTTATCTACAAATATTTTGTAGAGACTTATTTATCATCACTGCAGCTTTATATTTGAAGTGAAGTGACTTGAGAATTGGAAGAGCATGGTGTTACAATCACTCCTTCAAGTAAATTTTATGAACAAGAAGGAATTTTTAAAATGCTAGAGTTTCTACTATATTGTTTTAAATTTGTACTCTTTATGATGTTTTTATTTCATTTATAATCATGTTAAAATGAGTCTTTTTCTCTTGTAACATTTTTAAGTATTAGAAAAGCCTTCATACTCAGTGGGCTCTAAAGATCAATCTGTAACATTTAATAGATGTATTGCAAGTACAAAAGGCATATTCTCATCAAACTCTGGATAGAGAATTTCCCTGAATTTTATAGCTTATAATTTTATTTTCTCATTACCCAGTGAGAATATTGTTTAAGGTTAGACTTTGTTATTCCATGGTTCTATATTCAACATAATTGATATTTGGGTTAGATAGACATTGTTGAATGGCTAGTAACATATAAGATTTAATCAGGAGGACTCATTAGTTCACAGCTGATTTTGATGCATACCAAAATTAACCAAAGCTTCCAGTTAAAATTTACAAGTAGGTATTATAGTAGATATATTATAAATCTATTACATTCTGTAGATTACATTAAATTAAAAAATTAAAGTAGATATATTATAGTAGTTGTATTATAAAAATTGTAGTAGATATATTATAAATCTATTTGCTGCTGTCTACCATAGAATAAGGTTGTATAGGGAGAATTCTTGGACTGGTGCACCCTGCATATGTTGCTTAACCAACCAGACCCTCAGTTTCTTCCTCTGTACATTAAGGGAATAAATGAGATGATTTTGTAATCTAAGCTTCCCTGACTCTAAGATCCCATGGATTCATCTGAAGTCACATTAAGTCTGCACATTTAAGAGAGGTGTCTAATATAAAAGGTATCTACTAGGTAAACAAGACCAACCTTTCCTATCCAATTTAATGTTTCTTAGATTAATTATTTATTCTTTTCATTGCCACCACTTTATTTGTGAAACTAAGCATCCGGGCTTCTGAATTGGCTTCCAGGCGAGATTTTGTGGTGTCTATTCTGTACTCCAAGAACAGGTTGCTCATTCATTCATTCATTCAACAAATATTTATTAAATATCTAAGATGTTCATTCCAAGCACTATTTTGTCTTAGCAGATACAGAAATGAACAAAACAGAGGAAAACACTTTACTTCATGGAGCTTAGATTCTAGTGAAGAAAGACAATAATAAACCAGTAAAATATACACGTGTTGAATAGTCACAAACAGAATGAGGAAAATAATTAGGGTTGAAATTTAGGGAAAACTGGACGGCAGGGTGGAGGTATAATTTCAAATAAGATGATCAGGAGAGTCCCACTGATAAAATGACTTTGAAACTGAGACTGGCCATACGTTTATTGTGAGTACCACGTTTCATGAGTGTCAGAAAATGTCACCAGAAGGCATTTACAAGAGAAGGAAAAATGTAGAAACACAAACTCAAAATTCAAGGTTAGAGTCAAGTAGAGGAGATGAACAAATAAAGCAGGCAGTAAATAAAAGAGGTGTCTAAGATGTAATGCCAAAAATATGAGTCCAGATTCATTGTCTATCACTCTCCGGTTGTGTAGTCTGGGAAAATTACTTAACATTGCTAAACTTGAGTGTGTTCATCTATAAAATTGAGATTATAACCCACACCTGTGTCCTCAAATAAATACAAAGTTTAAATGTGCTTGTACATTTGTTTGTTTGTCTTTCATAGACTTAATATGGTAGCCAGCATATGATGAGTTGGTGCTTAGTATGTGTTCAACAATTACATAAAGGAGCAATAAATAATTTTCTAAGAAGTGACTTTTGTTTTATAGTCTTACCCATTGTACACAAACAGAATTTTTTCATGGTAAACCTTGGTTAAGCCATTTAAATTTATGCTTCTTTTTTGAATTATCTGAGCTATAAAATATTCTGAGCACAGTAGCAACTGTGAATTGAAAAAAAACCAATCTTATTAACAACACTGATTAAAATGTTAAATCTTTGCTCTGTAAATATAAGTTTCTACAAACAAAAATAAATGTTAACCTTAAATCTGCAGTTATTTTTGTTAACCTCAAAGCTCCCTAGGTGGTGAGAAAGAGTGTTATTTTATAAAATGAATGAGTCTATTTCTTTGTGCTATAGGAAGGTTTTAATTTTGATGACAACGAATGGCATCCCTAGTACCCAGGTAACAGCTATTTACATTTTGGATTGGAGTTTGCAGTTCCAACCATTTTTAAATAGAGTAAAATAAGCTGTGCCTCCTTTTATGCTAAAACCGGGTTAATCAATCAATTTCATACTGTAAAAGAGGTAGTATGAAAAGAATACAATAGAAGCACTCTATATATTTAGTTTGCTACTCAGCCATGTAGGACAAATATGTGCTACTATATAGTATCATCCAGGCAAAATGATGTTACTTATTATCTCACACTCTCACATCTTTTAGTATATTTAAATTAAATTAAGAGCCAGGTTTAGGATTGCATAAAATGCCACAATTCTTCCATTACATTTCCATACCTAGTCCATTTCCAGAATGGCAAATTGGATACAAATAAAGTCAGGAAAACTGTTTTTGATGCATCTTAGCTTTTGCATCAAAAAATATTGAAATAAGCACTTAAGGCAAATAGTTGTCTTTCAAGCTATAGTAGCTTTCTTCCTCCTCACAAAATCCATCAGCTTTTGAAGAGGAGTAAGTCATTCATTTGAAAACAGAGGTCATATCAGAGAAAAAGACAGTACACGCATGACTAACAAAATCCTCTCATTCATGAGAAAAGTTTTATTTAAATTTCAAATCAGTAGTGAACCTCAACCAAACACTTTTTGACCAGGAAAGAAAATGAACTCTGTATTTCTATGGAGATAGTTTGTGAAGCATAACGTATGATAGATCTTATCTTTCTTATGACCTTGCTTACCACTTGAAGGTGCCGTAGGTCATGAAAATGTACAGCACAACTCATAATGTTTAATTCACTTTATTAGTACTCATTATTCTGTATTGCGCCAGATAAGTAATCCTTGAAGCCAATCATGATGATTTCATTACCCTTAAACAAACCCTTGTATTAAATACTGGGAAATACTTTTTTGATAGTTAAAAACAAGCTTTGATAGCAGTTGTTAGCAAACAAATGTAAATCATATTGAATCCCAGAAATGAACTATTCTTTGTTTTCAAGCATAGTGCAGAGCTAATGTCACTTAAATGCTTTATATCCAGCATCTTTATTTGCAACATTAGCTAGCCATCTTTGATTTTTTTTTTAATATATATTATACAACCGGCTTGGGAAAATGCTTGTAAAAATACATTATACAAAACTAAAGTTAGTAGATCATTTGGGAAATAAAAAGTAACATGTTATTAGAAGTGGAGGTTATTGAAATTTTCCATCTGAATGTGACTGAATTGAGCTCTCCAGATAAAATTTGACATTGTAAGAAACACAAAAAAGGTAGTCATTTTCATATTTTCAAGTTCTGGATATTAAGCATTTTAGGGATCAGATAATTAATTATATTTTTCACTTGCTGTCAAATGATTGGTATTGTGTGTGGCTTGCTATCCTGGAAAATCTTGTGCTGAGGCCACTAACTATGTGGTTTGGACAACGTGTTTTCATTTGGATTACATCAAATCTACATAACTACCAAACTTCTAATAACAAATACAACATATCACTGGAGAATAATAAAATATGACTTGTTGGAGGTGTTTTGGAGGCAGAGAGCCTTACATAGCACACATTTTTCCACATACAATTTCTGAACCAGAATTGGGCAGATAGAAACCAAAATACATCATTTATAGATACAGTGAATATAGGAAGACTTGGCTTATATTTGAAGGCAAGAGGACTTCTTCCTATTTAACACAAAGTAGGTGGGATTCTTCCCATAGAGACTTCTTAGAGGAGCAGAGTGGAGTGAAAATATCCTTGGCATGGGTTTGTACCCCTATGAGAAAGAGAAACAGAGGGATGGAATTATGAGTACTCAGTTTCACCTTCCATGCTTACAAGTTAGAAAATCATTCCACCTGAGATGGAGTCAGAATATGGATAGGGAATGCGAGAATATTAGCCAATGAAGGCTCCCTCTACATGCAAGGAAACACCAGTAGTGGATAAACAGGGTAGCCCTTGCTTCCCCTATAACATCTCTTGGATATGGGATAATGGAGCCAAATAAAGAATGGTGCAAGGTAAACAATGACTCGGTGATCAAAATTGCTACTTTAATCAATATTTATCAAGTAGTTGTCATGAGCAAAGGATAATGCTTTATACAGATATTTGCAGAGGTCAAGCTCAATAAATATTTAATTAATAAAAGAATGAAATAAAAGTTCCAGCGGAACATAAAATCAAAGTCAATTGTTAATTTAACTAATTGGTACTGATTCCAAATATCTTTGTTTGGGTGTTGGAAAAAGAAAAAGAAAAAGAAAACAAGCACTATTCAGAGCTCCAATTTGCCCTGTCATGTGTATAGTATCTTTATTTCTTTTGTGGTAGATGGCAAAAAATGGTCTCAGTTCTTCCCTGCTTCATGTATCCAGTATTTGTCATCTAACTTTGCAGTGTTCTGGAGTTGACCGTATGGCTTGTTTGGGTCAGTAGGATATAGCAAACATGACCAAACAGAAGCTGGAAAAGTGCTTGAATGAACAAGCTTGGTATCTCTCTTGCATTGCTGCCATCACCATGCCTAGCCTAGAACATGCTGGAATCTAAGAAATACGTAGTAGGGTCGAATTATTTCAGGTGTCGCATCCGAGGCCTGCCTAAGTCCAATGCCAATAAAGCGAGTGCAACAAAATTCAGCAGATCCAACTAGAAAGCAACCCAGGCACTTGGGCGTTGAAAGTTTATTGTTGTCCCTGAGGAGTTGTGTGTGTGTGTGTGTGTGTGTGTGTGTGTGTGTGTGTGTGTGTGTGTTTTAAGATTTACTTATTTATTTGAGAGACAGAAAGAGAGAGAGAGAGAAAGAGAGAGGTTGAGGCAGGGAAGGGCAGAGGGAGAGGAGAGAATCCCAAGTGAACTCCCCACGGAGTGCAGAGCCCAACTCAGGGCTCCATCCCAGGACTTGAAATCATGACCTGAACCTAAATCAAGAGTATAAGGCTCAACCAATTGAGCCACCCGGGTGCCCTTTGTGGTTCTTTTTATACAGCATTATAGCAGCAATAGATAAATGCTAAAGCTTCTTTCCATCTGTCTTCTCCCCTTTCTCTATCCTTCATTCTTTCTTCCTTCCTTCAATGATAAATCAAAATTTATTCATCATATGCTGTGTGCTAAGCACTATGCAGAGAACTGGAGATGCAAGGATAATAAGGCATTAACCCAATCACTTTATCTTTATCTCTATAATCCTTCTCAATTTTCTCTCTACAATCTATGCTCTCTTATGACTATCAAAGTCGATAGGCTATAAAATTAAATGACTATCTGCAGCCAAGTATAATTTTGTTAATTGTTGAATTCAAAGCCCTTTGAGCGTCTAAATAATAATAGACAGTGCTTAGTCATTACTTTTATTGTTGGCTCCAGCTTCCTGTCCTAAAGCCTGGGCACAAAGCCATGTGCAAATCTGTAAGGTCGTTGGTGTCTGAAATGTTTGGAAAGAAAACAGATGAGTGGAAGATACTTTAATCATAGGAGTTGCCAGAAAGAAAATATATATGAATGTGGGACTACATGAGATATGATGGTATAACTATCTATACTAAATGTCATACTTTTAATGACCTTATAGAAAAAGATCTAAAACACATAGATTCATATTTTAATTAAAATATTTTAGTATAAAGACTCTCTATATAATACAAATATGTTATATATAAATTATAATGATATATTTTATAATATATAAATTACTTTTATATATTAAAATACATACATAAAGAAGAGTATATAATTTAATGCCACATGCCTATTAACCCCGACTCAACAATTAATTTAAGGACAATTTTGTTTCATCTATATCCATACTTTTCTTTCTAGATTTCATTTTGAAACAAATTCTGGTCAGCATATAATCTTATGTATAAATAGTCAGCACATATACCTAAAAGATAAAGTCTTAAAAAACAGTAATGCCACTACCACACTTAAAAATAATACTTCTTAATATTAGCAAACTCCACAGTCCATGTTCAAATATTGTCAGTCATCTCATAAATGTTCAAAACAAGAGCCAAAAAGGTTCCACACATTGTAATTGGTAGACATATTTTTATGTCTCTCAATTTTAAATGATTAATTCTTCTTTTTCCCTTGCAATTTATAGTTTGAATAAACATTTATTTGAATTCATGACAGCTTGAATTTTGATGTGGAATCATATGACATATTTCTCTGACTCTTGTATTTCCTGAAACTTGGAAGTTAGATCTATGGACTTGACCATATTTAGGTTAGATTTTCTTGCAAAATACTTCAGAAGTAGTTTTGTCTATTTCCATCAGGAAGCACTGATGCCTCTCTAAAATGTATTAATTAAATAAATCCACCAATTCATTAAGGACTGCAAAATGGTGATATTCTAATTATATCTCTTTCTCTTGTTAACAAGCTAGAACATAATTATAAAGAGAAACTTCTCAAGACATATTTGGTTACCCTGGGATTCAGTTGGTGCAGGAAAAGGTGGATAAATTTTTCATTCTGTATTAGCCAGTTTTTGAAATATGAATTGGTGATTTTGCATCTTCCATAAGTGAACAATGACTTTTCTTTCTCTTTCCCCTTTCTATTTCTTATTTTTTTTAAAAGAACCTTAATGATCCATGGATTTAATCATATTTGATTTATTTTAATTCATTGGTCAGTGGGAGATCCTTCAAATTGGCTCTTGAGTTTTTTTATTTAAACACCAGTAGTCTTTGATGCTTTCTTTTGCTTTCTGGTTGGCAAAATATGATAGACTCATTTTGTACATCTTCTTCCCTAAAACTGGAATCAGACAGTTCTTCAAGGAGCCCCGGACACTTTTGTATGGAAAATTATATTAGAGACGACAGTCCTAGCACTGGTAGCATCATGCAACTAAGTTCATCATAGTTTCTAGGCCTTTTCAATGGGAGAGCTAACAAATGCATGCATAATACTTAATGACTTCATTCAGACTCTTTGAATTTAAATTTAGGACTATTTGAATTAGAATTGTATATACGACCTCAATGATCTCCTATCAACCAGTGCTAGAAATCCATTTTCCCAATGACTTCAATATAATTACTCTTTGGCTTTATTCTACAATACACATATAACATTATCAGTACCAGAAAAACACTGTCAACACTGCCAGCAATAATTTGGTCACACAAAAAAGTTTGAAATTATTTTTTTCAGTTTGTGTGTGTGTGTGTGTGTGTGTGTGTGTGTGTGTGTGTGTGTGTTTAGGATATATGTCACTTAGGAATATGCAACCAAATTCTGTGTTTAGTCATTTGAAATAGTTCCCTCTTTGGTTATGCCAGGAATGGACTAAATAATTAGAATAGATAAATATTTAAAGTTTAGTCTCAGATTT
Source organism: Callorhinus ursinus (assembly GCF_003265705.2). Classification (NCBI taxonomy): domain Eukaryota; kingdom Metazoa; phylum Chordata; class Mammalia; order Carnivora; family Otariidae; genus Callorhinus; species Callorhinus ursinus. The sequence continues at coordinate 78,360,408 of NW_027397066.1, forward strand.
CAAAATATTTCATAATTATTTAAATTATTTTCATTATTTTAAAGTCAAATTCACAAACAAGATGTAATAATTGGTCTCCAAAATGGCCCTTAAGCATCTTTGCCTGCCCTTGTATAGTTCCCTAAGGTTAATCAGTATGACCAATAACATACTTTGAAAGTGATGATGTGGGACTTCTAAGGATAGGTCGTAAAAGACATTGTGGCTTCAGCCTTCATCTTTTGAAACACTCATGGGGAGAAACCAGCTACCATGTCTAATGCATTTCTCAATAATTTGTTAAAGGGTGCATCCTTTGGGCCCCCTCAAAGAATAGAGTGTTTAGTGTGCAGTTGCACATAATGTATCTACCTCCACATGTGTCTCCTTAAGCCTTCTGATTCCTCCCTTCACATTATACCAAAGAAAATCAACTTGGTTGCATATAGGCTACTCTCAAATCCATGTTTTAGTTTAAAGCAGTTTGCTAGAGCTGCTTTTATCGCTGGAGCCACCATATTAAATCCAGTCTGCGATAAGATGTGCATCTGTATCAATCACTTGGTATGATCAAAAATTATATTCTGTCCTCTGTGGTTTAACACTCTTAGAATTCATTACCACCTGCATATATTTTCCAAAGTTTCTGGTGATTTAAATTAACAAAACACTGCAATCACTATGAAGTATAAACTATCTTCTTCTTAGACTTAACTCCTGTTTCCTTCAAGCCTACTAAATTTGACACGTAATATAAATCTAGAGGCAATAACGGGTGGTTTGGGTGGATCTTGCAGTGTACAGCATTTCTTTACATGTTACTGCCTCAGGAAGTTTATTACATGGTCTTCAAGCAAGGAGAGCTAGTTTCCTCAGACATGGGAGGAGGTGAAGCATTCCCTGGTAAAGAAGACTTAGAAAAACTAGCAGGTTCAGGATGTTCAGCATTATTCAAGTTCACCCATGTGTTTCTATTCCAAATCACAGTGTCCCAATCTTTCCCACTCAGTGCTCTTTCAGTTAGAAATCTATAACTTCAATTTATACTGTACTTTTTCAATTGAACAATTAAATGTTGGGTCTTATATTCAGCAGGCTTGGCTCCATGGCTGTAAGGATTGAGTGGTTCCATTAGGTCTGCATATATACTTATATATATTTATCTATCTCTATATATATACACACACACACACACACACATGAGCATATACATGTATGTCTATGGATATAATTATATATCATATTCTATGCATATTTACACATGTATAGAATTTATATTTATATATTATATACATTTATATACATATATTCATTCATACAAGAATGTGTTATACATATATATAAATAAGTTTTATTATTATATGACTACTATCCTTTTAGTGAGACACTGGGCTCTGGGGACCCTGAATTTTTAGAATGTCACAAAAGGAATGAATGAACTCTGAAATATGCATCATTAGTAATAATAACAAAAGTAAGATTTAAAACCAAAAAATATCGGATAGATACTTCATATACATTATCTCGCAGAATTCTCAGTACTATAATCCCCAAATTAATCTCAGTATGATAATCCCCAAATTAAAGAAAGTGAGGCTCAGAGAGGTGACGACCTTGTCCATTGACACACAGGAAAAAAAGGACCGAGCAAAGATTCAAATGTTTATGGCATTTCAAAACTTTGTTCCTTTTTTCTGTATAGCTCAGCTATCTCAATTCAGGATTAGACATGAAGTATTTTAAAGTACATTTATCATCCCATGTGAAGAACCCACGTATCTCCCATTTTAATAAGAATAAGTTGAGGAACATCTGAGGTGAGCTGACTCAACTCAGGTCATTCTGTCCGTGTGGAGAAATCTAGGCATCTGTGTGGTGAAAAAGAAAAGGAGTGAATAAAAAATGTGGTAAAGCAGAGAACTGACCTCGCATTTCTGTAGGTTTAAGTGAGTGGCATGCTTATAACCCTTTCTGATTACTAAGATGAGATTCTCTGGGCGAAGGTTGCAGATTATGCCTGGCCAAAATGGCTACGGGGCCTTTCGAAGAACAAGTAATTGATGTTGACTTGCAAAACCTCGCACCAGGCATAAAACTTCCACATGCAATCATGAGCAGAAACATAGAGAACCTAGCGATAAGTGACTTCTCCATTCTTGATATGATTGATTATGGGAGTCACAAGTGATGTGGGAGTGATCACTAAATGGAATAGCCTCAAGGAAAGAAGTCCTTTGTCCAAGAAGATGAGTCTAGGAAGAGCATGGAGCGCGGAAAAGATGAATTATGGTTTGGATTAGGAAATGACAAATGAGATCCTTCTGTCAATATTCAGTGGAATCCAGTGGCTATTTGAGATGGTTAGGGAATGTAACTGCTTCAGGAGATAGAGAGCTGTGGCAAGATAGGTATTTACAGCACTTTAGTTGACATGACCTTTCTGTACCGCCTCAGGAATGGCACATTGACTACAATTTCCTAAAGTCCTGCTGTCATCTGCATATCACAATTTTGTTCTTCCAATCTGTCCTGAATTCCTCCTCCCAGGATTATATGTTGACTATTTCTGAAGAAGAAAATAAATACTAATATTTCAAAAATTGGCTATGTGAAATTGTGAAAGATTAATTCATACCGGTATTTGTTTGGTTATACTGTAAATGTTGTAAAATTTAACCAAGTCCACCTACTGCAAAGATTGTCCATGAATGGAATGATAACTCCTTTTGGTTTCTGCTTATGAAATTTGTTAAGTTATCCTGCCCTCTTCCACACTCCCTGCTGCCCCACCACTGCCCGTGATCCTCAGACCTGGGGCGCAGGGTTGTATTCCTGGCCTGTTGTTTCTGCTTCCCTCTGCTGCAAGGGGTTTGCTTGTCTGTTACATTTAGCAGACACTGAGGGACTGTCCAATTCCGGAAACAAGGCAGCTCCCTTTGCTCCTTCTTGAGATTTAAGCTAAAATTGTTGAAATGACCTTGCCTTCTTTATCCAGAACTCCCTCCTGACTTCTGAGTGCGATGAAAACTGTCAAAAGAGATCTAAGCCTTAAACCGTTCCTCCCATCATTGCCTTTCCTTTCCTCTATTTTTCACTTTTCTTCTTTTCTTCCTGCAGTCCAACTCCATCAACCACACATATGACTCTCCTGAGATTTCCTGCTGAATTTCCTGAGTTTGCTTCAGCTGTTAATTGGAGCATCAGGACTTTAAAAAACAAACAAATATGTATTTTCTTCTCCTATTTTCATTCTTATGTAGTGCAAGATGGGATACTCTCATCTCTTTATCTGGGATATACCAAATTAGGATAAAATGAAGAGCTAACTGCTAGATGTGGCTGTTGATTTAAGGAAAAGAAAGAAAATCTAACTGCATGCAAATCACTAACTGCATGCCATACACATTTATACATGCTTAAAGCAGACTTAGCTATGTGAGCTGGCTGTCACATCCTTTAGGATCAGGAAGCCCAGATCAGAATCTCTGAATGCTTTAGACTATCTGTTAATTTCTATTCTTGGATGGATGGAAGAGAAATTATGGGACAAGATGATGAGAAAACCCATTAAAGGTTTGTTATCTTAAGAAGCTTAAAAATAACTGCAAGGTTGATATGTTCTGAGTAATTTCATGATTCAGTCAGCAAGATGAAACTTTAACAGTGTAAAATTTAGGTCTTTAGAGCAGATAATTTTCACTTCTACCGCTATGTGTACTCATACATAGATAGATGATGTTGAAGAAAGGATTCATTTTTTACATGTTCTTTTCTTCCTCATGAGCTTGGATTTAATAGAAGTTGACATATATATATATATATATTTTTTTTTTTATATATATATATATATATTTTTTTTTTTTTTTTGAGAAAGCATTCGAGCACATGCACAAATTGGGGAGGGACAGAGGAAGAGGAAGAGAGAGAATATTAAGCAGCCTCCATGCCCAGCGTGGAGCCCAATGTGGGGCTGGATTCCACAACCCTGAGATCATGACCTGAGCCAAAATCAAGAGTCAGATGCTTAACCGACTGAGTCACCCAGGCACCCCAAGAAGTAGACATAATTTTTGGTGTGTGTGTGTGTGTGTGCATTTGGAATAATTTCTGGTGTGTGTGTGCCTTTGGATTAATGTTTAACTTTTTGTCCTTCAGTTACACCAACATTAAAATGGGATGATAGTATCACACCAAGATTAGTTAGTACATACACTGTCAACTTTCTATAGTTCTTTAGAGAAAGATACTGTCATTTGGTTCAACTCATTTGTAAATGACCAAAAATGTAAAAATCAAGAATGTATTTCACTCATTTAATTTATATTATAAAACTTCAAGTATATTGGCATTTTTGTTTTTGTTTGCACTATACATAGGACTCTAAACTCCACTCAGGTTCAAATCAGATCAAAGAATTTATTATACAACAGAGGCAAGAGTTCCATGATGAGTAAGAAAATTAATGTAAAATTAAATTATTCATACTTTTAATGCTACATGATTAAAAGAATAAAGCATTTGGTAAAAATTAAAAAAAGAGATATACCAGTATTAATCTTTTTACTATAGCCTGCTATTATGTCTCAATAGGCTTGTTTCTTAAATGTTTCACATTCAAAAATTTAAAGCCCAATTTAATTGGAAGAAATTTCAACCACAGTTTTCTCAAGAGAGTTATTTTCCTGTAAATTGTAGCTCTTACCCTTTATTGGATCACTGATCCTGTCTGGTATCTATTGAAAATGGTGACAACCTCTGCCTAGGTAAAGCTGAATGTCAATCAATGGTCTTCACTGAAAACAACTAAAATCAACTCTGGGTGGCTCATGCAGAAACATGATTTACCAAAGGATTAAAGTAATTCACTGAACCTTTGGGCGACGGTGAGAGAATTAAGCTTTGGGGCTATGCAAACCAGAACAATGCCCAAAACGCGCCACAGAATGCTGTTGCCCAACCAGAGCTTCTATGTCCCACACTGGAGGCTATTGCAGGAAACTTGACTTTTGCTGCTTTTGGAAACTAGATCCAGTTGATGTTATGAAGTTATGAAGTTTTGAAGCCTCAGGGCATAAGCAACATGGGCCAGGAAAGTGTATGGTCAGAGTTGGTTAAGCTGAGCCCATCATTGCTGAAATAGCAAGAGAAGCTGAAGAAGCATACTTCTTTGTTCATTGATTTAGCCAATAACTTGTAAGATCTGCTATGCCTAGTAGACACTGGGAAATCATAAGGAATAACAGAAATAGTTTGTGGATTTGACAAAGTTTCTGAGAAGCCTGAAGATGACTAAGTGAAAGGAATTTTGTAAGAATTTTCTCTAGAAGTGTTTGCCATTGTTGGAATAAGCTGTAGGGCTGCTTTGGGAAAATGAACTAGGGTAGAGGCAATAAAAATGCAGTGATACCACCCATAGAGCTAGAACAGAAGATGGGAAATCCTAAGATGACGGTAGGAAAAAGCTCATAAAGTAATACTAAGAAAATCATATTTAAAATGGAATTAAAATGACTTAACCCATAAAGAAAGATTATAAATGAGGCAAAATTTAAGATAGGTGTGTGTGTGTGTGTGTGTGTGTGTGTGGTCTCAAGAACCAAGTAATGAGTTGCAACCTGTATTAGTTAGCTTGGGTTGCCATAACAAAATAGCACAGACCAGGTGGCTCAAACAACAGAAATTTATTTCTACTATTTCTGGAGACTAGATGTCCTAGGTTAAGGTTTAGCAGGTCTCAGTTTCTGGTGAGAGTTCTTTTCCTGGCTTGCAGATAGCTGTCTTCTTGCTGGATCTTTGCATGGCCAGTCCTCTAAGTGTGCACAAAAAGAGAGAGAGAGAGACACACAGACAGAGAGTGCTCTGGAGTCTCTTCTTACCAGGACACTAATACCACTGGATCAGGACCTCTATCTACCCTATGACCTCATTTAATCTTATTTACCTCCTTCTAGGTCCAGTTTCTAAATACAGTCACACTGGGAGTTAAAGCTTCAACATTTGAATATTGAGAGGGCACAATTCCATCCACAGCAAACATTAAGCATATTTTATGTAATAGTGTTGATATTTTATGATGTCAAGGATTTTGTGGCTAAGCGTTTTTAACCCAAACACATGTCATTGTGAAATATGCTAAAGCAATATATATATATATACACACTTATATAAATATTTATTTACTAGACATCATCAGATATGTAGTACATTTGGTTTAAATTCACAGCATTTTTTCAGTATCCATTATTTACAATAGATATAAGCTAGGCGTTTTTTGGTACTCACTCTCATTTAATGCACATAATAAACTAGTGCCACTCTATAAATTTAAGTGGGATTAAAAATTGTCCCTGGGAAACCACTTCCACTCATGGGAACACAATGAGTAAGATGTAATAAAATATGACTTCATTTTATTTTATTTTATTTTTTTTTTTACCTTTTTTGTTCCAAGGATTTATTGACAACTCTAAACCAAGGAACTTGCTTGTTTGTTGGGTTGCTATTATATTAGTTTGGGACATACAGAGGACTAGAGTAACACTTTGAATTTCTGGATAACTCAATTTCCTAGAAACTCTGGAAAGGACTACCTGATTGAGGATTTGTCAACTATTTTTAAATTACAGAACTGCATACCTATTTATACACAGGAGAATCGTAAGAGAGTATTTGTTTTTATTGCTGTGATAAACCCATCCATTCTGAAGGGGGAGTAGCAGTAGGGAAACTTGCTTGCTAATCCTACAATCTTCAGGACACTGCTCAAACCCCAGTACTTGTTGAACACAGAAGGGACTATAGTCGTAATGGCTCTGAGAACTATAACTCTACATAATTGTTTAGTCTGGCCAGGCTGTAGATTTAAAGTGCCTTTGATGTAATGTCTAAAGGTATTTTTAAATTCCAAATCTGCATTAATACAGCAAAGAGGCATAATGCAGTATTAAAAATAAATAAAAAGGCAACCAAACAAATATGCAAACAAAAATCTATGCTACATTCACAGAAATTGTAAACAAGAGCATTCATTATAATGATGTCAGTCTTAGTGTACAGATCTGTCTTCCTCTGAGATAGTACTTGCATATTTTAAATTATAATGATCTCATAGCATTTCTTCCCTCCCCCCCCACCTAGTCTGGAGTGTACCATCTGAAGTAAGTTTCTTTTGTTTGATAATATTTTTAGGTATTATATATTATTTAGATATCCCCAAAGGCTGATAGATAATTCTTGTCTGCCTATGGCTAGGACCACAGGGATTTCTTGAATTGATTGTATGTATTTCTTTCCTGGAGATAACACTTACTTTTCCCTGTTTAGAGCAGAAAGACCCCATTGTACAACTTGTTTTCACCAAGGGATTTGTTTGTTTATTTCATGGACATGTTTATTGTGGAACATTCTTTGAACTAGATCTGGTGTTGCCCATGATATATGATGAATATAGTTAAATTGGTGGACAGAGATAGACAGACAAACCAAGTTTTAAGAGATCATGAATAGGTATTCAATAATATTGACTAAACAAAAATTTTCTACTAGGTCCTGGAAATTATAGATTGATAGTTTTACTAAATGATGAATATCATTAATGGTAATATTAATCAGGATTGACTTTTTTACTGGAGAGGGGTTTTTGGAATAATAAAGTGAATTATATATTTTATTCCTACTCTTTTTACTGTATTTTATTTTTATCTTAAAGAATCAAAGTTAATGGACCAATAGCTAAAGAATTTAGGTGGCCTCTAAAAGCTGGGACAATGTAGGAAACTGATTCTCCTCAGAACCTTGAGAAAGGAACACAGCTGTGTGCAGACACTGCTTTCAGCCAGGAGTCACTCTCAGGTCCTAGAGCCTGCACTCTCATTTGACAACTTAATTCCTCAAAATCAGCATGAGATCTTTCCTGTGGGCTATATAAGTGTCTTGTATAATGTAACCAAATCATGGAAGTGATTATCCCCTCATATCCATAAGCTCTGGCTACACTCAGGAAGAACATATACAGGGTAAATACACCATGGGAAAGGAATCTTGGGGGCCATTTTGGAATTCTGTCTACCACACTTTAGGTGCCTCTCTCTCTCTCCCCACAGACACAGAAGCATAAACACACACACACACACATAGACACATATGCTTGTTTTATATTATCAAAGTGGACATATAAACTTCTTATTATATTTGATTTTTTCAGTTGTTTTTTACGAGTTCAGTCATAATATTTATGTTTTAACTACTGGATCCCATCCGATTCATGAAAATACCATGAAGAAAATAGAGAATTTCTCTGTGCATCCTTTCTCTTATGACATTCAATTGTATACTCACCATCACCAAAACCACACCACTAGTGACACTAATATTTCAGATCATTGTTTTTAATATTTACATTAAAATTTTTTTTAATCTGTGAGAGTTAAGTAGAAATTAATGCATAGCTCTACATTTCTGGTGATGGAAAAAACTATAACTGAAAAATCTTCACACTGATCTAGCACTTTATATTCTCAATGAGTCAAGTGATTAATTAAATCCTAATACTCTTATGAAGGAGATTGGGCATTTTTATAAATTAGAAAAAGTATAGCAAAGGTCTTAAATCAAGTCTTTATCATTGTCCAGGAATGCATGCCTCCCAAATTAAAGATATTTTACTGGGAAAATTGCTAAAAATTCTTCACTAGAAGATAACAAATAATATTATAAACATATTTTTATAGTAAATTTTTAAAAATATGTGATAATTTTATGAGTAAAAAGAAGTTATAGAATATATAAAATATTATGTCTAAATGTGTATGTGCACAAAATTTTTAAGTGTGGTTAGAAAACATAAATGAGCCCTATGAAGCATTAGTTCTGTGCATATATGATAGACTCCCCTCCCCAGTGCCTAACCCTGTTTTCTGACCCAACTATATTAACTACAGATGAAAAAAAAAAAAAACCTCTTTAATACACTGTTTTTTTTTTGTTAGTGCAACTTAAAATTTATAATATATAAGATCAAAAAATATGTTTAATGTATTATGTTGAGATTTTAAGGAATAAACTGTAGTTTGAATACATATTAGCGTTATTGTAGGACTGCAGTAGCTCTTCAGGGAGAAAACATCCCAATTTTTGTTTAAGATGTTATTTATTTATTTATTTGAGAGAGAGAGAGAGATTGAGAAAGCAAGAGGGTGCGCAGGAGAGGGGCAAAGGGAGAGGGAGAGAGAATATCAAGCAGACTCTGTGCTGAGTGCAGAGCCCAACGCAGGGCTCAGTTTCACAGCCTGGAGATCATCACTTAAGCCGAAACCAAAGAGTCTGATGCTTAATCAGCTGAGCCACCCAGGAGTCCCACCATCCCTCCTTTTTTTAAAAAAGAAACTTATGTAGTAGCTAAATAGCGACATTTCATTATGATCTAGGGGACCAGGCAACCATGCACTACAAATCCTATTTGGTTACAAGATAAGAAACATCTGTTGATTTTATAAAAATCTTCTTATTAAAAGAAAAGTCAGTAGTAATCCCATTGCTATGTCCCCAAATATTACTTCTACTAGAGATAGATACCCTTCTAATCTTTTTTCTTTCTTCCCAATGTAACTGCCATGTGGATCAAGTATATCTTGTGGGATATAATCATAAAGTATATTTATTCTTGTAGGGAGTCAGACACTCTTCTATTTGACTAATACTATTCAGAGCTGAAATGTGCTCATTGGGTACAGAAATGTTTTTTTTTTAAGATTTTTTTAAAAGATTTTATTTATTTATTTGAGAGAGAGAATGAGATAGAGAGAGAGCATGAGAGAGGGGGTAGGGTCAGAGGGAGAAGCAGACTCCGAGCTGAGCAGGGAGCCTGACGCGGGACCCGATCCCGGGACTCCAGGATTATGACCTGAGCCGAAGGCAATCGCTTAACCAACTGAGCCACCTAGGCGCCCTGGGTACAGAAATGTTCAAAAGTAGTCCCTCATCAGAATCTTTCTTGGGTTCTTTGGAGACTGCTTTGCATGACGCTTCTGCCTAATGGGAGTCTTCACATGCAGTTCTCTTGGCCAGGTGATGGCTTCTTGCTTTTTTTTTTTCTCCCTGGTTTTCAGTGTTTTACTGCTGTATAAGCTCTCATTCACTGTTGGGATTCCATTGCCCCTCTGCTGGGCAATCCCAGGCAATACCAATGCAAGCCTACCAGGCTATCTCTCACATGATACCCACATCTGGTTCCCCAGATATACTTTGTTAAGACGATCTTGGGGAAAGAAGCAGATCCCAGTGCAAAAGTACTTCTTCTTCCCTTAGGAGGTGAACCTGTCAGGGAATTACTCATCCTTAAATTTCTCAAGCTCATTCAGACATCTGTCCATCATGTACGTCAACTGCAGGCAACAAATATTAAGTTCTATGACTAGTTTCCTATGTCCTCTCTCTTTAGTTGAGGTGAAGGGAGAATTTCATTCATTCTCCTTCCTTGGGGAGGAGAGTGGATGGATGCCATGCACAGCAGCACACCAAACACTCTAGCCAACTCTTTCGATCTTCTACTTCCCCTCTTGTTGTGAACGAGAGAGTTGCAAACAAGTGGTTTTCCACAGTCTCCTTTTGTAAGTTCCACATGATGGTCTCACACTTCATTTTGGAATGTAAGCATCTCTTTTCTTGATCATTGGCAGAAAATAAATTAAAATATTTATATTTTAAATTTAAGTATCACACTGACTTTAAAAAATGAACACACTTATATAAATTAATTAAATGTATAGATTTCTTTTTTTAGGATTTTATTTATTTATTTGAGAGAGAGAGAGCATGCATGTGGGGGGAGGGGCGGAGGAGGAAGCAGAGTCCCTGCTGAAAAGGGAACCTGAGATCATGACCTGAGCTAAGGGCAGATGCTAAACTGACTAAGACACCCAGGTGCCCCTAAATGTGTAGTTTTCTTAACAGTATTGTCATTCAATTGCATATCATGCTTTATTCAATTAAGTTCTAAGCACTTTCCATCTTAGTACATGTTATTTGAGAACTTTATTTTAATGGCTGTCTAATATTTAACAGCACAGATGTACTATCAATTATTCAATAATTTTCCATTGTTAGACATTCATGTATAATCTGAGTTTTAGTATTATATGTTACATCGTCGTGAACAGGCTTTTGTCAATTTTCCCTTCTAAAAGGGTATAACAATTTCAATTCTTACTAATACTGTTTAAGCAAGTTCACTTTTGATAAGCTTGACCCCATTTTTTCAATTTAATATGTAAAAATGGTATTTCATTGATTTTTCTATTTGCATTTATTTAAGTGAAACTGAAATGCTTTTACATGATTACTGGTCTTTTCCCCTATATGATATGCTCTGTCTCTTAATAGGTGGGTTCATTTTTCTGTCACTTTTATATTTATATTCACTTTCAACATGTCATTCTATAATTTCTGTTTATAATCCTTTTCCTTTATTTTCTATTTGTCTATTTATCTTTTACTTCTTTTGGTTTGAGAAAGCTCTCTGTATTTCCCCTCCTTTTCTCCTTGGCTGTTTTAAGCTATAGACTGCAATTGTGTTTTTAGAGGTTATCCCAATGTAAAATCTTGACCAAAAGTTTTTTAAAACAAGGCCTGTATTTAGTCAGCAACTCTTTCTCTTGTATAAGACACCTAACTTAAGATAATTTACATGCCTTGTGCTCACTTCAGCAGCACATATACTAAAATTGGAACAATACAGAAAAGATTATTAGCATGGTCCCTGTGCAAGGATGAGACACGCAAATTTGTGAAGCATTCCATATTTTTTCAATGGCACTAAATTCGAATCTTTCAATAGTTACTCTAAATATAAATGAGTTAAATGCTCTAATCAAAAGACACAAAGTATCAGACTGGATAAAAGAGCAAGACCCATCAATATGCTTTCTGCAAGAAACTCATTTTAGACCCAAAGACACCTCCAGATTGAAAGTGTCCATTTATCATGTTAATGGACATCAAAAGAAAGTTGGGGAATCAATCCTTACATCAGACAAATTAGAATTTAAACCAAAGACTGTAATAAGAGATGAGGAAGGACACTATATCATAGTTAAAGGGTCTATCCAACAAGAAGATCTAGCAATTGTAAGTATTTATGTCCCCAACATGGGAGCAGCCATTTATATAAACCAATTATTAACAAAATTAAAGAAACACATTCAATACAATAATAGTAGGGGAATTTAACACCCCCTCAGAGCAATGGACAGATGGTCTAAGCAGAATATCAATAAGGAAACAAGGGCTTTGAATGACACACTGGATCAGATAGTCTTTACAGATATATTCAGAGCATTCCATCCTAAAGCAACAGGGTGCATATTCTTCTCAAGCGCACATGGAACATTCTCCAGAATAGTTCACATACTGGTCACAAATCAGGTCTCAACCAGTACCAAAAGACTGAGATCATTCCCTGCATATCTTCAGACCACAATGCTTTGGAATTTGAACTCAATCACAAGAGGAAATTTGGAAGGAACTCAAATATATGGAGGTTAGAAAGCATCCTACTAAAGAATGAATCAACCAGGAAATTAAAGAATTAAAAAAAATCATGGAAACAAATGAAAATGAAAACACAACTGTTCAAAACCTGTGGGATGCAGCAAAGGCGGCCCTAAGAGGAAAGTATATAGCAATTCAAGCCTTTCTCAAGAAACAAGAAAGGTCTCAAATACACAACCTAACTTTACATCTAAAGTAGCTGGAGGAAGAACAGCAATTTAAAGCCTAAACCCAGCAGGAGAAGAGAAATTATAAAGATTAAGGCAGAGATCAGTAAAATAGAAATTAAAAGAACAGTAGAAAAGATCAAAGAAACTAGGAGCTAGTTCTTTGAATGAATTAATAAGATCAATAAACCCCTGGCCTGATTTATCAAAAAGAAAAGGAAAAGGACCAAAATAAATAAAATCATGAATGAAAGAGGAGAGATCACAACCAACACTGATGAAATATAAATAATTATAAGAATATATTATGAACAACTATATGCCAACAAATTAGGCAATCTGGAAGAAATGGATTCATTCCTAGAAACATATAAACTACCAAACCTGAAACAGGAAGAAATAGAAAACCTGAACAGACCCATCACCAGCAAGGAAATTGAAGCAGTAATCAAAAATCTCCCAATAAACAAGAGTCCAGGGCTGGATGGCTTCCCAGGGGAATTCTACCAAACATTTGAAGAAGAATTAATAGCCATTCTTCTGAAGCTGTTTCAAAAAAATAGAAATGGAAGGAAAATTTCCAATCTCTTTCAATGAGGCCAGCATTACCTTGATCTCAAAACCAGACAAAGATCCCATCAAAAGGGATAATTACAGATCAATATCCCTGATGAACATGGATGCAAAAATTCTCACCAAGATACTAGCCAATAGGATCCAACAGTACATTAAAATGATTTTTCACCACAACCAAGTGGGATTTATTCCTGGGCTGCAAGGGTGGTTCAACATCCACAAATCAATCAATGTGATAAACTATCTTAATAAAAGAAAGGACAAGAACCACATGATCTTCTCAATAGATGCAGAAAAAGCATTTGACAAAGTACAACATACTTTCTTAATTAAAACTCTTCACAGTGTAGGGATAGAGGGAACATACCTCAATATCATAAAAGCCATCTATGAAATACCCACAGCAAATATCATTCTCAATGGGGAAAAACAGAGATTTTCCTCTAAGGTCAGGAACTTGGCAGGGATGTCCACTCTCACTATGTTCAACATAGTACTAGAAGTCCTAGCCCCAGCAATCAGGCAACAAAAAGAAATAAAAGGCATCTGAATTGGCAAAAAAGAAGTCAGACTCTCACTCTTTGCAAATGACATGACACTTTATATGGAAAACCCAAAGATTCCACCCCAAAACTGCTAGAACTCATACATGAATTCAGCAGGATATAGTGGTAGGGTATAAAATCAATGCATAGAAATCAGTTGAATTTCTACACAGTAACAATGAGACAGAAGAAAGAGAAATTAAGGAGTCGATCCCATTTACAATTGTACCCCAAACCATAAGATACCTAGGGATAAACCTAACCAAAGAGGCAAAGGATCTGTACTCAGAAAACTATAGAACATTCATGAAAGAAATTGAGGAAGATACAAAGAAATGGAAAAACATTCCATGCTCATGGATTGGAGGAACAAAAATTGTTCAAATGTCTGTGCTACGCAAAGCAATCTATGCATTCAAAGCAATCCCTATCACAATACCATCAGTATTTTTCACAGAGCTGGAACAAACCATCCAAAAATTTGTATGGAATCAGAAAAGACCCCAAATAGACAAAGGAATGTTGAAAAAAAAACTAAAGCTGGAGGCATCACAAATTCTGGACTTCAAGCTATATTACCAAGTTGAAATCATCAAAACAGTATGGTACTGGCACAAAAACAGACACATAGATCAATGGAATGGAATAGAAAGCCCAGAAATGGACCCTCCACTCTATGGTCAACTAATCTTCAACAAAGCAGGAAAGAATGTCCAATGGAAAAAAGTCTCTTCAACAAATGGTGTTGGGAAAATTGGACAGCCCCATGCAGAGGAATGAAACTGGATCATTTCCTTACACCACACATAAAAATAGACTCAAAATGGATGAAAGACCTAAATCTGAGACAGGAATCCATCAAAATCCTAGAGGAGAACACAGGCAGTAACCTCTTGACCTTGGCCGCAGCATCTTCTTGCTAGATAGGTCTCCAAAGGCAAGGGAAACAAAGGCAAAAATGAACTATTGGGACTTCATCAAGATAAAAAGCTTTTGCACAGCAAAGGAAACAATCAACAAAACCAAAAGACAACTGACAGAATGGGAGAAGATATTTGCAAATGACATATCAGATAAAGGGCTAGTATCCAAAATCTATAAAGAACTTATCAAACTCAACACCCAAAGGACAAATAATCCAGTCAAGAAATGGCCAGAAGACATGAACAGACATTTCTCCAAAGAAGACATACGAATGGCCAACAGACACATGAAAAAGTGCTCAACATCATTCAGCATCAGGGAAATCCAAATCAAAACCTCAATGAGATACCACCTCACACCAGTCAGAATGGCTAAAATTAACAAGTCAGGAAAAAAAAATGTTGGCAAAGATGTAGAGGAAGAGGAAACCCCTTACACTATTAGTGGGAATGTAAGCTGATGCAGCCACTCTGGAAAAGAATATGGCGGTTCCTCAAAAAGTTGAAAATAGAGCTACCCTATGACTCAGCAATTGCACTAATAGGTATTTACCCCAAAGATACAAATGAATGATCTGAAGGGACACCCACACCCCAAAGTTTATAGCAGCAATGTCCATAATAGTCAAACTATAGAAAGAGCCAAGATGTCCATCGACAGATGCATGGATAAAGAAGATGTGGTGTATATATATACAATGGAATACTACTTAGTCATCAAAAAAATGTAATCTTGCCATTTGCAATGACGTGGATGGAAGTAGAGGGTATTATGCTAAGTGAAATAAGTCAATCAGAGAAAGATGATTATCATATGATCTCACTAGTATGTGGAATCTAAGAAACGAAACAGAGAATCATGGGGGAAGGGAGGGAAAAATAAAACAAGATGAAATCAGAGAGGGAGACAAACCATACGAGACTCTTAATCATAGGAAACAAACTGAGGGTTACTGGAGGGGAGAGGTGTGGAATAATGGGGTAACTGGGTGATGGATATTAAGGAAGGCATATGATTGTAACCAGCACTGGGTATTATATAAGACTGATGAATCACTGAACTCTACCTCTGAAACTAATAATACACTATGTGTTAATTAATTGAATTTAAGTAAAAAAAGTTAATTTACGTGCCTACTGAAGAGTCCTTTATAACATTCTCCTGAAACTACACTCTCCTAAGATTTTGTACCAGGAGTTATTTAAATATATCAATATGTTTGAACAAAAGATTGTGGTTTACTGGATTCTACTAGTTTTAAATTTGTGTCACTGAAGGGCATCTTCTAGTAGTTATTCATGAAAGAATGTGAATGTCAAGCCCTTTAGATTAACAATGCCCAATAAAAATATAAACAAACCACAAATGGAAGCCACATATGTAATTTTAAATTTTGTAATAGCCACACTAAAAAAAAGGATGAAATTGATTTCAATTTTAATAACCTATTTTATTTAATCCAATATATCCAAAATATTATCATTTCAACATATAATTAACAAAAACATCAATAGAATATTTTATACTTTTTGTACTAGACCTTTGAAATTTAAGGTATATTTTATACATGTAGCACATCTCCACTCAGAGTAGATTCAAATGCTCGATAGCCATATGATCAGTGTGTGTATCGGACAGAGCAGTTCTAAGTCTTCAAAAGAGTTTAATTTTAAATACTCAAAATGAGAATATTCTCTTACATATACCCCTATCTTTACATTCTATTAAACAAAGAACATTCTATAGCCCTGTTTCCTTCCCTGATGTTCTAAGTTTCCCTCTGTCATTTCCTTTTTGACCAAAGAACTTCCGAGAGCTATATGGTTAGTCTGGTCTGTTGGCAATAAATTACCTTAGTTATCTTCATCTGAAAATGTCTTTATTTTCCCTTCATTCCTGAAGTATATAGAAATTTGTTTTGGGTTGATGTTCTTTCCTTTCAGCACTTGAAAAATGTTTTGCCAACTTCTTCTGGCCTTCATGGTTTCAGATGAGAAGTCCATTATCATTTGATTTGTTGTTCATTTGTAGGTAATGTGTCATATTGTACTAACTGTTTTTGAGATTATTTTTCTTTATTTTTGGTTTTCAGAAATCAGATTATGATGTCTTTTGGTCTGGTTTTCTAGTTTTTAAAATTTATCAATATTCTTAAATATGAAAGCTTGTACCTCCTGCCAAATTTGGGAAATTTTAGTCACTACTTCAAATATTTTTTGAGGCTGACATTTTTCTCTTCTTCTGGAACTTTAACAACATAAGTTTTAGATCTTCTTTATTGTCCACATGTCCTTGAAGTTTTGTTCATTTTTTATTTTCGATCTATTCTCTTTCTGTTGTGCAGATTTTGTGACTTTTATTGATTGGTCTTCAAATGTATCGATTCTTTCTTCTGTCATCTCTATTCTGTTAGAGAGCATATCCAGTGAAATTTTTATTTTGGTTTTTGTGTTTTTTTTCAACCTCAATCTATAATTTCCATTTGGTTCTTTTTTTTTTAACCTTCTACTATTTTGTTGAAATTTTCTATCTTTTTGCCTTGTTTCAATAGTGTTTGTAATTGCTCACTGAAGTATTTTTAGGTGGCAGCATTGAAAACTCTTGTCAGGTAATTCTGATAATTGATTTGCCTTGGGGTTGCTATCTGTTAATTATCTGTTCAATATTCCAGCTGTGATTTTCCTGGTTATTGATATGCCAAGTGATTTTCTAATATATCCTGGACATTCTGGGTATTATGGTATTAGACTCTGGGTCATATTTAAATCTGTTTTATCAGGCAGTCACCTTGTCTAGGTTCAGCATACAAGTTCTGGTCTACATTTGTGGCTCCAATGGTAATTTAGTTTTCCATCTTTGCAGTACTACTCTACTCTGCTTTGTGTGGTACTCAGAGGCTAGTCAGAAAATCCTGGTGCTTTTCTGAACAGTTGTCCAGCTCTCAAATATTTTGTAATGCTAAATCTGGTCAGGTTTTCATATGGGTTACTCAGAGGTCAGCCTAGGACATCACATATAGGTTTAAGGAATCCCTTTCCCTAGCTCTCTCTCTCTCTCAGCACTCTGGTTGGGATGGGAGGGAGTTCCTCCTGCCTGTGCAGGGTGGTGGTCTACCCTTTGGCCTCCACTGATACAAGCATAACTGGGGTCGTGTAATGCCACCTTCTAAGGCTGGGCAGGGTTGCAAGCCCAGGCTCTCCACTTCGCCTTTGATGACATTACAAGGGAAGGGGGAAGGAGAGAAGGGAGAGGTGGTGATGGTGAAGTGGTGAGAGCATGTTTGTGTGTGTGTGTGTGTGTGTGTGTGTGTGTGTGTGTGTGCGTGTGTGATGTTGGCTGAAGAAAGTTACTGATTACTGATTCTTTGGCTAGAGAGAACAGCCAAAGAATTTTTTTTTTTTTTTTTTGTCTGTGTCTATTGACATTTCTGGGTTGCCAGCTTCTCTAGCCCCCAGTCTGGAATATAGGAAAAGCAAAAAGATGACCCAGAGAACCCACTGCTGTGTCATTCCTCAAATACCAAGATATGCCTTCTTCTTCTCACCTTTCATTCCTTTCTTATGATATCTGTTGTGTTATGTCCAGAGTTTTACTTGAACTTAGTGGCAGAAATGGGATGAAAGAAGTCTATCCCAGTTGGTCTGGAACTGGAACTCTTTTTGCGGAAACCAAATTTATCTACAAGGATGTTATCAGTGCCTTTAATAACTGATTTCAAAACAATTTACAAATATATTAATGTTTGCAGATGTATTTCCATTCAGTATACATATTTATTTCAAAAGATCTGTACTCTAATGTCTAATCAAGTTAAAACATCTTAGTTGACATAGAACAATTATCCTTCACAGTAAAACTCTCTTTTATCAATTTGGTAACTGTTCTTCCCAGATAAGGAGTGATTTTCATTTAATTAGTTTTCCTACTCAATAATATTTAAAGTCTTAATACTAAAAATAAGATTCAAAACTTGAAAATAATTCATTACAATATTTAATCTTTCAAATACTTTAACAATTTGAAAGAAATGACAAGGATTATTCAGGGCTTACGCTGTTAAGAGGATCTAATGATGTTTAATCATGTTTTACTAGAGTTAATATTACATGTCAAATGAATGGACTTGTTTATAAGAAGAGTTTATGCCTGATCCTGAAAGCATTGTCACACTGTTACGAAGATGCTTAAGATGTTTTGAACATATGTCCATAAAGCACTTACCTGTTTTTATGATTTTTACATATCTTTAAAAATTGCACATACAATTAAAAATGGTGTAATATCTTTTCACGTATTTAAGACATAGACTAATACATTATTCTGTAGACTTTTGAAGGGTATTCTATGCATGTCATTTGCCTTCTGGTAATGTATATAAATATATATTTTTAATTTATAGTATTATATAGTAGAGGTACGATTACATTCCTGACAGAGCTGTTCCAGGTCTTCCTAGGATAAGTATCAAAATGTATTTAAGCAATTAAATCTTTTATAATTGTATTAGGTGTCAGAAGAAATATTTTGGTTACATTTTGTTTGCCTACACAAATTATCCGAAGTAATATTTCAAATGCATACATTTTCAATTCATACACTAGTTAAAATGAGTAAAAAAAATTATATGTGCCATGCTTTTCAGTACTTGAAATACTTTGAGGTTTTGATAGTTGTGCTGAAAGAGGTGGTGCAGAATTGTGACAGGCAAGCTATGTTCTCAGTTCAGTTCCATGACTGACTTACTGCCAAGTCATTAGACTGTTCCTCAAGATCTATGGGAGGACACTAGTATGTGACCTCTCACTTTCAAAGACATTAAGAGATGTTGTTGCCTCAAAAGCATTATGAATGCCTTTAAAAATGGGTATTTTAAAATACAGGGAATTATGTTCTTAAGTAATTTGGGATTCCTGGAGGAAAAGGAAATAAATACTTTCACACCTAGAATACTCTTCAATGATTCAGTGACCATGTGTGGAGGCAGGAGAGGTGCAATTCTATGTGCATAGCAATAATGAGGTGGGACATCGATCAAACCCAGGCCTTGGTTAATGCAGAAGTTTCAGTATAGGAGCATCTGCCTTAACTTACAAAACATCAATACATCAAAAATGATTCCTAAAATCATGTCTCATATAAGAGCTACAGTTGCTCATTGTCTAGTGATACCCGAATGAACATTTAGAATCTATCACCAGATACTAAGTCATTTGTTTGGCAGTGCCTAGGGTGTCATCCTGTAGAACTATTGAGGAATGCCATTTAATTTTACCTTTGATTCATATTTAGTCACATAGCTAATGATAACACATGGGATAGTTCAGTATCTAGATGATATAAAACTCCTTTCTCAATAACAGAGTCTTCATTTGTATTTTTTCTCATGAATCCTGTGTTTGAAGATATTTTCTCTAGCAAATCGCCAAATTAATTGGCAGACATTTATTTATTAAACAAATAATGTTGATTACCTGCCACAAATCAGGCACTATTTTGGGACCTGTAGACACAGTTCTTTTCCTAGAGCTAAAAGTATTTCCCCATTTCATGGTAATCAAAGAAAGCAAATTTCTGAGTTTCTGATTATTGAATAAAAACCAAGCCTAGTATACTGGCTTTATATAACACCAGGCAAAAGCAAAATATGTTGATGATTTGCTTTAATTCTTGAGTTTGCTTATCTCATGTTTCTAAATTTTGAAAATAGTCCAACAGCCTTTCATTAGTCACTCCAGACACCTAATGGAACAGTGTATCCCTTTGAGGCAATTACCTTGTAGCTTGAAACTCTGCTGATTTTATTATTATTTTTTTTAAGATTTTATTTATTTATTTGACATAGAGGGACAGCAAAAGAGGGAACACAGCAGGGGGAGAGGGAGAGGGAGAAGCAGGCTTTCTGCTGAGCAGGGAGCCTGATGCGGGGCTCGATCCCAGGATTCTGGGATCATGACCCGAGCCGAAGGCAGCCACCCGATGACTGAGCTACCCAGGTCCCCTGAAACTCTGCTGATTTTAAACAGTTATATCGTTTGACAAAAGTTTATCCTGATCTGTTCTCTACTCTATTTGGTTAGTTGTATAGTTGCAGTATTTGGCTGAGGCCTCCTGCGAATGTAATTGGACAAAGGCACCACAACTCTAAAATTGCTCATGTTAATAACCGCCTTATATTTTTCCCTCCTAGTTTTCATTGTACTGTGGATTTTTAAATAATATTCCAATTTCTTACAATTTTTAAAAAATCTAGTCTATGTAGGGATTGTGTGCATGATATAATTGTAGTACGAGATTCTCAAAGAACAGACTATATATGGTGTGTGTGTATGTTAAAAGTATTTGACAAAACTCTATCTTTACTCTGAACATTTCCTTAAAAAGTATTGTTTGTTTAAGACTTCTTGACTGAGATTTCTGTCACTCTCATGCAAAATTTATTAATGAAAAATGTTATATATAATAAAAAAGTAGTGGCCTGCAAAATCATATGACTCATCCTCTATTTTCAGTTTTTTTTCAAAATTTGTATCTTTATTCCTATTTCATCTATCCTTTTATTGTATCTTTGCAATTCAAAAATATATTTTGATGAACCACTTCCCATATTTTATTTTAGTGGTATGTGGGAGGTTGAAATTTGGGGGCCCCCAGTGACACATGATCCTTGATAGTTATGTCCTTGTGAGTCCCCTCCCCTCCATAACAACTCCAGGCATGGCCAGGTGACTCTCTTTGGCCAACGCGATACTAACATTAGACATTAACCTGTCCTCTTGGAATATTCTTATTGGATTCCAGATAACAAGATATATGAAGAATGAAAAGTAGCCATATGGGATGATCAGCATGGAGAACAGGAGCCCCTGGCTGACAGTCTCAGCTGCTAACTATGCAAACGAAACCCTTCAGACCTCTTATTTTGCCCAGGGGCCTACCTGATACCACATTGTAGGAGAGGAAAAATTCTCTCCTGACCAAGTGACTGGAGCAGAAAGCTTTCATACTTTTTAGGCAAAGAAACAATACATTTGTGAAGTAATGAAAAGACAAATGATTTTGGGTTAGGGACAGTAAATTCTGGGGTAATAAGTAGGGGATATATGGTATGGTGGGGGAGTAAAACTTGTGGAAGATCAGAGATATTTTAGCAAGTTTTTTGTACAGACCCATTTCAGTGTCAACTCCAAGTACCTAATGATAAGGATGTTCTTATCTTCCTGGTACAAACAGGGCCCTTTTCAATGGGAAATTTTTTGGCCTATTTTAGCTAGAAAAGGGGAAGCTCAGCTGCTGTTTATTGAAAGTGCTTTCAGCTCAAAATAATCACTGCGCCAAAATGGCATATTTCAGGGTGGTGTGTCCTGATCTCCTTCAACATGAAGCAGTGGCAATTCACGGTCAACCCACCAACCCATAGAATCATGACTAATAAGCAATTTCTGTTATTTTAACCCACTGAGTTTTAGAGTAGTTTGTTACACATCAATAGATAACCAAAACATGGTATTTCCCAGTTTTTTTCCGTAGCTTGATTTTAGTTCCTCAGAGCACCTATGCCATGGCTACCAAGCCCACAGCTATATTTCAAAATGTAATCTGTGTTTTAGAAAAAAAGCAAAAATGAAAAAGAAATGACTTATTCCCTAAAGGTAAACTTATAATCTAGTAAGAAACCTATGGCATATGTAATTAAATTTGAGGTTGAAAGTGATATTTCCTGAGAGCTTGAGAGGTAAAGTACCATGATGATTGAAAGAAGAATGAAAATGTCACAGGTTGCCATGTGTGATGGTCATGAAAATATACCACTCAGATCTCCTGCTGAGGAGAGAATAGCTGACCCTGAGTTCCAGCAGCTGACCCTTGGGGCCCCTCCCTATGTTGGAGCCAGGCTAGTCTTTCCATTGGCTCTTGCCAGCCAACGACTGAGCTTGATGGGGTACTGATTCCAGCCCATTCTTTTGAGATGTTCAAATCCTCAACAGGAAGACTCTGAATTGGGGATTTCATACTGGCTTGGTTGAAACTTTCGCTGAACTGTGCTGTAGTAAGATTCTCTTCCTATGTAATTCTTTCTACCTTGCCTTCATGTGTTTCAGACTTGCATGTATTTGCCTTCTTCTCTCTCATCTTTAGCTTTCACAGACTTTCCTGAGGGAAAAAAATCTTGCATATCTAATTGCATCTTGCAATGTGTTTCTCAGAGGGACAGAATTAACACACCATGTGTATTGGGCCTTAAAAAACAGAATTCGAACACCTTGAAGAGGAATGGCATTCAAACTAATAGAATGGAAAGAATCGTGAAAGAGGGAAAGTTTGATGAGTCACATGCAGAACAAAATTTGACAAGAGCAAAATGAATAGGAAGCAGGATCAAAGGAATAAGACAAGGAAAGTAGGCTATGGTCTTAAACGCAAAGTGAAACAGTTTGGACTTAGGAATAGATAAAGGGCAGGCATGGGAGGATTTTCCATGAAGGAGTAACATGACATGAGTTGTGCTTGAGGAACAGTAATCTGCAACAGCTGGAACTAGAGAGAGAGCTAATGTAGAGTATGAATTAGATGATTGCAGTCTCATGTTTCTTTCAGTCAAGTAGGAAGTCAAATAAGAAGCCCGATCTTGTTAACCAATGGAAAAATTGGCAGAGCCTTGGCATAAGGAATAATGACAACGGTGATAGCACCCTTATATGTGTACCATGCTCTGGAGTTGATAAAAAGCCTTTTATATAGATTTAATTTTGTTCTCATAAATTTAGGGAGCTATTTTTTTTTTATCTCTATTTTGTAGAAGAGGAAACTAAAGCTCAGAGACTGGGAAGGATAATGTAATTTAGTTACAGCACGGAGTTTATAGCTAGCAAGGCCATGAATTAACACCAAATTTTCCAATTCCAGGCTCTTAATGCTCATACCAAGTTTTAAATCCATAAAAGACATGGAAGGAAAATGAATTAATAATTCAATAATTCTCTAATAAATAGAGAAATTAGAACTTACAGGAAAAGTTAAGGTGGGAGATGGGTCTTTTGGACCCGTGTCTAAAGAGAAGCTGGGGGAAACTGTAGGAGTTGATGGGAATATTAATGAAGAGACATTAGAGAGAGAAGAGTAGCCAGAAAGTTCACATGAACATTCTAGTTCAATGCTTCAGCAACCAGAGGAGGATCTATAATAGGGAAAAAACAACAAATGCTCATTTAACAAATCTTTATTGAATACCTACCATTTACCAGCCTGGATAAAGAATAAGAAAAATAGACGAAATGGTCTCCATCGAGAAGCTTATGTTCCAGAGATGTTAAAGAAACAGGCTGAAGATTTTTAACTGTCATTAATGAGGGGACTGGTTTGACTATCTTGTACTTAGGACTACACATTATATATAGTCGCAGGGAAGGAGATATGCCTTCACTTTACGGTTAAATGAAGTTGCATCTCTTATTTTTGCTATAATGCTGAATTCAATTTACAGGCATAAAAACCACTCTTGTGTTCTTGATTGGAAAATGTGAAAGCAATTTACCTTTGATGAGTTAATGTACAGCCCCTGGTATCTATATTCCTATAAGAGGTCACAGCTTTTTGGGGTTTATAAAAAACCGTATCTGTCTATTAGGATATGTGGAATTTGCCTTGGTGTATTTTTGATGACTTGAAGACCTGCGATCCTAAAACAGATTTTTTTTTTTATTAGAGGATAATGAATGTGGTTGATGTATTTTATAAAATGCTGTTTCTTGGACCTGTGTTTCTATGTTCTACTTGCTTTCCATCTTATCTAGACATTTTCAGATACAAACAAATATGAGCAAAAGTATTTAAACCATCTTCATGATTAACTATCTTTATTTATGAGAAATGATTTACTTAGATTTAGATCATCAACACACTCTATTTTCCCCTCTACAATTTCTTTGAACAAATAGAGTTTGGGATATGCTCTCTAGGTTCTTGTGAATCAAACAAGAAAATGTATTCTTTAGGATTACTGAGTTTCTAAATAGTTTATGTTTATGATTTCAAATATAAAAAGGCATATAACTGGGTAACACACATACATATACACACACACACATACATGTGCTGTGCATACAGGCACATTCCTATTCCACAATAAAGCTGAGTTTGCAATCAGTATTTTTTGTTAGTTAAAATAAATCACACACACACACACACACACACGCCCTTTGTACCAATCTGAAATTTTGACTTCAAATAGTAAATGCTATAAAAATCTTAATTGCAGGGGCATTAACGGGAACTTCTATAATGCTAGGAATAATGCCTCTCCAGAGAGACTTGCTGACTACACACCTGCTTCAGTAAGTGAAAGCAGAACTTGTGCTTCATTTCATCCTTTCAACCTGAAAACTGCTTAGAGTCCTCACTCTTCTCATTCTGATATATCTCTCCTATGAATGACAAGTATGTACATGAGATAATAAAATGTGTTAAAATAGTCAGCTTGGCAGTGTTTTTGCTGATGTATTAATTCATTGCCTTTCACGTGCTCTGTCACCATCATGTCTAACCAGATTTTATGAGAGGGCTCACTGAAGTGAAAATCAAGCCAATGAATCGTTTAATATGAACTAATGAAAACCAGATATAAAAGGCTTTACTGTTTTGGAGCTTTAATTGTCAAGTGGATGTAAATTCTGAGCACCACTAAGTAAAGGACAGTAATGAAGAAATTGGGATCATTTTGTGATAATTGGTTTAATTAAAGAGTCATGTAAATAATGATGGCCTGGATGAAGCCACTCAAATAGGAAGGGGGGAAATGTTTTCTCTAAGGTAGGAGAAGAGCTTAGAAGGAAAAGAGTACACCAGTTTGTTTACTCATCTTTGCCACAGTTTGAGAGAAAATCATTGTTAGCATGTCATAGCTATTTGTACAAAGTTCACTATGTTCAGAGAAATCCACAAGGAAATTTACAATTTAAAAAAATTAAAAAATGTTAAAAAAACCAAAATATTTCAAAACTTCTGTTGTTTATGGTACTGATGTGATAAATTTGTGGGTCACCATGGGATTAGTTTTGTGATGGGTAATTGGGCACTATGAAGAAAGCTACAATGACAGTGCATAGGTTGTTCCTGGATGTTAAAAAAGTATTTTTATTTTACTAAAATAGTCATGCCTATAAAAACTGATTCAGGTAAAGGAGACGAGTGGGTGTTAAGTCAGAATGGCTAGAATTAACAAGTCAGGAAACGACAGATGTTGGCGGGGATGTGGAGAAAGGGGAACCCTCCTACAATGTTGGTAGGAATGCAAGCTGGTGCAACAACTCTGGAAAACAGTATGGAGGTTTCTCAAACAGTTGAAAATAGAGCTACCCTACAATCCAGCAATTGCACTACTGGGTATTTACCCCAAAGATACAAATGTAGGGATCCGAAGGGGTACATGCACCCCAATGTTTATAGCAGCAATGTCCACAGTAGACAAACTGGAAAGCGCCAAGATGTCCATCGACAGATGAATGGATAAAGAAGATGTGGTATATATACACAATGGAATATTATGCAGCCATCAAAAGGAATGAGATCTTGCCATTTGCAACGACATGGATGGACCTGGAGGGTGTTATGCTGAGTGAAATAAGTCAATCAGAGAAAGACATGTATCATATGACCTCGCTGATATGAGGAATTTTTAACCTCAGGAAACAAACTGAGGGTTGCTGGAGTGGTGGGGGGTGGGAGGGAGGGGTGGCTGGGTGATAGACATTGGGGAGGGTATGTGCTATGGTGAGCGCTGTGAATTGTGCAAGACTGTTGAATCACAGATCGGTACTTCTGAAACAAATAATGCAATATATGTTAAGAAAAAAAAAAGAAGAAGAAGATAGCAGGAGGGGAAGAATGAAGGGGAGTAAGTCAGAGGGGGAGACGAACCATGAGAGACGATGGACTCTGAAAAACAAACTGAGGTTTCTAGAGGGGAGGGGGTGGGGGGATGGGTTAGCCTGCTGATGGGTATTAAAGAGGGCACATTCTGCGTGGAGCACTGGGTGTTATGCACAAACAATGATTCATGGAACACTACATCAAAAACTAATGATGTAATGTATGGTGATTAACATAACAATAAAAAAATAAAAAAAAAAGGAGACCAGTGGGTGTTAAAACCATGGGGTGAAAGGTTTTTAGGGAATATGATGTCAAAATATCATCAAACAGATAATTTACTAAATACAAATATATAATTGTATGTTGGAGATATCTAGATCAGAGCCTCAAATAGTAATCAAATTTAGCATCATACTGATAATGCTTCTTGATATGGTACAATAATGAGTATAAAACATCACTTATGTAATATTTATGCCAAAATACTTAAACTGAATTTAATCATGAAGAAGCAAAAAGACAAATCCCGAATTCAGAGCACTCTACAAACCACTGGCCTGGATGCTAGCACAAAACCCAAAACCAAAAAACAAAGCAAAACAAAACACTCCACAAGGTCATAAAAAACAAAACGGAACAAAAACTCCAAAAACTAAAAGAAGACACTGTGCTCACTTGAAAGGAATAACGACAAAGGCAATGATTGATTCTTCTTGGATAGGGAAAAAAGAAAAGAGAGGATAAAATACTTCTTTTGGGGAAAATGGACAAGTATAGAGTATTTTGTGTAGTATTGTGTGGATATTGACTTTTCTAGTATAATAATGGTATTGTGGTATGTAGTTGCTTGTCTTATTCTTAGGATTTATGTGCTGAAGTAGGACTTCAATGTCACTATGTCTGCAACTTTCCATCAAATGATTCATCACCAGAAAAAAAAAAAGGAGAGATAAAGCAAATGTGGCAAAATGTGCACAGTTTGATTAATATGTCTCAAGGGTATGTAAGTGTTAATTATATTAATATTTCAAATTTTCTGTAGATTTAGTATCTTCAAAATAAAAAAAAACCTGGAAATGTTGGCATGACATATGGCTTTTTAAGTTAGAGATAAGCGTATTTGGGGCCTGCTGAATAGGTACACACTAAGAAGAATCCAAATCCCCTTACCCCCCAGTATTATTAAACTCCACTATTTGAACAGTTTTATATAGATAAATTAGATAAATCAAAGTGGCAATTATTTTCTGAGAAGTCACAACCCAAATTTCTCATGAAATAAAAGACTCAATGACATCGATTGTTTTTTGCTCATGATCACAACTAAGAATTACATTTAGCTTTCTTGAATTATATAGATGAAAAAATATTAAGGGGATTAGTCATTGTATCTCTGTAATTTAGATCAAGAAAATTTTATCTTTGCACATTTTAAAGAATGCTGAAATAAAAAGAAACCCTCATTCTTAAAAAGACACTTTCACATGCATTTTCTTATGGAAGAATTTAAACAGACTTAGAAAATGAATAAATGAGTCATTCAGTTATTTTGTTCACAGCATTTATTTGACCCATTCTGTTTACTAATTTGATTTCCCTTATTGTTGTAAATAGATACATTTAGATGTTTGTCAAAAGTCATGCGTAAAAATGATGTTAAGAGCATGTAACCCCCTCCTTTTTTGTGGCAAGTCTTTTCAGTGTTAACTCCTTAGTACATTTTTAAGTTTTTGTGCTTACACACCCAACCTGTAAAACAGTATTCATGAACATAGAATTGTAAATACCCGTTAAGCTGTTTCTGTAAATAGTGCAGTGCCTAAGTGTGGAAGTGGCTTTTAATATGAGTCTGATTACATGAACGCTGTGTTTTGTTAACTTAGCTCATTATCCTGTGTGATCTGGGAGAGTCTCAGGAAGGTAAGGATGGTGTAATGTCAGGAAATTGACTAAATACCTCCTCCCCTGCTAGTGTCCTGCTCTGGGCACAATCATGTCTCACCTCCCATATTGCTATTACTTCCTAACTGGGTTCCCTGTGTCCCTCCTGCACTTTTCAATCCCTTCCCACCATAGTGATTGTGCTAGAATCTGCAAGACTTCTTATTTTCTCGGCCTGAACCATTCTTCTCCAAGATATCCCCGTGGCTCATCCTCTTACTTTCTTTACTGACCATTATTCAAATGTCACTTTTCTTCACGACCTCTCCCGCTGCTGCTGAGGGTTGAACGGTGTCCTCTGGGGGGAAAAAGATGTGGACGTCCTAATACCCAGTACCTCAGAAGGTGATCTAATTTGGAAATAGGATCATTATAGATGGAATTAGTTGAGGTGAGGTCATACGGGAGTAGGTTGGCCACCTAATCCAATATGACTGGTGTCCACATAAGGAGACCATGTGAACACAGAGACACACAGAGAGAACAGCATATGACCATGAGGGCACGGTTGGAGCTACGCTGGTACAAGCCAAAGAATGCTAAAGATGGCCTCCAACCTGGGGCACCTGGGTGGCTCAGTCGTTGAGCGTCTGCCTTCAGCTCAGGTCATGATCCCACGGTCCTGGGATCGAGCCCCTCATCGGGCTCCCTGCTCGGTGGGAAGGCTGCTTCTCCAGATGGCCTCCAACCCACCAGAAGCTAAGAGGCAAGGAAAGCTTCCCTCACAGGTTTCAGAAGGAACATGACCCTGCTGACACTTTGATTTCAGACTTCTAGTCTCCAGAACTGTGAGACAATCAATTTCTGTTGTTTTAAGCCATCTGGTTTGTGGCGTTTTGTTACAGCAGCTGTAGGAAACAAATAGAGCCGCCCTATCTGAAATTACAATTCTTGAAATTCCCTGTCCCCTTAACCTGCTTTATTTTTCACCTTAGCACTTGACATTATCTAAGTTGTATATGTATATTTTTGCCTTGCTACCCACAAACCCTACCCCAAATGCCCGCAATCATCAGGCTAGGAGTTTTTCCTGTATTCTTCACTGCTCTCTCCTCAGCACTTGAAAGAGTTCTTGATGTTGTACAGATCCTTCAAAAATATCTCTTGACCGAAGCAATGAAGATATGAATGAATGAGGGAATGAGCCAGGTAATTTGTTTTGTCTCCATGGGGAAGAGTAAGAGGTGTTTCAAAATGACATGAGTGCTTTAGAAAATTGTTCCACTTACTGCATAAAATATTGTAAGTGAAAAGAAGCATTCCCTCTTATAAAATATCACACAGAAATTAAATGTAATTTTTGAAGCATTTAAATGACATGAGAAAATCTTACTGTTCTATGAGAAATGTAGTTTATAAAAAATTTCTACAATATAATCAGAGCTGTAAAATAAAAGACATTTTTTGAGTAAAGAATAGACCAGAGGAAATATTCTAAATTTCTAAGGATGGTGTTTCTATTTGATGACATCCTGTGATTATTTTATTTTTATTTTATTATTCCGCAATTACTGTGTTATGAAATTTAGGTAATTATAATTGACGTTTAAAAATGCTTTTTAAAAAAAGATATTATTTATTTTGACAGCCAGAGAGAGAGAGGAGGGGCAGAGGGAGAGGAAGAGGGGAGAGAGAGAGAGAGAGAGGGAGAAGCAGATTCCCAGCTGAGTGTGGAGCCCACCATGGGGCTCCAAGTAGGGCTTGATATCAGGACCCTGAGATCATGACTTGAACTGAAATCAAGAGTCGGACACTTAATCAACTGAGCCACCCAGGTACCCTTAAAAATGCTTTTATTTACCTCAATTAGCCTCATGGCTGCCCATGACTTTGCATAATATCAGGAAAGAATCCAAGAGAGGCGTTCTGATAATTCCGTGACACTTTCAAAACCATACCACAGAACTAAGCCACTAAAGTTGCCACTGCTTCAGCCACCTTCACTAAGTTTAAAAACAGAAGCTTCGACTATACATGTCTGCTCAGAGCCTTGCTACTTTCATTCTTCCATTCCTTCAGCCAGAAGATGCTGAAGTTAGAAGCTCCTTGTTCAGTGAGGGAACCATAATTCTATCCTTGTTAATTTGAGTTAAAATCTCCTGTATGTGATCTGACTGGCAGTACCCAAATTATATTCAGCTTCCTAACTGCAAGGGAGACTGGGAAATGTTTTAAACCCTGCTGCCTCTGTATATTAGGAGCTAATAGGACTGCATGGTGATTGACCATCAGATGAAAAATAATTTCTCATAATGGGGACAATGTTTATTGTACTCATGTTTCTAACATGTATCCAGGGGGAATATGATATCCAACATGTGGGGAATGGCAAAATAGAAAATAAGACACGGTTAGGAATTACTCTTAATTAAAGAAACTTTCTTTAGCTCTTTGGTTCACGATAAGTGGAGGATGTCTTCCCTGTCGTCAATATTGTGAAGGAGATACAAATTGCTTTCAGAGAATATACAGGAGTAGAGTTTAATGAGATTGAAGAACAAGTTCTTGTTGGCTGCTTTCATTGGTTATGGCCAATTTTTTGGACTTTCAATTTTTCTGAATGCAAAATTTTTCCTTCCCCCCTCATGAAGATGAAACTAAGCCAAATGTATACATTTGGTTGGACAGGGACTTAATTTAATCATTAGAGAGATTTTTTTTTTTTTTGAAAAGAGCTTTTAGGCTACAATACAAGAGGAGTAAAGCCCTTAGACTAATAGAAATCAGACTTATGATAAATTGATTTAGGCCTTCATTATAGATGAAGGAAAACCAGAGATGATTGCTGAAGATGGGGTAGATAGCTTTACAATATTCTACCCATAGAAATGTAAATTCTACCCGTAGAAATTATAAATTACACTTGTAATTTATGAATATAGGAGGAAAACAGAGGTAAACCAAAGTAACTATACTCTACTTCTTCCCCTACTGCCTTACCTCTTTTGTCCTCAATATTCTTTTGTCTTGACAATGTAACTAGTGGGCAGACTGGCCGAGAAGAGGCCACCTTTACTATGTTCCAAGAAAGTGTAACACTGGAATTTCATTAAATTCATCCCTGTTTTTATAATCTTTATTTGTTCGTTGAATGTTGATTAGGCCTCTGGAGCAGCCTATCAATCAGAAAATATTGGCAACTTATGGCAAATAAATTTGACACTAAATATAAATTTCTTCTATGCCTGAGTGAGTGGTGGGTTTATGATGTGAAGTACTGCTTTTATTTTAAGAAGGTGCTCCATGAAATAAGGAAAGACTTTGAGGGTTAATAAGAAGTTTGAGCTGGGGCACCTGGGTGGCTCAGTTGGTAAGGTGACTGCCTTCAGCTCAGGTCATGATCCTGGGGTCCTGGGATCGAGCCCCGCATCTGGCTTCTTGCTCAGCGGGAAGCCTGCTTCTCCCTCTCCCTCTACCTGCTACTCCACCTGCTTGTGCTCTCTCTCTCTCTCTGTCAAATAAATAAATAAAAATTCTTAAAAAAAAAAAGAAGTTTGAGCTTACTGATGCAGAGAGTGACAGGATCAGAGCTATAGTTTAGGAGAAAGAGAAAGGTGACTGCAGCCTGAGTGACAAGTTACTTAGGGCTTGGTTCCCAGAAAGCACCGCCCAGTGCCATGCTGTGAGTTTCCCAAAGAATACAGTGGGTGATGTAAGGAATAACAAACAAACTGATATTCTGAACCACTCTGTTTTCTGCTTGCTGCTTTTCTTTATTCTCTCCTGCTTTCACAGTTCTTCACTGCATTCTTCCTCTTACCACTCAGCCATCCCTCTCCCTCTGCCTTATGGATCAGTTTAAAGAAACAATAAGGCTCTCTCGGGCTTTAGCTCTGGGTGTCCCTGCAGACTCAGATTTGAACTTTCTCTCTTGACAAGGAGAATTCTGGAGTAAAAGTGTATTTAGCAACAATTTTCCATTGGTCTTTCACGTTTCTGTATGTCTTGTGAACGTTGCACCGATTGCCTTTTGTTTTGGACTCTCTTTTTACATAGGTTTGCACAGCAAATCTCCTTGGAAGCTATAGATAGGGTCTTCCTCCAGAGCAGAGGGCAAGTTTGCTTACTGCCTTGGGATGCAGAGATAGTGTCTTCCTCCAAAGCAAAGAGCAAAGCAGGCAGGTTTAGTGTCCACCAGAAAAAATTCAGGTTTCCTAGGCTCAGGATTCCACTCATGTAATGCAATTCACATTTGGAGGTACCCATCTAGGCCTTTCTGCATCACCTCATGGAACTCAGGGGCAAAAAGAATCCAGGAAAATATGATGTTGCACATGCTGTTGTCTGCACTATGAGTACTTTGCCTGACCCAGGAAGCTGGTATCTTTTCCAGCATCCTTGAGGCTGTGGCAGGCTAATTTTTTAGCTTGCAAGTAATACGAAATCTGAAACTGTTCATTGTTTCTTTCCCCTGTCTTAGACTTTATTTTAACAGTTTTATTGAGACATTATTCACCATTATAGAGTGTACAATTCAAAGTTTTTATTGTATTCATAGAGTTGTACAATCATGAACACAATCTAATTTTAGACCATTTTTTATCACCTCAATAGGAAATTCTCTGTCCTTTAGGTATCGCCGGGCAATCGTCTTACCCCTCATTCCAATCTAATTTTTGTCTCTACATGTTTTTCTATTGTGGATGTTTAACATAAATTGACTCATGAATATATATATATATAATATTATAAATTGAATCATAAATGTATAAAATATGAATAGATATATGTTTTTAAGATTCATGCATGTTGTGGTGTTTATCAATACTTTATTCCCTTATATTGCCAAATAATATTCTGTTTTATGGATATCCCAACTTTAATTATCTATCCTCTAGTTGGTGGATGTTTGAGTTGTTTCATTTCTTGGCTACTATTAATAATATTGAATATTAGTGTACAAGGTTTTGCCTGAAAAGATGTTTTCCTTTCCCTTGGGAATATACCTGGGCGTGGAATTGCTTGGAATTGCTATGACATATGGTAAGTCGACGCTTAACATTTTGAGGGACTGCTGACAAATTTTCCAAAACAGGTGCACAACTTTGCATTTCCACCAGCAAGATATGAGGGGTCAAATTTCTCCATATTTTCTCCAACACTTGTTATTTTCGATTTTAAAAATATACATATTATAGCCCTCCTTGGATGTGAAATGGCATTGTGGTTTTGATTTACTTTTCCCTGATGACTAACAGTATTGACCTCTTTTCATGTTCTTACTGGCCATTATAATGTCTTTGGAGAGCTGCCTATTCAAAACCTTTGTCCATTTTTAATTGGGTTACTTGCCTTTTATTATTAAATCATATCTTTATAGTTCTAGTTCCGAGTTGTTATAAGCTATATGATTTGCATATATTTTCTTCCATTCTAGGCATTGTCTTTTCACTCTCTTGATGATGTTCTTAGAAGCCCCAAGGTTTTAATTTTTATTAAATCTAGTTTATTTTTTATTTTATTACCTATTCTTTTCGTGTCATATCTAAGAAGACTTTGTCTTGCACAAGGTTACGGGTATTGATACCTATTATTCCAGCCCCTTTTTTTTACCTCTTACATTTAGATCTATGATCTGTGTTTATTTTTATTAACTTTTTAGCTACTTTGGCTTTCCTATGATTGCTGTTTTCATGATAGAATTTTTCTATCTTTTATTTCTAGCCCATTTGTAACTTTAAATCTAAAGTGTGTTTCCTATACAGCATATAGTTGGAGCTTGATTTTTCTTTTTTTTTATTGTCTGACAGTCTTTCTTGTGGTTGGATTATTCATTCGCATTTAGTGTTATCATTGATAAAATTGAATTTATGTTTACCATTTTACTTTTTCCTATGTCTTGTGTATGTTTTGCTCCTCTGTTTCTACTTTACTGCTTTGCTTTGCATTAATCTTTTGTAGTGTAGTATTCTAATTCCTTTAATGATTTCTTTTTAACCTGCATTGCTTAGAGTTATTTTCTTAGTGGTTGCACTAAGGCTTGCCATATATATCTTCACTTATCAGAATCTACTTTAGATTCACACTATCTTAATTCCAGTAAGACAAAGAAATATTACTCCTATATGGTTCTATTTCCTCCTTTCCCTTTTTGTGTTATAATTGCTATATATATGTAACATATATATAAGAACTTAATATCTATATAATAGCTATATATGTTACAACCCCTTAAATGCATTGATATAATTATTTATATGTATAATTGCATGTCTTTCAGAGAAGCTGAGAGGAGAACAAGTATATATTTAAAGATTTTGTTGCATTTATTATTTGCCGTTTTTGGTTCTCATTTTTCTGTGGATTCAAGTGGCCATCTGGTATCATTTCTTTACTTCAATAATATTTCTTTCTACCCCCATTTTTGTCAAGTGTTATATTTCTGTATTTATAGGTCCCACAAAAATTGCAGGCATATTGTTTAAGAGAAGCAAGGAGAAGATGCACATACACTGTCTTTTATAATTACATAATTACCTTTATTAGCTCTTTTAATTTTTCACGCAGATTTAAATTATTATCTGGAATGGCTTGCTTTCAGACTGCAGTATACTTTTAGTTTTTTTTTTTAAGGAAGGTCTACTAGCAACAGATTCTCTCCATTTTTGTTTATCTGAGAAAGTCTTTAGGTTGCCTCCTATTTTGAAAGACAGTTTTCTAGGTATAAGGTCTCCAATTCACAGGTGCTTCCCTCCCTCCAAGTTTTTGAATACATCATCCTACAGCCTTGTGGTCTCCATTGTTTCTGGTAAGTTAGCTATTGATAGTATTGGGTTTCCTTTGCAGGTAATGAGCAATTTTTTTCTTGCTGCTTTCAAGATTTTCTCTTCGTCTTTGGACTTCAAAATTTTTACCCTGTTATGTCTAGGTGTAGATCAATTCATGTTTATCCTACTTGGAATTCACTGAACTTCTTTGATGTGAGGATTGTTTTTCATCAAATCTGGGAAATTTTTAGCAATTCTTTCTTTAAGTATTTTTCTTCTTTCTCCTTCTCTTCTCCTCCTGGTACTCTCATTATGCGTATGTGAGCATGCTTAATGGTGTCTCACATTTTCTGAAGCTCTGTTCACTTTTCTTTAGTTTTTTCTTCTCTCTGTTCTTCAAATTGCATAATTTCTATTGATCTATCTTCAAATTCACTGATTCTTTCTTCTGCCAGCTCAAATCTACTTTTGAATCCCCATAATGAATTTTTTATTTCTGTTATTGTAATTTTAAAATTCCAGAATTTCCATTTGTTCCTTTTAAAATAATTTCTATCTTTTCATTAATGGTATTTGATGAAACCTTGTCATCAGACTTCCATAACACCTTTAAACATGATTTTCTTTAGTTTTTGAACTTATGTACAATTGCTTTGAAGTCTTTGTCTGTTAAGTCCCCCTACTGGGCCTCTTCAGAGGTAGTTTCTATTGTTTGCTATTTCCCCCCTTTGTATGGGTCTTACTTTCTTGTTCTTTGCATATCTTGTAATTATTTTTGTTGAAAACTGGGCTTTTTAGATACTATATTGTAGTAACTGTGGATAATTATCACCCTTCCCTTTCAGAGCTTGTTTTTATTGTTTCTTTTCTTTTCATTTATTTCAGGATTTTGTTGGACTGTTTTGGTGAAGTCTATTTTCCCCGTAATGTGCAGCGTCTGTTGTTACTCCTCAAAAGAAACAGTATCGTGCATGTGAGCAATGTCATTGGCATGACAGTGATTTCCAAGGCTCTCTTTGATTGTCTCTTTCCCTGACCTCTCTGTTAAGCTGTCTGCCTCTGTTGATACCACACCTGGCTGTGAGTTTCCACTAATTGTCTGATGGTGATTAGAAGGACAATTGCTGACTGCATGCCCATTTTTCTTCTTCTGCATAGACCAGGAGTCTCAGTGACTTACAATTGTTTCTGGCACTAGGAGCAATAGGGAAGCTTTTATTTATGAGCCTTTCATGGTATATTTATTTATTTTTAAAACTTAGTGACTGTTCTTCTGGAAGTTTAAGATTCAATGAGGGGAGAATTTCCACATAAACTGATGCAATTTTGCTCTCCAGGACAGAAAGCTTTCAAGTATATATATTAGAAACTCTACTAGCTGTACCTGGTCCTTAGAGGAACATATTTTAGTCCTAGAAGTACAACTTGATAACAGCTAAGGAAATGTCATTTTAGCTCTAAGATACTATAAGCACCACTTGGTCTGCTGAAGAAGTACTCTCTGGAGAAAAATTTGCCATTTTACCCGTACTAAATACTTAATGTTTTTAAAAGGTACATTGTGCATTCATTCAAGATTAATTTAAAGTAATGATTGCAATGCACCCAGTCCCTCTCTCTGTAGGACAGAGTTTGAAGTTTGTCTTTGTTTCCCCTCAAGAGTGTTTTATTGTCCTACATAATTACCAGGTTTTTTTTTGCTGAACTTTTTCTGTTACAGGTGGAAAATAATACTTTGGATGTTTTAAGTTCTCCTGCTTAAAGATTATAGATGAATTAACCCTAAGCATATGGCATATTACATGCATTAATATGTTCCTCAGAGTACACATAGTTATTTTATTCTGACATATACTTTGTTTATTATTATTACTATTATTATTATATTAACAGCCTTGAAAAATACTCTTGCTCTTTGTTGAGCATTAAATGAACCAGTTTGAATGCTCTAGTAGAAGTTCTAGCTAAAAAGAAGAAAAAGTAACCATTTTCTGCAAAACATTTTAATTATCAGAAGAACGTTTACTTTTGAAGGAGGAAAGCATATTTTATTAAAAATTATGAAATGACAAAAAGTTATCAAATTACTGAAATTTGGCTTTTAGCTATGTGTAGTAAGTAGTCTGAGGTACATTGGGTTATATTCTGGAGAAAGCGTACTATGGAACCATCTATGGCAAATTAGCATTGAGAATTTGTTTAAACGTAACAAAAACCTCTGAGGTCTCTTAGTGAGATTTTGCTGTTCTTTATACAAAAGCCTTTTTTCCTGCTTAGGTACGAACAGTCACAACAATAAAAACATACTAAATCCTTCCCTGTTCTAGTGGTAATGAAAGTAAGCATTATGATAAATTAAATAATAAAGAGAAGAAACCTTTTTATTTTCAGAAAAACTAATGTAGTTGAATAAGAACCAACAAAATAAATTATTTCCTCACAGAGATCTGTTTTTCTTTCTTGTTGTACTAAACGCTTCCACAATCTGTCCATTGCCTATGGTAGGGTTCTAAAAATCATTCCCATTTTTCTCTTACCCCGACATGTATTTAATCCGTTATTAAAGCTGTCAGTTCTATATTTTTAATACTCTCGAATCTATATCTTCTTTCTCTACTGTCACTGCATTGGCTCAGGCATTACTGTCTCTCACCTAGCTTATCATAATGGTCCCTTTCTGATCTCCCTGCTTCCGGAGTCTCCACATGATTCATTTGCCAGAAGGACATTTATAAATCATCCTTTTTTTTTTAAAGATTTTATTTATTTATTTGAGAGAGAGTGAGAGAGACCATGAGAGGGGAGAGGGTCAGAGGGAGAAGCAGACTCCCCACTGAGCGGGGAGCCCGATGTGGGACTCGATTCCGGGACTCCAGGATCATGACCTGAGCTGAAGGCAGTCGCTTAACCAACTGAGCCACCCAGGCGCCCGGACATTTATAAATCATCCTTATCATTTTCCGGCATTCGAGCAGTCCGTGGTTCCCTGCTACCTTCATGATTTACACACACTTCTTTAGCATGGCATGCAAGGCCCATCATGACCCAGACTCATCCTTTCTTTCTAGGGTCATCATAGGCCCCTTCTCCCCTCTCTATGCATCATTCTTCAGTCTACAAATCATTTCCAGCTTTCTGATTTCACCATGTTTTTTTTTTTTTCTTCTCTTCCTCTTCCTGCTTGCCTTTCCTCCTTCCTCCCTTCTCCCCTCTCTGTCTCTCTCCTTTCTTCCTCCCTTGTGAAAGTTGTACCTTCTCTGAAGATAATGGCCTTTGTTCTCAATCTTCATCTGCCTAATTCCTAGATTGACAGTTACCATGCAGCTATCTCACTAGCTTTCACTAAAGTATTTTACTATCCATACCCAAAGTGGTATTTCAGAAGCAGTAATATCACTCCCTAAAGTTATGGGATGCACTTCTTTTTTTTTAAAATTTTTTTATTGTTATGTTAATCACCATACATTACATCATTAGTTTTTGGTGCAGTGTTCCATGATTCATTGTTTGTGCATAACACCCAGTGCTCCATGCAGAACGTGCCCTCCTCAATACCCATCACCAGGCTAACCCATCCCCCTCCCCCCCTCCCCTCTAGAACCCTCAGTTTGTTTTTCAAAGTCCATTATCTCTCATATGGGATGCACTTCTAAATTACGGTAGCCTTCTGTGAGTTTACCATTTTTTCTTTTTTTGCAAATTAAATTTTTTTATTTCAAATTAAACAAATACTTCTTGAGTACCCACTATAGGCTAGGGCATGAACTAGGTATGTTCATATATATTATCTGTTTTATTTTCATAGCAAATAAATAATTTTTTATTTTATTATATTATGTTAATCACCATACATTACATCATTAGTTTTTGATGTAGTGTTCCATGATTCATTGTTTGCGTATAACACCCAGTGCTCCATGCAGTTCGTGCCCTCTTTAATACCCATCAGCAGGCTAACCCATCCCCCCCCCCCCCC
>NW_027397066.1:78400036-78408513 GCF_003265705.2 Callorhinus ursinus
TTTTTTTTTTTTAACATATAATGTATTATTTGTTTCAGAGGTACAGGTCTGTGATTCAACAGTCTTACACAATTCACAGCGCTCACCATAGCACATACCCTCCCCAAAGTCTACGCCACCCCATCCCTCCCACCCCCACCACTCCAGCAACCCTCAGTTTGTTTCCTGAGATTAAGAATTCCATTTTTGAAGGTTTAATGGCTATTGTTACTGCTCGTCTTGTCTGTTTCAAACACATGACTCTGAACTTCTTTGGGGCTAGCATTATGTTTTGCAAATGTTATCATCAGTCGTTCTAATTCAATACTTGAAACATTTTTGGGGCATTTATGTAAACATGTAAACACGTAAACAATACATGTTTAATAAGCATGATACTTTTTTAAAAAATATTTTATTTATTTATTTGACAGAGAGAGAGAGTGCACAAGCAGGGGGAGCAGCAGAGAGATAGGGAGAAGCAGACTCCCTGCTGAGCAGGGAGCCCAATGTGGGGCTTGATCCCAGGATCCCTGGATCATGACCTGAGCCTAAGGTAGATGCTTAACCAACTGAGCCACCCAGGTGCCCCAAGCATGATATTTTTAATATATTTTACTATTAGAAAAAAAAGAAGTTAACTCTTTCAGAAGTAATCACAAGTTGTTCAAGAAATCACAAAATAAAATATCAATAAATATGAGTATATAAAAATTGAGTATCTTGACATAAAGCCCCTATAAATAAAACACGTACACACACAAGTGTGGAAACATGACTGAAATAAAAGCAACAAATACTTCTGGATGTTTGAATGTGCTAGTAGAAGTTCAAGCTAACATAAAAGTAGCCATTTTCTGCAAAACATTTTAATTATCAGAAGAATGTTTACTTTAAAGGAGGAAAATATATTTTATTAAAAATTATGAAATGACAAAAATTTATCAAATTACTGAAATTTGACTTTTGGCTATGTGTAGTAAGTTGTCTGTAGATTATGCTTGTAGGTGAAGATCTCTGATGGGTCTACTTCAACAACTTTGAAGGTTATAAAAGTTCTCCATTATTTCTGGTGGAATATTAACCATTGGTCTTAGTCTTAAGTATTCATATGAGCTTTTTGTTTCTTTTCATTTGTTCTTTCAGTGGAAAGTTTGGAGAGATTCTAGAGAGACAGCAACCAAATGCAATTTTAAAATAGCAGGAACAGATACTGCTTTTTTCTCGTTGTTTAATTGTCCCTGTGGGTCCATGTGTAATCCAAGAACATGACATTTACCAGATTATAATATAGTTAGTGCTTTTCTTCTCCACTGAAACTGTGAGCTCATTGAGAGAACATGTTTCATTAATCTCTCTTTCTTTTGTGTCTGGCCCAGAGACTGGGGTTTACAAGCTATTCCAAGGT
Source organism: Callorhinus ursinus (assembly GCF_003265705.2). Lineage (NCBI taxonomy): Eukaryota > Metazoa > Chordata > Mammalia > Carnivora > Otariidae > Callorhinus > Callorhinus ursinus. Next base: position 78,401,424 of record NW_027397066.1, read on the forward strand.
GTTTTGAGTGAATGCATGGAATTTCTAGTTTGCCTGAAATTATGTGATGATGTGTAGTATGCTTACAAACTTTGTTTATGGAAAAAAAGACAATGCATACAGCCATTTGTTCGGTTTTGTCTGTTTCAGATGATTAAGCCCTAAGGAAAAAGGACAGGGATGTGTCAGCATTTTACATATAGCAGGCCACTAGTAACTCTCCCTAAACAAGATCGCCTTTTTTATTTTAAGATTTATTTATTTATTTATTTATTTATTTATTTATTTATTAATGAGCGATAAAGATAGAGATAGTGAGAGAGAGCACGAGAGGGAAGGAGAGGGAGAAGTAGACCTTCGCTGAACAGGGAGCCCATCATGGGGCTCGATTCTAGGACCCTGAGATAATGACCTGAGCCAACGGCAGATACTTAACCCACTGAGCCATCCCAGTGCCCCCAGGATTGTCCTGTTAAATGATATGTATTCATTTAAAAAACTGAGCCACAAATCGCTTTTAGCATATTAAATTTCCACTAAACATCCAAGTTACTGTATATAATCAAAATTCTATCATAATTTATATCAAATTAACAATTGTTAGTCCCTAAATTCTTCTTCATCAAGTTGATCTATTTGCAAGATTTTGGCTCTTAGGTTGACATTTGGATTGTGTTTTAATGAAAATTGTATCATGGAAAGAATTTTATTAGGTTGGTGAAATATTTAGAGATATTTCTATGGGATTTGAATACTTTGAAAGCTATAAGACAGTGTTTCTATGGAGTAATCTCCATAGACTCTCCAATGTAATCTATGGAGTTTATCATGTTGAGATATCTGCTACAAAAAGGTGATTCCATCAGTGTGTCACCTGCTATTTCCTAAGCATCTGAGAAACATAATCCTGTGATTGATTAGTAGCTGTGCTATAAGTTGAATTGTGTTCCCCCATTCCCAAGAGATATTTTGGAGTACTAATATGCAGCACCTCAGCATGTGACCTTATTTGGAATAGGGTCTTACCAGAGGTAACCAAGTCAATATGAGATCATTAGGGTGGGCTCTAGTCCAATATGACTAGTATCCTTTAAAAAGGACCAATTGGGACAAATATGTGCACAGAGAATGTCATGTGAAGATGAAGACAGAGACTGGGGTGATGTATCTGTAAGCCAAGCAATACAAAAGATTGCCAGCAAACAGCCAGAAATACAGAGAGAGGCAAGGAACAGATTCTCCTTCACAGCCCTCAGAAGGCATCAACCCTGCCAAAACCCTGATCTTGGATTTCTAGCTTCCATAACTGTGAGACAATAAATTTCTATTGTTTAAGGCACATAGTTGGTGATACTTAGTTAAGAGCAGCTCTTGGAAATGAATAAGAACTAAGTACCGAGTAATGAATGGCACATATCATTTGTTCATAGATGGAGTCTGCATTAGTTCAGGACCTCCAAGGAACAGATGTCAAGAAGGAATTAAATGTGCAAGATGTTTAAGTAGGAGAAATGCCTGTATGAAAGAAAAGAGGGAAGGAGCTAGGTAAGCTGGGACAGCTGGGTAAGGCTAGGAGAGCCATCTGATAACCATGTAAGTCTGATACTGAATGAAGGGAAGATGGAAAGATGATGGATGGATGTATCCTAGATTACCTTGCAGGTTGGCAAATCCACTGTCGTGTCTTTGAATCAAAGTTAGCTGCCAGAGATATGTTGGGTTTTCCAGGAACAGGTTAGCCTTAGTACCCCTATCATATTCTACTAATTGTCAGCAGCTGAGGGAGGCATGTGCTCAGCTTAAATGAGGTGATGGACTTCAAATGCAGTCTGGGGTCCTTGGATAATGCCACTCCTCTAAGGGGGAAGTCTGGGAGGCACAATCTCCTGGACCCTAGAGGTGCTGTTCAAGTGACTCAAGAACAGATACAGAAAATCAAATGTAAATATCTGTATAAGACTAGAAAAAATCCAACCACCTAGAATATAGGTTAGGGCAGACTAGGTTGTGAAGATGAATCAACCTTGCCACGTAAAGGCTCAGCACAAAAGAAGCTTTTATTGCTCACAAGGCAGTTCAATGATAAGAAACTTGGGAGAATGCGTGAAGAGATTGCTCTCCTCTGCTCCACATAGATAATGAGAGACACAGTAACAGTAACCCTGCAATCCTAAATATGTGCCTTCCAAATTTTCCCTAAGGTAGGGGTTGAAGTCACCAGCCCAGTTAGCTAGAAGGGGAAAAATATGGAGACATACATATATGAGAGATTTTTATGGCAAAGGCCTTGAAATGGCACGTTTGTTCCACTCATTTTCCATTGGCTAAAACTCAGTCACTTGACTCAACCCAAATGCAAAGTAGGCTGGCAAATATACTTGAGCTATGTGCCCAGGAAAAGAGAATGGATCCTGGTGTACATCCAGTCGTCTCTACCGTACTTGGAAATGATCAAATTTCCTAGTATGTGTACATCCGAGGATGTATTTTGGTATCAAGTACAAAGAATTCTAAAGGATTATCTGCAATTCTCAGCTTTTATCCAGCTGTTTGACATTATGCAAGTACAGAAGATAGTCATTCGCTAATGCTTTTAGGATCAAAGGTACCTACAGTATTTGGATACACACTACTATAACGTAAAGTAAATAAATTAAGCATACACTAAGGGGATTATTACAATTTCATGTTTCATAATTGAATAATTTCCCCCCAGTTTTTACAAACAAAAAATGCAATTAAGTGTTCTAGAAATAGACTTACAGATGGTCCAAATGAAAATGTATGGAGGTGGAAAATTCTGACATGTTGAATCAGTCCTATAAATAAATTCCTCTTCAGTTTTGTGTTACAGGTTTCTAAGAGCATATTTTCAGGCTCATCTTTCTTTGGATTATCTGTATTCTGGGTGTGTATGCATTCATAGGCTTGTAATAAGAAAGTTATAGGAAACTAAAAGAGTACAAGTTATATTTTTAGTAGCAATCCAGTAAAACAAAAATTAGGAATACATAAGGAATAATCATCAGTGATATTAATCTTTGTAGAAAAACCATATTAACTAAATCTAGATAAGTATCAGAGTTCACAATGTGACTTGCTATCTACTTCTCCCGAGTTCCCACTGTGTACAGTGATTATTCTGCCACCAGTAGACAGCCCCACCTTTGCTCAGAGTGTCCTGAACCCAGGCTGAAATAAAGCCTAACAATTATAAGTGTAACCCAGATTGTCAGGAAGACCTAGATTGGAAGGCCAACTGTACTACTAATTAGATGTATGCCCTTGGAAAATTTACAGGTTCCTCAAACTCTCTAAACCTCAATTTCTTTATGTATAAAAGGGTAATGATGATGTCTCCTCATACATTTGCTGTAGGTAATAAGTGAGATTATTTTTACATAGTGGTTATCACACATCTGATATATGATTACTGTTCCATCATGTTGTAAGTTATCATTATTACACACACACACACACACACACACACACACATACACACACACCCTTTACTCCACTAGTTAGTGGTGTCCAGAAAACAGTTCTTAATTTAGGCTGAAATGTTTGAAAATTTACTTGACCACTTAGTATTTCATCTACATTATCAAATGCAGATCCCTAAATAACTATAGGAGTTTGATCCCCCTGTTTGGTTTGGGGGGTTGCTTAGATTTCACTGGGGCTTCCTAGGTTTTTGAAAACAGCTTGTTCCCCACCCTCCAGCTTCATTTTTATGGAACTCTTTCTGGAGGTCGGACTGAGTCTGTGCCCATTTCCTCCTGATTTTACCAGTGGTTCCAATAATGCACCTTACTCCTTCCTGGTCAGCCAAATTTGCGTCTCAGTGAGGGCTGCCAATGGACTGCATTTACTAAAGCCCAACTTTTGAAATTGCTATTTGGTTTTATTTTATTCCTTTTTTTAAAGATTTAATTTATTTATTTGAGAGAGAGAGAGAGACAGCGACAGAGCACGAGTGGGGAGGAGGGGGAGAAGCAGGCTCCACGCTGAGCAGGGAGCCTGATGTGGAGCTTAATCCCAGGACCCTGGGATTGTGACCTGAGCTGAAGGCAGACGCTTAACAGACTGATTCACCCAGTCACCCCTGCTCTTGATTTTAAAGCCTCCTCTGGCTTGCTTGCCCTGCCCTTAGTGTGCCTTGTCATCACCTGAGTGTCTTCCACACAAGTTAGTCTTCCTTCACATTTTCATGAGAGACATGGTAATTTCAGAGTCAATTTTTTATATCTGTTATAAGTGATATTATTTTATTCTCATGATCATTATTTTTTCTGAGGTAATTTTTATATATTGCTTTAAAAATCTGTATATCAGATTTAGTAACAACTCATGTGTAAGAGTAAATTCATAGGATAAATGATGACAAATTCATACTTTTTCTTACCCCATGTTTTAATGGTTATAGTAAATAGTGAGATTATATTCTAATTTTGAAATCATTTTTGATGAAAATTTGGGTTGGAAAAACAAAAATGACATGCAATTTTCCATTTAGGGCTTCCCCCCAAAATGTCATATATATATATGACTTTAAAATAAGAACACATATGTTCTTTTATATAGTAAATTTATTTTAACATCACTTCATTTTGAAACTACTTGCATTTTAATGTGAGGGAAATAATGCTCCTTCATGAAAATATTTTTTTTTGCATCACATGAGTATTAATTCTCTCATCTGATCCTTCATTTTCTCATTTCACTACCCTATGCCAAGATACTACATTAAGCTTTAGTTTTTCAAGAAAGAATAACAGAAATTGTCCAAATTTTTACAGAGTATACACTCTTTGTAGCCCATGAAGCTAAAATAATTATCTTTAAGTGGAACATATTTCATTTGTGAGATTGTTCATTCCTTCATTGAGTAATTATTGAGCATCTATCTATGCTATATACAGTATTTCCTGGGTTGGTGGAATAGAGTAGCCAATAAAAAAATCAATTATTTTTTCATGTGTCTGTTAGCCATTTGTATGTATTCTTGGAGAAGTGTCTGTTCATGTCTTCTGCCCATTTTTTGACTTGATTATTTGTTTTTTGGGTGTTGAGTTTGAGAAGTTCTTTACAATTCATCATCATTAGCCATCAGGGAAAGTCAAATCAAAACCACATTGAGATACTACCTTATACCAGTTAGAATAGAAAAAATTGACAAGGCAAGAAACAACAAATGCTGGAGACATTGTGGAGAAAGGGGAACCCTCTTACACTGTTGGGGGGAATGCAAGGTGGTACAGCCACTTTGGAAAACAGTGTGACGGTGCCTCAGCAAGTTAAAAATAGAGCTACCCTATGACCCAGCAATTGCACTACTGGGTATTTACCCCAAAGATAGAGATGTAGTGAAAAGAAGGACTGTATGCACCCCAATGTTCATAGCAGCAATGTCCACAGCAACAATGTCCACAATAGCCAAACTGTGGAAAGAGCCAAGATGCCCTTTAACACACGAGTGGATAAAGAAGATGTGGTCCATATATACAATGGAATATTACTCAGCCATCAGAAAGGATGAATACCCAACTTTTGCATCAACATGGATGGAACTGGAGGAGATTATGCTAAGTGAAATAAGTCAAACAGAGAAAGTCAATTATCATATGGTTTCACTTATTTGTGGAACATGAGGAATAGCATGGAGGACATTAGGAGAAGGAAGGGAAAATGAAGGGGGAGAAATCAGAGGGGGAGATGAACCATGAGAGACGATGGACTCTGAGAAACAAACTGAGGGTTCTAGAGGGGAGGTGGGGGATGGGTTAGCCCGGTGACGGGTATTAAAGAGGGCACGTACTGCATGGAGCACTGGCTGTTATCCACAAACAATGAATCATGGAACACTACATCAAAAACTAATGATGTACTGTATGGTGACTAACATAATAATAATAATAAAAGAAAATAAATTATTACCATTTTTTAAACCCACTCTAGACGAAATCCAATTGTTCCCCTATATTGCAGTGGAATTCACAATATACAACATCACCTCTTACAGAAATAGGGCATTAGAAAGATGCAGGTCTTCCCTTGATTTTTCCACTACAGTGTACTCTACAATTCTCCTTCCTCCCTATCGTCTCCATTCTCCTATTTCCTGGGATATAGGATGAAATGGCAAAATCAGGTTCTATTCCAAACTCACTTCCTCTCTAGCCATTTTGGTATAGTGGAGCAATGAACTCAGGGAAGAAAATGCCTGCTTCTTCTTCTGGAAACGCTACCATAGCACAGCAAAAACTTGAATGGAAGTCCTGCCAGTGTCTAGAAAAACACCTCATCTCCTGGATTGTCATTATGAACATATGAGGTGACAATAACCTCTTTTTGAACTACTTTCTAAGTATTAAGAAAAAAAAAGTGAATGTCTCTGATTATTATGCAATCCTAGGTGACTCATTATACTTAAGTGGGAACACTAATCTCTAAGATCGTAACTAATCTCAAAGATTGTAACACAATCTCAGTTCTTACAAGAATTGTTTAGGGTGTCAACAAATTAGGACCGAAATGCTCTTAAAACGGACTTTGTTTTAAAAGGATCAGTGCAGAATCATACAAATGGAGAATCTTGTATTGTTAGAACTGAATAATGATGTCAAGAACTAAGAGACACAGCTCCAACTGTTTATAAAAACTATTTTTCACAACTGGAAGCATTTGTCCATATAACTCCAAATCTATGAAAGTTTATATTTTAGCTAACAAATAACTTAGATTCTCAACTTATCACATTAATTTTCTATAAAATTCACAATGGAGAAAAACAGCAAAATTCTGACATTTGCTGATTTGTCAGAATTGACAAATCGGGGGGGGGAGTCGGATTTCACCCTTAGAAAAAAAATTATAGTTTAAATAAATTTGACCATTAGTGATATCACATGTTAGATACCGACATAGGAATGCTATATTATTTTTTAAACTTTGGTCTCACTACAAGTTAAGGATGTGCATTTTTATACCAATAATAAGATTATTATGTATACATTTGACTGCAAATTGGACTGCAGCAGATCCAATGACATAAGTGATATAGAATCTCCCTCACAGTCTTTCCTCCTTTCTTTCTTTCTTTTTCTTTCTT